>NW_025544782.1:3401550-3420641 GCF_000003525.1 Blastomyces dermatitidis ER-3 | reverse complement strand
AAAAACTTTTATTTATTTAAGAAAAACTTTTACTTCTTTCTTTTATAAAAATAATTATAATAAATAAATAAGTATATATATATATAAATATTTACTTATTTTTATTTTAAAAGAATAAAATAAGATTTATTTTTTTATCTATATAATATATATTATAATAGAAATTTTATTATTTATAATTATACTTTTATTTCTTTTAATTTTATTATTATATATAATTTATATTTTTAAATATAAGTTTTTTACTTAATAAATAATTTAATATAAAATAATTAACTGAATTTAATAATAATATTAATTATATATATTTATTTTTATAGTTTTTTATAGTTTTAAATAAACTTTTTATCTGTAATTTAATTTATTTATAAATTATTTTAAAAATATTAATTTTAAATTTTTTTATTATAGTAAAAGTTTAATTTTAATTTTTTTTAAATATTTCTTACTATTTATATAAATAATATTAAATAAATATCTTATTAAATTATTAATTAATTTATAATAAAAAATTTAAAGATTATAAATTAATATTTAAATATAAAAATTAAAATAATAATTACTTTAATAAAATATTTAAAAATTATAAATTATTATTTAAATATAAAAATTAAAATAATAATAATAATATTAAATTATTATAAGTTATTTATATTAAATTAATATTAAAATAATTGAAAATAATTAATTTTAATATTTTTTAAATAATTATTATACTTATTTATTAATTAAATATATTTATAATTAAATAACTTTTTTATTATATTTATTATATTATTAAAGTAAAAAAGCTTAATTTTAAAATTTTTATAAATTTTTATAAATTTTAATTAAATAAATAATATTAATAATTAATAATTTATATTAAGTTTTATTTTATTTTATTAATAAATTAATTATATAAATTATTTATAAAGCTTAAGTTTTTATTTTTTAATTTTAAAGTTTTTTTATATATTAATAATAAAGTTATTATTATTATTATTATTATTTTATTATAAATATATATAATTAAAGACTATAATATCTATTTGAAAACTTTTAATTTTTAGAGTTTTTCTAGTATCTGTAAAGCTTATTATTAAATATTTATTAATTTCAGATATATAAAATTAGAAAATTTTAACTTAGAATATAAAAATCTCTTATAAATTACAGTATTTTTATTATCTTTTAATACTTTTAAAATTATTGAAAAAGTAATATAATATAGAAAAAGAAATAAAGTCTTAAAAATAAATATAATAAATAAAAAAAAAAGAATAGAAATTACAAGAAAAAACAATAATAAAATAAATATATTTAAAAAGAGTATATAACTATTGTAATAAATTATATTTAATTAATTTTTATCTTTTTATATTTAAATAGTTCTAAATTTAATTATTTTCTTTTAATTACTTAAGTTACTGATAGAAAGTTTATTAAGTATTTAATTTCTATCTTAGTTAAGAATAAGAATTTTATATTTAATTAATTTAAATTATACTTCTCTTTTAATTTAATAATATTTTTAATTTTAATTTAATTTAATATATATAAAAATATAAAAATTCTTCTATAATAAAAAGTATAAAAAATTAAAAATATAATATTTTAAATTTATTTCCACTATTATATGATTAATATTGATTGAGATATTAAATTTTCAAAATATTGAATTTTATTTTTCAATCAATTGTGAATCAATTTCAAATCAATTGTCAATTGATTTAGCTAGAAAAATACTGAACATTATAAAATAAACAGAATTGATTCTTAATCAATTCTGCTGTCTCAGTCTCAACTTTCTCTCTTCAAGCTCAATCATTCTTTCTTCATTTTTCAGCTCTTGACCTCACACCTTCTCTTTTAACTTCTTAAGCTCTAACTTCTCTCTTTCAATAACAAGAAGCTGTCTTCTTCTTTCTAAATCTGCATCCTGTATATATTCTGTAAGATTTGCAGATGCTACATGACGGAGAGTTCAACTTGAAGTTCTTTAAATCAATTCAGAATTGATTCAGAATCAATTGTTAGTCATCTTATAATCAATTAACAACTGATTTCTACACACCTGAGAGTTGATCTCTGTGTTTGTGACATAGATTTTCGTGAAACAACTGAATGCAATGAAGATTGAGATCTTGATCTCAATAATGAAGATATTATCTGAACTGATGAGACAGAAGCTCTGTCATCATCATTCAAATCAATAATCTCATCATTATATGGAACTCGGGCGCGTTTTCGTCGCTGAGATTCTAATCAATTGTCAGTCAGTTGACAATTGATTGTATTATATTCAACATACCTTCTCATCTAATATGACGCTGATAATGAGCCTCCATAGTATCTGTACAATAGAAATGATGAATTCCATGTTTACTGCAAGCTTTGTGTTGAAGCATATTCTGTTTATTCAGTTTTCAATCACTAATGAATGAATTGATTAATAAGTGATTGACAATTGATTGATAAATGATTAACAACTACTTCACTCACCTCAGTACTCTCTGAAGAAGACTTTAACCTCTTTCAAAAGCATAGAACTTGTTATGAGTCTGCTCTGCAGCATTTGTATGATTTCGAACTGAATCATACACTGCACAAGGTATCAAACTATAATATTTATTCAATCCAGAAGCAATAACACCATTTTTTTATAAACAGCCCAATTTTGAATTTTTTCCGACTCATGTCCTATCTATCAATTAGTAATTGATTGTCAATTACTTTTGAATTACTTACGAATCAATAAATTGCATAATTTCATATAGTCATCCTGGGATTTGCAATTCAAAAGACTTGTCATATGATTCCAAGCTGAGGTACCTTGATTCTGAGTTCCCACTATGTTGGAAATGCTGCGGAAAAAATGAATATGATAAAAGATAAGAATATTCTTCAGTTGCCAATCAAATGATCGATGTTCAGGGTCGATAGATGCAAGATATTGTGCTAGGCCTAAGTGAATTGATTAGCAGAGGGTTGTCAATTGATTGCCAATTGAATATCAATCAATTACCAGTCATCTGTTTTGTGCACATATCCGCAATAATTGCCTGTATCTCCAATTCATGCAGATAGTCAAAAGAAACAGATTGATTCTGCAGCTTTTGTACTACTGCAAATGTTTGTTGAAATAAGTGATAATATCTCTCAGGATTTTCCTGCTCTGTAAAGATTCGACACAAGGTAATAACTAATCATGAATTGATTGCCAATCAGTTGTGAATCAATCAATAAATACTTCAAAAAGCACTCACTTTTTCCATGCTGAGGAAGATATGTTGCAAAGATCACCTCATTCATTTTTGAAGATTTAATATGTTTGTATGACATATCAACTTCAAAAGATGAAAGACTAAGAAGAAGAGCTGCTTGTTCTTTTAACATACAGATAATCATCAAACCTTTCTCATTCTGATGAATGTTCTGTACATAGTTCTATATACAATCAATTAGTAACTGATTGTAAATTGATTCAAAATTGATTCTACCTTCAAAGCTGAATTTTGATCTAGTTGAAATAGAACTCCATTGTAATCTTGACCTGCAGGAAAACTCAATAGTTGTTGTTTTTGTAGTATAGCTCGAAATCGATTCATATTGGTAAAACTGATGTGAATTTCAGCCAGACTCTGACTATTATGCTCATCACAAAATTTCTGTAAAGCAGGACTTTTGAGAAAGAATGCTAAAAACAATCAATATTCAATCAATTGAAAAACAATTGAGAATCAATTAGAACTCACACAATGTCATATTTGATTCTCGCATTTCTTGAATCAAGGTGAGAATTCGGTTCATAATTGTTGCGGGTGGTTTGTTGAGAGGAGGAGGAGAATGTGTATAATTTTCATGAGAGATAAACAGCATATAAGAACAGTTTGCTGAATTTACTGAAATTATAACATGAAAAATAACATTGTAAGATAATTTCTGCATTGTTCTCTGATCAGCAGAATGATTAAATTCTAATAATTAATTATCAATCAATTGAGAATCAATTGAGAATTGCTTATCACAAAACTTTCTTGTGCTTCTTGATTGTTTCATAACTTCACATTTCTTCTTCATGAAAAAAAGATTTTCTTACAAGATTCTTTCAAGAAATTCAATGTTCATCTGTGTAACTCCTTGTACTGGTCGAAAGAAGTAATGAATATGATTGTCTGAAAGAATTCACACAAGAAATAAATAAAGCATGATATTCAGTGACATCCTGCTAATTGATTAGCAATCAGTTATCAATCAATTGAGAGCTAAATAAATCATACAGGAATCTCATGTCAATGAAACACAGGTGCACAGGTTTCTGCAAATCGCATACAGGAAGTTCCTTCTTGAAACAGCGCTCGAATCGCCCGTGTAAAGCTAATGAATCAATTGTCAATCAACTCTCAATCAGTTCTCAATCAATTAACAATCAATTCATACCTAACAGCATTGCATTTTCTCTGATCATTCTCAATCAACTGAATACTCTTCTGCAGTTGTTGAATATTTGTCCATATTTCCTCTGTAACCTCATTATGAGATGCAAAATATAAATTTTGATCTAAATATTGACAGACTTTGACACCAGTGCATTTGAACTTATACTTCTTCACTCTAGAATGAAGAAAAGAGCAATATATTTCTTTGAATGAGTGAACAGAACTTTTTCCGTACTGAATCTGAATCAATTGTTAGTCAATTGTTAATTAATTGAGAATTGATTTAGATTACCTACATCATTCATCATTTGTGTCATTTTCTCAACATTTAAAGGCTCAGTTGATATCACATATGTATATCCTTGCATATGAGTCTTAGAATACTCAGGCAGGTCATGACTGTACTCTACTTTAGAGGTACATATTGAACGGACAGTTGCATCAGTTAGAGAGATAGAAACAGACTCAATCTGTGTGTTTAAACAATTAGCAATCAATTGAAAACCAGTTAACAATCAATTCAGTGTAAATTATGTAAATACTTATCTCATTGTCAGATTCAAGAACAATCTCAGTATTAGAAGAAGAATTGTGATTATCAATAAGATCAGTAAAGTCTTCTTCATATATGAAGGTCATGATGAGAGAAAAGAATTATTCTACAATCAATTAAAAATTGATTGTAGAATTGATGGTAAATAATTAAGAAAGAAAGAGTGGTTTCAAATTACAAGAAAAGATGTATTGTGTGAGGTCAGATAGTGACACAGGCCACATTTGCGAGGTCAGCTTACATAATGAGGTCAAGTGACACACTTAGCGAGGTCAAGTTTTCTGCTTCCTGAAATTCCTGATATCAGAAAGAAACCGAAGTGCTGACTAAGCTTTTAGACTGCAATAGCATTTTAACTCTCTTACTGATAACAGAAGACTCATTTCACAAAGTCTATAAATTTCCAAGCTAGTATGTGCGCGACATTCTATCTGCGAATTCTTACTTGTAAGAGTTGCTGAAACTAGCTTAGTCAATTGTGATATCAATACAAGCATAACTGAATCAAAGTCAACTTCCCTGTTTTAATTTTATAATATGAAGTAAGCTATCATTCTCAAGCACGGTACAATACATTAAATGTAATACTAACTAAATAAACAGATAACATCTCAGACAATACAAGATTGTAAGTACAAACTCTGTAATCTTCTTGTGTTGAATATGCAAAGGTGGCAGCTCTAAATCCCAGTCACTACTTTTAACTAATTAACATAGAAACATGACTTCTACATCAACTTCAAAAAGAGAATGAAGTAAGTTCTGAAATAAAGGAATTGATGAAATCTTCAAAAAGAATTAACCCCTTGTCTAGATAGCTCTAAGAAGAATAAGAAAGTGAAGAAGCACAGCCGCGCTGAGGCAGAGATAGTTCTGTACAAGCAGATATTAGCTATTAGTTAGGTCAACAAGAATTAATCAACATGTCACACATCATAGATCTCACTGAGTCTCACAACTCAAGTTAAAAAAACTTCTAAAATAACCCAAGTGGCTCTGAAGGAAAATGCAAATGATCAAGCCACTTCTCTCATGAATAAGGCAAGTCTAGCTGATTCAGTAGGCCCAGGTGAAAAAAGTAAAGTAGATCTAGAGAATGAAGCCTCAGATGTAGAAATGGCTCAAGAGACTAGTGAATCTGTGATCTCAAAAAAAGCAAAGTCATATATTCAGAACCTCAAAACACTATCAAGCACTGCTAAGACTGCCTATAATGCAAGACTATCAGAGATTGACAAAGCGAGATTAATTGCAGATGACAAATCAATCTGAGCCTCTCTGAACAAGGCAACCTCAAAGCGCGCAACAGCCTATAAACAGCTGTTTAGTTTTTTGACAGAAAAATCAGAGAAAGGTGTTCAGTGAATCACATTCTCCAGCACAAGCTTCTATGTAATTGTGTATAAAAGCCAAAGTAAAAGAGATTTAGACCTGCAAAAACTAAAGAATGTCAAGTTTGAAGTAAATGAGCAAAAGGTTGATGTTGTGTTAGCCAAGTTCAGTGACATAGGTGGAACCGGACCCTATACTTACCAACTACTGAGAGGATCCATGGATTCAGCCCAGGATGTACAGGCAGCATTGAATACTCTCTTCAAAGCCAAGAATATGACAGTGCCGGCATACCGAATTCAAGAAATAGTCACTTCAAAGATCCCAACCAGCACATTTATCATCTCATTTACCACACCTGTTCACCTCAGCATGAAAACCTTAGAGGTTGGAACATCAAAACAAGACCAGCTAATTGGAAAAGAGAGAATGCGTTGCATTATTATTATTATTATTATTATTCTTCAATTATAGATGTATGCAGTCAGAGACTATGACATCTACCTGAGAACTTTTAGTTCTCAGGGTTTTTCCTATATCTGTAAAGTTAACTATTATACATTCATCAATTTCAGATATGCAAAATCAGAAAATTCCAGCTCAGAATACAAAAACTGTTTATAAATTGCAGTGTTTTAACATCTTCTGATACTTTGAAATCATTTGACAATATCATGACAAAGGAAAAGAGAACACAGTCTTAAAGATAGACATATTAAATAGATAGACAGAAAGAAATTGAAAGGAAAAGATAAAGTAAAGAAAGACTGTAATAAAACAAATTATTAAAAGATAGTATATAGCTGTTTTAACAGACTATATCTGATTGATTTCCTCCTCTTCATATTCAGATAATTCTAAATTTAGCCATTTTCTTGTAGCTGCTTGAGTTTCTGATAGAAAGTCTATTAAATATTTAATTCCTGTCTCAGTTGAGAATAAGAATCTCATATTTAATTGATTTAGATCATACTTCTCTTTCAATC
This sequence comes from Blastomyces dermatitidis ER-3, assembly GCF_000003525.1. Classification (NCBI taxonomy): domain Eukaryota; kingdom Fungi; phylum Ascomycota; class Eurotiomycetes; order Onygenales; family Ajellomycetaceae; genus Blastomyces; species Blastomyces dermatitidis. The sequence continues at coordinate 3,413,349 of NW_025544782.1, read as the reverse complement.
TGACTCTGAGACTATTGTATAATGCACAGTGCATTACAATATACTCAGAATTCTCATTTGCATTGCAGAATGAGCATTCTATTGAGTCAAATCTATCATCAAATCTTTGTATATAAGATTTGAAATAGCCATGTCCTAGTTTCAGCTGTATTATAGATGAGAATATTTTCTTTTTACATTTAATTGAACAAGATTTCCACTTGGGTTTTGTTTCAAATCTTGAATAATATATACTCTTCTTTTATTTCTGCCAGCTTTCATTCCACTTGTCTAAACAAGATTCTTTTATTTTTCTCTTTATAAAAGACCAGGACACAACTTTTTGAACAGATCTGCTTAATTCTGCACCCTTTTTTGCAGCTGAATCAGCCAATTCATTGCCATGAATATTCATATGAGCAGAAACTCAGTGTAAATGAATTATCAGCTTTGATGTTCTTCTCTTTTGAATTTTCAAAACAGAGTTTAAGATCAGTTTAAGATTCATTTGATCATTATGAATCTGACTATTTCTAAGTCTTTTTAAAGCAGCTTGACTATCAGAGAATATTCATGCCTCTTTCAAACTATTTCCTCTTTTATGAGACTACGGGCGCTAGCCACCCGCACGATGCACCTTAAGCTAATTACATTTAACCCTCTATAATTAACCGACCACCGCGTCCGTCCTCTCGGGCCAGCCACTAATTTCCAGGGGTGTTAGTTAGTGGCTGCTACCGCCCACTTGGTGGCGTACACACCAAGCTTCCGGTTGCTGATCTCGGCCTCATTAGATGCTCATAGGCCTACCAATCAGCCGTCATGGCCTCGCCCCGTGTTAGAGACTAATCATAGGCTGGATGACTGCAGTCCTCCCTGCCAGTATTAGAGGCTGGCAGTGAGCTTGCAGGCTCTAGCCTATCAGAGTGCCCTGTCTAGGGCCTAGATGCGCGTCTAGGCCTGCTAGTCAGGTGGTTTTTAAAATCATTCCCTGTATTTGAGGGGGAGCTAGGCTCCGATGGCGGCCCTAGTTAGGGACTTGCTTAAGTAGTGTATAACCACTACATTAGGCTTGACTCTATATTGTTAGAACCTTGACGGGTGCACAGTAGAATAGTGGGACTAAACTGATCATGTGACCGTGTCTGAGACCAGGATCAAACTTTACAGTTGTCATATTGTCTAAAAGCATTACTTCTGATCATGATTTGTGTTCATCACATTGATCTCAAATCCTGTTATTTCAAATATTAAAGGTCTCAGATTCACTTTTCAAATAAAAATCTAGTCTCAGATAAAGAATATGTTTGAATTCTTAGTCACATTTTCATTCTGATCTCATTATTGAAAATGACATCAAATGAAACTATGAAATCATTTCTCACTTATAATAATATCATAACATAGTACTTATTTGTTGAAAATTCAACAGAGAGTGTTATTAAATATCATTACTTTTCTGAACACAGATCATAATCAATATCATTTTAATTAAAAAAAAAATGTAAAATACAAAAAATAACAAAAAAACAAAAAACAAAACAACAAGAAAAAATCACAATAAAAAAAAAAAAAAAAAAAGAGAGAAAGAAAAAAAGAAGAGAAAGAAAAAAAGAGATAGAAAGAGAAAGAAAAATAAAAAAAAAAAGAAAAGAAAAAGAAAAAAATAAAAAATAAAAATAAAAAAAAATCAAGATTATAGAGTCACAGTATTTTTAAAATACTCACTTCTCAGAGTCTTTACAATGTTCATCATCAACTGTGTATCTCTCACAGTGAGGGTAACACAGCTGTGATGAGTTATTGTCTTAACATTATCTAACAAATAATCAGTATATATCTATATAAATGTGAATAATTAGAAAATATACACTCAAAAAGTGTGGTCAGGGTGGACTCTGCTGCCACTTGAATGACATCAAGGGCAGAATACTGAAATTGATGATTTCTCTCATCAATTTCACAGACAAGGCGTGTGAAGATGGCCTTAGGAAATATAAGATTCTCTGACTTCTGGTAGAAACAGATCTCATGAAGAGACTCTATTTTCATCATATCAGAGACTGAGCATTATCAAAAAGCATTACTTCAATGCACATGCATTTACTGCAGCAATTCACTCTCTGCGCATGTGGCTGAGAGTTGCAGCTTTCCCACGCTGCATGGCTCTCCCTGGGATGCTGCCGTCAGTTTGCAACCCATGCAGTCTCTCAGTCCAGCACACGCTGCGCATATGCAGCCCTGCGTGCTGGGGCCGTGTTGGCCATTATGGCCTGGCGTGGTACTCACTTTTCACGGGCCATGTTTTGTTTGATTGGGGGGGGGGGGGGACGCGACTGCTGTTTTATTTGAGGGGGGGTGGGTAATTGAATCTATAGAAGATAATTTGATTTCTTCTGCATTTGAAATTTGATTAGTCTATACTTTTCAATTTGAGGGTTTCTGAGAGTGTTTTAATAGTTTTCATACCAGCTTGGAATTAGTGATTGATTGAAGAAGGGAAAAGAGAGAAGAAAGAAATGAGAATAACTTATCTTTATAATATGAAAACAGAGAATTGCTGCAATCATTTATTCTAGTAACAAAGATCTGTTTTCTGCATGTATCTCTGATACAGATTATATAATAACTGTATACAAAGAATATCAACAGTGTATGCATTGAATGAAGATGATGTTGTTATGCAACACTGTAGCTGTTTCTGTACATCACTGAAAGCTGTTAATATTTTCTTTGAGTCTCTTTATATTTGATAAGTCAGTAATATATTTCAATGCACTCTCTCTTTCATCATCATCATCATTATTATCATTATTATTATCATCATCACTATCATCATCATCATTACTATCATCACTATCATCATCATCATCATTATCATCATCACTATTATCATATCATTTCTGGCCGCCTCTTCTGCCTTCACCTCTCTTCAATGCTTATTGAAACCAATCATGTCATTTCTCTTCAAATATTCTGCGGTCCTGCGAACCATCAAGGCGCGTGAGCGCTGTCACAGATTGGAGGGAGAGGAGAAGAAGGTGTTCAAGCAAGAGAAGACAGATTGCAAGACACATTATGATGCCTTGAAGAGGCTCTGTAAGAGAGCAGAATGATAATAATTTTAAGTAACACTTCTGATAGATTTAGACTGAACTAAGTATAGAAATAATGTGAATGACACCACCTGTGAGAGATTGAAGAAGAAGACAGTGAAGAGCCTCATACAGCAGCAGTGAGACCAGGAGAAGTCCTGAGAATGATTTGAGACCAAGATGAAGAGAGGGAGAGAGAAGAAGAGTGTTGCTGTAAATAAGTAGTGATAGAAGAAAATTGAGAGAGTGTTGAAGCAGAAGACAAAGAAGTCAAAACTGGTAGGTTTTTTATTTATTGAGAGATAATAATTTTTGATAACACTTCTGTTCTCTAATTGATTAGCAGGAGCTAGCAGAGAAGGAGGGAATTGAGGCCTTGTTCAGGTTTCGAATGCGCTCCATGATTCAGAACATTGAGGAGGCAGCCCTGCTCTCTGAGCATGTCAATCTGCTTGCCACTGAGGTGGAACCTGAGGCAGCAGACCAGGAAATGCGGGATTTTGAGGCACAGGTTGACCTGACTGAGAGAGAGCAGCAGGAACCCTTCTCTGAGAAGGCAGCAGAGGGAGATTTTGAGATGATTATCATCTCAGATGAGGAGAAGGAGAAGAAGAAGAAGAATGAGAAGTGAATTGTGAAGAATGATAAGAAGAATCAGAAAGAGAAGAAAGATGATGAGTAGAAAAAGTTTTTTTCTTTTTATATTAGTTAGTTGTAAGTTCATAATTATTAATAATTGAAATTAATTTTGAGTTTTTAAAAATTATTGTACAAGTTGTAATCAAGTCAGGAACAATATATATATATATATATATATTTAACTATCATGATTCACAAATCACTATAATGTATAAGTATCAACATTTTTTCAACATTGATATTCACAATATTAATATATTTTTAATGATATCATCTGATAACGCAATTTAGTAATGCTCTCTTTCACAATATTAATATATTTCAAGAAATATGACAGAGATTAATCAAGATTATTTGTTTACTTTTATACATCAATGATATTCAATCTGAGTTAGTACTAAAATTATAACTAAGCTAAGAAACAAGATTATTTTCTCTTATATTAATTCTTCTTACACACATCAGTGATCAGTTATTGAAAATAAATTATTATCTTTCTCAAATTATTATCATGTCTTCTGAATTCACTTCTTTCACTTCTTTTACTTCTATTGAAGATTCATAAACTCTTCAAGAAATCACTGTAAATCATAAAGTCTATGTTATTTACAATTCAACACAGAATGCTCTCTTTCAATCATGATGAATGATCACTTCATTCTTCACATCTGATTCCAGGTCATGAAATTTATGAAAAACTCAACATAAATATTGAGATGAACTATGGAATAATTATCAACAGATTGCATTGCAGATTACTGAAGAGTCATCTCTCTGCTGCAATCACTGCAACTTCATTCAGAAACATTCATCATGAACTGATTATAGCTCTGAAGGAATTTCCTGACATCTGAAGTCATCAGAATGCAGACAATAAAAGAAAAATAATCAGAAAATTACTACTGAGCTGGTAAGTTGCTCTATCAGATAATGATTTTTGATAATGCTAACTTTCTAATTTGAAGAAAATCATGTGAAAATGACCCTGTATCAGTACTCTGATTTCACAGCTCTCATCTGATAACTTCTGTGAACAATTACTTTGCATGTGTATATCTCTGAATCTTCCTCTTCAATCAATTGAAAACCCCGAATTTCAAACACTTCTTCAAATGCTTAATTCAAATCTTCATATTCCACATCAATTCTGTCTTCAGTTCAACCTTGAGACACACTATAAAGTCAATATGCAACATCTAGAATCAGAGTTGAAGAATCATTGAAGAGTGTCTCTCACAGTGAATGCATGAACTAGTACAAATAATCTTGCATTTATGAGAGTTACATGTTATTACATTGATGAGAACTGAACTTATTGAGAGACATTAATTGAATTTGAATCATTGATCAGTAGTCATACTGAGGATTATATAGCAGAGGTATTAATGACTGTGATTAAAAATGACTATTGAGATATTAGTCTCAGTCTTCTTACAATTACAACTGACAATGCTGTGAATAACTACACTATGGTGAAGAGCTTGGAGCAAAAATTGGCTTTGCATTCCTGAAATGATAAACAAGGTCATATCCCCTGCATTGCTCATGTGGTTCAACTTGTGGTGCAAACACTGATAAAGAATCTTAACATCAAGGTGAAGAATAATGAGATGACTGGTTCTTGAGATGAGAATGAGATGAAAGTGATTACTCAAGTAACTTTTACATTCACTTTGCAAAAGATAATGTTTTTTGATAACACTTTTTGATATTGCTTTTTGATAACACTTTTTGATAACACTACTGTCAATTTTGAATAGATTGACTAATAATTTAAATATCATAGATTCAAAACATTGCTAATGCAATTTGTACCTCTTCTAAACAACAACAACAATTCCATGATATTCAACAAAGAAACAAATCAGTCACATCACTGAATATAATACAGAATGTTAGAACACAGTGAAGTTCAACATATGAGATGACTGTTCAGACTCTTCAATTGTGTCAGATGATTGATCATTGAGTGCAACACTCTGATCAGAAAAAGATTCAGATATTGAAACTTTCTGATATGAAGTGAACTCAGTTGAAATATGTGATTGATTTACTGTTTCAGTTTTATAAGATAACAAAGACAGTCTCAATCACTCATACACCAATGCTGCAGTCAGTCTGGTGAGTGTATAACAGTTTATTTACTCATCTTGAGAAGCAGTTGAATCACTTAAAAAGAAATTCAGTCTGGGATGATGCTATAGCGCAGGCTATTATTACTGCAAGGGATAAACTGGCATATTACTACAGCAAAATAGAACAACCTTTTGCAGAGTACTATGCTATAGCAGCTCTACTAGATCCCTCTCATTGAGTTAACACCTACACTTCTCAAGATTGAACAGAGGAGAAACGAGACTCATATGTCAAATTAGCCTGAGACTACTACAATGCTAACTATCAGAGATTTGAATGAGCAGATGTTTGAGATGTGAAGACAGTGAAATACAATTCCCTAGTAAGTAATGATCTTTGATAACACTTCATATCACATAGAACTATAATACTAACTTTGAAACAGAACTTGCATACATTGATTGCAACTGAAAATCAGACAAAACTACATGCTTATAAAACTGAATTTGACTGCTATCTTCAAGATGATCTGATGAATTTACGCGCCAAATCAATTCTAAAGTTATGGAAAATTGTTGAGAGTACATATTCAACTGTTGCACTGATGATGTGTGATATTCTGACAATTCCATTGACAGAGGTGAGAATGAAGTGAAAGTTCAACTCAAGTTGAGATATTTATCACTATCACTGAGAACAATTACAAGGAGAAACAATCAAGAAACTCATGATTGTAAAACATGGAATTATCAGACAGTTTAATACCTCTGATCACAGTATATCAGAGAAGTGTAGTTTTCATGAGAAAGTGAAGAATAAACTTGCACAAGAATGTATTTAGTTGTTTCATGAGTGTTATCAATAATCATTACCAAATTCTGATTATATAAGTAATCACTGAATGAACTGAATGAGACTGATTTTGACCTTCAGTCTCAGTCTCATTCTGATTTTGAAAGAATGATCATCTTTCACAGTTTATTCTGGAAAATTACTCTCATTTCACTGTTCTTGAATTAAATCTGGTCATTTTTCACGCCATTTCTCTCAGAAATGGTTCATTTTCAGATTTTTTTGAGACTTGGTCCTGGCGGGACTCATGTCAAGAAATGTATGAGATCAGATCAAATGGAATCAAATGTGAAATTCATGGTCCCAGCGGCCAGTCTAAGTGAGACATTGGCACCCCATGCCGGCCCTGGTAAGTGTTCGCAGGATCTCACTTAACTAGTGGCTTGGCTTGCAGTAGAGGGTTCTACCCCGCACCAAGTCTTACTAATTAGGCTCAGCCTCTATTACATGGGGGCTTTCATGGGTAAGAAGTGGCAGGTGCCAGCAGTGGGATTCGAACCCACGCACCTCTAATGTGTGCAGCCTTAGTTACCAGTCTTATCAACTGGGCCACGCTGGCGAATGCATTGCATACTATGCAGTGAGAAAGGTCATAAGTTGGTAGAATGCAATGTGAGCGGGTGCAAGGCAAAACTCTCAGAAAATTTAGTTACTCAAAAACTCAAGGCAGTTAAAAAGAAAACACCAGGAAAAAAGTAAATAAAGAAGAGAAAAGCAGATGATGCTCAAAATGAGAGAAGGAGAATTCTTTGAGATAAAAAAGCACAAGAAAGAAATATTATATGAAAACTTCAGATAAAAGTATTGATGAAGAGATAGAGTCTGTACATTAGCACTCCTTCAAAAGTTTATGCTTATTCTATAAAGAAAGAGAATTGAGAGAATTGAAACATTGAGTATAACTTCTAATCTATTGACTAGACTACTTCTTACACTTGTCAAAAATGAAACTAGCCTCACTTAATGTAAAGGGGTTAGGGAACTTAGGTAAGTTTGAGAGGATTTTGACCTACTTAAGAGATCTAAGAGTTGATGTAGCGTTTTTGTGTGAAACACACTTAATTGAGAGCCAGGCCGAGGCGGTGCAACAGCTCTATCAGAGAGTAACAATGTTCACCAATGCCTCAGCTATCAACAGTGTGAGTGTAACATGAATTATACTGAACCTGATAAAAATACCTGCAGAAAAAGTCACATGTTTTCACAGAGACAAGGAGAACAGGCAGATCAGGATTAGATGTTACATTGAGAAATCAACTAAGACAGTGAAACTAATGAGGGTTTATGCTCTGAATCAAGAGACTACTCAAAGAAACTTCCTGCAAAGTGTAGCCCAGCACCTGGAATCAGGGTGAGAACAGGTAGACATGATCTTGAGAGATTTCAACTGTGTATTGAAAAGTCAGGATCAAAACCCACCTCAAGAGAAAGATTCAAGGGTTCAAAGAGCACTAGAAAGTGTGATGAAAAGTGGCTCTCTGATGAATGGCTGGTGTATGGCGAATCCGGACCAGAAACAATACATGTATACTGAATTGACAGAGAGATTCTCATTCAGCAGAATTGACCAGATTCTGTGCATCTCTAGAGTTTTCTGAAAGTCAAGTAGATGAGAAATAAAACACATCTCTGATTGAACTAATCACAGTGCTGTGCTGGTTCAGTACTGCTCTTAAATAACAGTGAAGATGGGTGAAGAAGCCTGGTGCATGAATATAAATCTATTAAAGCACTCATCCATGCAAGAGAGCTTAAAGCTAGTAGTGAAGCAGCTGATCAGCAATACAATGAGTACATGTACACCACTTTTCAATAGACAGGGAAAATACTTCATAACAACTGATGCGGCAAAACTACTAGCAGAATTTGATAAAAGCCTGCAGCTGATAGTCAATAAAGCTAGAAGCTTTCAAGAAGCTAAGGCAGCAAGCATGACAAGGATTCAGTGAAAGCTGGAAACAAGACTTCAAAAGCTTGAGGCTAAGACTCGCACGTGCAAAATAGTCACAATGATTCAGATCACATGCTGGTGCTTAAATGCACTCTAAGAGATCAAGAAGAGTCATCAGAAAATAAGTGCAAAAGTGAAGTGACTCATCTCAAAAATGAAATCATCTTCAGCATTTTGAGAGTTGGGGAAAGAATCAATAGGTGAAAACACAATATATGACCTAAGAAAAGGAGAAAAAGTAACTCATAAAACACATAAAATGCTAAAGATAGCATTTAACTTCTATGAGACTCTGTTTTAAAAATGCTCAACAAGTCTAAAGTGTCAAGAACATCTGTTAAGAAGACTATCACAAGGTGATTTTCAGAGTCTGGTGAGCTCAGTAGTAGTTGAAGAAGTGAAGTTACTGAGCAGAAATTGATCATGAAGACAATTTCCCAGCTCATCTGAAATTTCATGAGATTTCTTTAAGACCTTTATGTATCATACTAAACATGAAGGTTACACATTACAAGAAGCACTTGCAGCAGTTATCACAGTTCTGATTAAATATCACAAGTATGAAACAGTAATGCCAAATAACTGGAATAAAGAGATTATCAAAATACTGTATAAGAAAGAGAATAGAACTGATATCAAAAATTACAGACTCATTTCACTTACAAATACAATATATAAACTGATAACCTCAGTTATTGCTGAAAGACTTGCGGAACTAATAAAAATGATTATTGAAAAACATCAAACAGGGTTTATTAAGAGCAGACAAATAGTTGATAGTATGAAGCTAGCTCAGCTGGCAGTAGATAAAGCTCAGCAGGAGAGAAAACCTCTGTACATAGCCTTTCTAGATCAAGAGAAGGCATATGATTCAATAGATTGATTCTATCTCTTCAAGGCACTACATAAAATCAATGTGTCAGAGTCAACAGTGAAAGTTATACAGAGCTGCTACTAAGATATGACATCTACAGTCATGATCAACTGATTTGAATCCAAGTCAATCAAACTCAAAAGAGAAGTGTCACAGAGCTGTCTGCTCTTCTGTCTTATGTTCAATGTGATGATTGAAGACCTAGCAAGGCTGCTGATTGAGAAACAGTCAATTCAAGAACTAAAAGACAGTATGAGAAAGAAAATCAGAGTCAACATATTTGCAGATGACACTTTAATCTTTTTTCAAAATCTGGCTCAATGAAGAAGAATCAAAGACATCTATAATGTGTATAGAAAAGCAACAACAGCTGTGTTAAATGAAGAAAAAACAAAGATATTAGCTGTCAGAGACCCACAGCCATCAGAAAGAATGAGGACTATAGAGATATTGAAAGACAAGCTGATAAAATATCTTGAAATTCATGTAGAAGGGTCAGTAGACTATTCAATTTGAATTCAGTATCAGCTGAAGATTAAACAAAGTATAAAACACTGACAGAAACATCATCTCTTCATCAGACAAAGAATAGCAGTGACAAAGACTTGCCTAGCTTCAAAGCTATGATATTCACTGTGATGTTTGCCTGCCCGAAGAGATGATCTACAGCCTATTCAAATCATGATATGAAAATATATATGAGATATTGGGCTAGATCAACCTGCTTGAGAATCAATTGAAAATCAACAACTAACACACCCTCTGAGTGAAGGTGAACTAGCCGCTATAGACATTATGACAATGCAGAAGACACTTAACATGTACTGAATCCATGCTTTAGAGAGTAGTATAGATAAGAAATCAGATGAAAAGCCAATCTGAAGTCAAATAATGATAGATATAATTCACACAGAACAGACTGTGAGAGTGAAGCAGTTCATCACCAGGCCATGATCTCAGATCTAGATGGCTCATACACTCAACTTCCCTCCATCAATTGAATCCTTTTGAAATTGATGGAGCAGAGCTTGTAGAAAGCGAGATGTCTCACCAAGCTCTTAGAAGAATATGAAAACCATGTACTTCTGATATCACTCAGCATTGAGCCAGGGTCATAGCTCACCAAGGTGGAATGCTGAGATGTGAAAAGACCTATTTGAAGGAAAGGATTTAAACAAGCTCATATTAACCATATCACAAGTATGGGATTTGTCAAAGACAGAAGATGAACTCTCAGTGAGATATATCACAGTGGTAAAAAGAGTAGTAAAAATCTTTCCATCAAACTGGGTCAGATTGCTACAACAGCCTCAGATATCTGAAGACACTATGAGATTCAGACATGCAGAAGTCTGAAGTGAAAGATTGAATCAGACAATCTTCATCTCAGCTCTCTGCAAAGAAATCTATCAACACTTGTTAAAGAATACCTATGTGTCAAGAGATCTTCTAAAACCCCTCAAGAATAGTTGCAGAAGAGATGAAGTAGACTTAACTGAAATTTCAGAAAGAAGTATCTGAAACAGTCTCTATCATTGAACAGTGAACTACTCAAAATTTAGTTATCTTTACTGGAAAATAGTACTTGACAAAGTTAGAACAGGAGAAACCTGGATGAAAAGAAGAGAATGTTCAAGATGCCAGACATCACAGACAGCAAAACACCTTTTCTGAGACTGTTCAATCGCGAAAGCTATATGAAGAGAGATGGAATGCCTATGATGTAAAACAGCAAGTATTGCGCTCGATTCCCTCACCAGTTGAAGTGATTTAATTCTGATGAGATATACACATGGTGAGAGACAGTTTAATAGAGAGGCAGATGTAACAAGGTGTCAGATCCTATTCTCTGAGACTCTTTGAGCGATTTGGGTCTACCGCTGTGTCTGGAGTTTCAAGGAAACTGAAGAATTCACAGAGATTGATGCTGTGCAGAGATACCACTTGAGAGTGATAATGCACTATCACATAGACTGACAACTGATGCTAGACAATCCTGATGATAAGACTGATCTATTTAAGAAACAGTGAGACAGTGCCCCAGAGGATAAACCTAGTTGAATTGTAATCTAGCTTGGAAAGTAAGGGAATCAGGTAAGTACAGTAGTCAACCTGTGACTCTTGCTCTCATCATCAGGCCCTGTAACATCTGTTACTATAAACACTCTGAAAATTGATGACATATCAAAAACCTATCATAAACCTGTTAGCTCAAAGCCCCAGCCATGAGTAAAATGACCGCAAAGAGATAGAGTCATAGGGAGCGTCACCCCACTTTACACTGAGGTCCTAGCGGACTGACTTGCAACTCTAAGAACAAAGTAACAAAAAGA
>NW_025544782.1:3281550-3396550 GCF_000003525.1 Blastomyces dermatitidis ER-3 | reverse complement strand
CTCTTCCTCTTCCTGTCCCCGCCCGGACCGCGGCCGGCCTCCGGGGTGCTTTAATAGCGGCGCAGCCGCGAAATTTTTGAGGGTATAATTGCTTTTTTCAGGGATCACGTGACGCTCCAGGTGGTCTTTGACGAAGTGTGGTTAAGGGCCTTAACCGGGGAAACGGGCCGGAGGTGCGGGCGGGCGCGAGGGCCGGGATATCACGTGACGCTCCGGGGGGGGTCTTTAACGAAGTGTGGTTAAGGGCCTTAACCGGGGAAACAGGCCGGGCCGGAGGTGCGGGCGCGGGGGACGGCCGGAGGGTCACTAGAGCAGTCCGCAGCGGGCGCAGTGCCCGGTGTCCAGAGAAGGTAATAGTCCGGCATGACAATGTTAATGTCTTGATAAATGCGGTGACAAGACCTCACTTGACATGCTCAGACAGTTCTCAACGGTAGAACTGCTTCAAACACGCTTCTCTGATCAGTCAGTTGAAGCTATATCTCAATTCTTCTTTCTGTATTTACGGAGTGTCACTGCTGTCTACTCAAGTATATCCGCAAGGGAAGGATATTTTATTTATACCCTAATAGAGATTGTCATAGACATGTGTCTCACGGGTCTGAATATATATGCAGGCCGATTCACAGTGATATATGTATCTGGATGCATATATACATACATACGTATAAATACTTATTATTATTATTATTCTTCCATTATAGATATATGCAGTCAGAGACTATGACATCTCCCTGAAAACTTTTGATTCTCAGGGTTTTCCTAGTATCTGTAAAGCTAATTGTTATACATTTGTCAATTTCAGATATGCAAAATTAGAAAATTCTCACACTCACAGAGATATACACCTGTCTGAAGATAGAATATAATGTTTGTGAGTGTAGTCATGGCGTCACCGGCGGGAGGCGGGGAACTCAAATGGCGCGCCGGTGATGTTTAACCAGGACTAGTTAAAAGCCTTAACCGCGGAAGAAGCCCGGGCCGGAGGTGCGCGGCCGGGATGGCGCGTGACGCTCCGGGCGTCTTTAGCCAGGGCGGGTTAAAAGTAGTCCCGGGCCGGAGGCGCGAGCGGGTGTTGAAACCAGCCGGGCAAGTGGTCCGGGCCGGCGCGGCGCCCGAAGCCGGCCTTGACGTACCCAGGGGCTTTCAGGACGGTCCGGTTAAAGCTCTTAATCAGAGAGCGTAGTCCTCCGGCCCGTCTACACCGGCGCGGGCCAGCCCGGCGCGAAGGGCTCCCCGCGAAAGTGTGTAACACCGGGTCACGCCCCGGGTGCCCGTTTGCCAGGGTACAGTTGGGTGTCCGGACCTTTGACCGGGCTGGTGCTCCGGAGAGGGAGAGTTGTCCGATGACACGCCCGGGCAGTAGCGCGAGGGCGGCCGGCGGGTGAGAAGTGTCAGCAGGAGGCCGGAACATCGCGCGATGCTCCCGGAGACCGTTAACAGGGCGCGGAGTGAACCTGAAAACCTCCTGGCCGGGAACAAAGTCCGGCTGTGATGGAGGCGCGGTGCATCTCCGACGCCCTGCGGAGATGTTGCCGCTCGCGCACTCCGGCCGGACCACAGTCCTAGCCGGATAGACAGGGCCGTATGTATCCCACGCCGGTGACCATGGCAATAGAGCAAAACGACCAAGTCCCACTTTTCCAGGCCCAATGACGGAAAAATCCCGCCCGTTTCCTATGTTGAGGTGGCCCAGTTTCTATTTTCCCATAGAAAACCATCCCCCCCACCGTCATTTCCAGTACCAGGAGCCCAGTCTGGCAGAAGACGACCCGAGAAGCGTCCGGTGAGTATGTGTAGGCAAGAAGCTCATGCGCTTCTCTACAGGTGGCATCGCGGCGAGATTGACGGCGGTGGAGAGGGGCACCTGGGCGGCTTGTACTCTATGAGCTCCCGGACCCCTCGACCCCCGGTTTTCTCGATCCTCCGCGGTCGTCCACCAAACACCCTTAGTTCCATGTCGGATAGAGCCTTCCACGTATGGTTAAGGGCATCATCGGAGAACCCGGTGGGCCCTTCAATCCACGGCGGGCTCGAGCACCTGCCGCCGCCTGTCCTTCCCTCCATTCCGGAGAAGCGGGTCTCGCGGCGGGTGTCGGAATCCCGGAGTCCCTCGCGGGCTCCGGTTCCGGTTGAGGTCTGTCGATAGCGTATATTAAAGTTCCCACTGAGGGGCGGGGTGATACCCAATCCTTACCGGGCCGTAGTCCCGGCCGGTGTCCGAAGCCTTGTCGAGGCGGGTGGGGTGAGTACAGCTCCGGCTGGAAGCCAATTCGGACCTCCGAACTACCTCCGTAATGGCGCCCCTCGCGGATCCTTTACCCTTATTCCTATTTCTCGCGTAACCAATAGGGTTAGCAGCCCTTGGCTACACACAACTATATAGACTGGAGTTCGCGACTACTCTTCACAACTGAGCTTCAATGCTATTATACATTTGACCTTTACATTTGATCTTCCTACCGCGAATACTTCTAGTAGCTAACAGTACATATCACGCCAACCTGCAAACACCCGAATAATCGCCTGCGAGCACTTCTTCCCTTTCAAGCTCTGTCAGTCAGCAATCGCCCGTTATGACTGGAAGGACTAGAAACTCGCGTGCTTCAACCCCTGCGAACCCTACTGCAGGCACTCAGGAGCAGCAACCCGAACCATGAATAACCTCTGTGAAAGAAGTCCCAGAGGACTTACCAATCACTCGCGGGAGGCCATTCTCTGCATCTGTGACAGAGGAACCCTCCGAACCCACGAACGAACCAATCTAAGTGAAGAATATCCTTGAGCACCTCCCGCGGGATCAAGCTATCTTTCTACAAGAAATGCTTGCTGCCCGCAAACACCCTCGAACCGAGTCCCTAGACATGACCTCCAGGGACGCCCATGAACCGAAAAGAAACTTTCTTAAGCCGCGACCACTTAAGGCCACTTACAGAACCACAACCTATAAAAGCTTTTGCAAGTTTGCATTTGAAATTGACTCGCAAGCCAGGCTGTGTGACAATGGAAGATGAAGAAGCTGTCACCTACGCGATGACAGGCCTCTACTACACTGAAGCCAAGGACTGGCTGGACCATCTAGGGAATGATCATGAGAGATCCCGCTGGCCTGTTCTCAAGGCCTATCTAGAGAACAAGTGCCGCCAGAAATGCACAGACTCCAAGGGAGCCGGACACCAGGGCGCGCGCAGTTGCGGCAGGGCCTTGGGGGCTGGCCACCTGCGCGTATAACCAGATACCCCTCCCGAAGCTGTGTCCGCTTCCCCAGTTGTGCTGGAGTATCCAGCCCGGCAACAATTGAGACGCGGAGAGGGGGCTCATCTGCCCAGGCCAACTCCCGTCACGAATTCATGGCATTTGCATTGCCTTGATTACCCGGATTTTGCGGGTCCCTGGGGACCCATCTCCCATTGATGATGGGATTGGGGAAATGTGGCGCGGCGCGAGGACTGTTGATAGGGAACCTAGGTATATTTGCCTATGCCTGGTCGGAGATCGTGCGGGTAGGGGGGGGGTGGTCGTAGGCCCGTGGGGCCGCAGGGCGCACTGGCAGCACCGGGAGCTTTGCAGGAACTGTCAGCTAGGGTCTGCAAGGAATTACTTGCGGGGAGACTTACAGCAAAGTGTGATTCAAAGGTTGCTTAAGCCAGCGTACGATTACAGGCGTACGCCGGCTTCTTATATACCGTACACTAAATTAATTGGTGGCCGCTATGGCCCCTTTACATTCGTAAGCAAGTTCGGAAGCGGCCGCGTTATTATCCGACGGTCGTACGTTCTTCCGAACCACAAAAGGGCGGGACTGCGGTGCTGGGAGCCAGGGGCTGGCCTGGGGGAGGAACGGGGTTGGCTGCTGGCCCGAAGATCGGGTGCGGTGGCGGGGCTGAGGGGGGTGGAGGCGCTGGCGCGGGTGGTGGCGCCCCTGCTCCACAAGCCGGCAGAAAGCGACCAGAGGTGTCGCGGGGACGTCCACGAGAAGCTCGGCGGCGGCCAGACATTGTTCGCGAAGGTGTTGGAATTGGAAAAATTGGAAAAATTTTGATTCTTGGGAAGTTCTTGAACCAACACTCAGACATTGTCAGGAACACTCTCTGTCTGTCATCTGGGTGGAAACACTTCGCGGATGGATGAGGATACTCACAGTTTGTGGGAATGAGAGCTGTTACAGAAAAAGAGAAAAGAAGATGGGGTTTCACGGACACATCTGAGGTATTTATACTACTCTAGACAGGTTTGTTTGCACTATGAGTGATCCCGCGGAACAGCCAGATAACTCTAGCAAACAAAGGGTGATTGTGGATCGCAGGCCTGAATCTTTCTATGTGACTACAAAGAGTCATTATTATTATTATTATTCTTCAATTATAGATGTATGCAGTCAGAGACTATGACATCTACCTGAGAACTAAAAGTTCTCAGGGTTTTTCCTATATCTATAAAGTTAACTATTATACATTCACCAATTTCAGATATGCAAAATCAGAAAATTCCAGCCCAGAATACAAAAACTGTTTACAAATTGCAGTGTTTTAACATCTTCTGATACTTTGAAACCATTTGACAATATCATGACAAAAGAAAAGAGAACACAGTCTTAAAGATAGACACATTAAATAGATAGATAGAAAAGAATAGAAAGGAAAAAGTAAAGTAAAATAAAGAGAGCTACAGAACAAGACCTCTGCAGTTTACACCTTAAGATATATACATATTTTAAGACCCTATATAACCGACCGCCGCCTCTGTCCTCTCAGGCCCGCTCCAGGGGTTATCATTCCCCCTAAAGGGCCGCCGCCCGGCTAGCTCCTGTAACTAGCTTACCTATAAGTGGGATCCTCACTAAGAATAACACCAGAGCTACTCAATTCTAGTTAAGTCTCTAACCTTCCAGCTGCCAATCTCGGCATTCCAGGCTACCGATTGGCCGTCACGGTCTTGCTTGCACTAACCACCTATTAAGGGCGCCTAGGCCTCGTCTCACCTAGGTCCTTGCTATGCCCAGGGGGTGTCCTAATCGGATGGTTTTTAAATCTCATTCCCCGGAAGTGGGTGCCTAGAGTGGGGGGGATGAGACCTGGCCAGTTAAGCTAGACGATGATTCGCTATCCTGCGGGCACTCTAGACCTCAATCACTCTAGTACTGATCTAACTTGAAGCGCCCGGGGGGCTGTTAACCCTAAGATCAGTGAGAATTAGCGCCCGGGAACCCCCGGGATGAACACCTTAAGCTTGACAATGATTCGCTATAGTGCACCCGGGGGCCCCCGGTACTGTTTTATGACTTAACAGTGGAAGCTATGGTTAAGATGGCCCTCGCAGGGTTCGAACCTGCCCCCTCTTGGCATTCATTCCCCGGGGGGAAGGCCGTTAATTGGGGCTCCATGGTAGCGTAGTTAACCACTACGCCACCGGGCCGACTACAAAGGGTGATTGCAGGCCGCGGACATCTTAATTCTACAATTCTACAGAGTTGGTGAAAATGCGCATGTAATTAGTGCTGTACAGCCTTCTTATTCAGTTAGTTATAATAATTGACGCTTCATCATCTGCTGCGAGGTAGATATAAATCTCATCAATCTCAATAATCTCAACCCTTTTTTCAAAAGTTAGCCTTATATCTCATATTATTATTATTATTGTTACAAGCATATGCTGGCTTACGCTCGCTTTTCTGCTTGCGCAGCCCTCTCTATCACTTTCACTCTTCTCTTCAACCACTCTCTACTCTCTCTTCCACCTCTTACTCTCTACTCTCTCTATCATCATCATCATCTCTACCGTCTCTATCACTCTCTCTCTCTATCACCCTCTTCTTCTACCTCTCTCTTACCACTTCTTATCACCTCTTTCACCTCTTTCACTCTCTTCACCCTCTACTCCCTCTATCACTATTATCACCTCTACCGCCTCTACTCTAGACTGGCCGCCGGGACCATGAATTTCACATTTGGTCCCATTTGGTCTGGTCCCATACATTTCTTGGCGTGAGTCCCACCAGGACCAAGCCTCAAAAAAATCTGAAAATGGACCATTTCTGAGAGAAATGGCGTGAAAAATGACCAGATTTAATTCAAGAACAGTGAAATGGGAGTAATTTTCCAGGATAAACTGTGAAAGATGATCATTCTTCCAAAATCAGAATGGGACTGGGACTGAAGGTCAAAATCAGTCCCATTCGGTTCATTCAGTGATTGCTTATATAATCAGAATTTGGTAATGATTATTGGTAACGCTCATGAAACAACTAAATACATTCTTGTGCAAGTTTATCCTTCACTTTCTCATGAAAACTACACTTCTCTGATATACTGTGATCAGAGGTATTAAACTGTCTGATAATTCCATGTTTTACAATCATGAGTTTCTTGATTGTTTCTCCTTGTAATTGTCCCTGGTGATAGTGATAAATATCTCAACTTGAGTTGAACTTTCACTCCATTCTCACCCCTGTCAATGGAATTGCCAGAATATCACGCGTCATCAGTGCAACAGTTGAATATGTACTCTCAACAATTTTTCATAACTCTAGAATTGATTTGGCGCGTAAATTCATTGAATCATCTTGAAGATAGCAGTCAAATTCAGTTTTACAAGCATGTAGTTTTGCCTGATTTTCAGTTGCAATCAATGTATGCAAGTCCTGTTTCAAAGTTAGTATTATAGTTCTATGTGATATGAAGTGTTATCAAAGATTGTTACTTACTAGAGAATTGTATTTCACTATCTTCACATCTCAAACATCTGCTCATTCAAATCTCTGATAGTTGACATTGTAGTAGTCTCAGACTAATTTGACATATGAGTCTCATTTCTCCTCTGTCCAATCTTGAGAAGTGTAGGTGTTAACTCAATGAGAGGGATCTAGTAGAGCTGCTACAGCATAGTACTCTGTAAAAGGTTGTTCTGTTTTACTGTAGTAATATGCCAGTTTATTCCTTGCAGCAACAATAGCCTGCACTATAGCATCATCCCAGACTGAATTTCTTTTTGAGTGATTCAACTGCTTCTCAAGATGAGTAAATAAACTGTTATACACTCACCAGACTGACTGCAGCATTGGTGTACAAGTGATTGAGACTGCCTTTGTTGTCTTATAAAACTGAAACAGTAAATCAATCACATATTTCAACTGAGTTCACTTCATATCAGAAAGTTTCAATATCTGAATCTTTTCTCAATCAGAGTGTTGCACTCAATGATCAATCATCTGACACAATCAAAGAGTCTGAACAGTCATCTTATATATTGAACTTCACTGTGTTCTAACATTCTGTATCATATTCAGTGATGTGACTGATTTGTTTGTTTGTTGAATATCATGAAATCATTGTTATTGTTTAGAAGAGGTACAAATCACATTAGCAATGTTTTGAATCTATGATATTTAAATTATTAGTCAATCTATTCAAAATTAACAGTAGTGTTATCAAAAAGCATTATCAAAAAGCAATATCAAAAAGTGTTATTAAAAAACATTATCTTTTGCAAAGTGAATGCAAAAGTTACTTGAGTAATCACTTTCATCTCATTCTCATCTCAAGAATCAGTCATCTCATTATTCTTTGCCTTGATGTTAAGATTCTTTATCAGTGTTTGCATCACAAGTTGAATCACATGAGTAATACAGAGGATATGACCTTGTTTATCATTTCAGAAATGCAAAGCCAATTTTTGCTTCAAGCTCTTCATCATAGTGTAGTTATTTGCAGCATTGTCAGTTATAATTGTAAGAAGACTGAGACTAATATCTCAATAGTCATTTTTAATCACAGTTATTAATATCTCTGTCATATAATCCTCAGTATGACTACTGATCAATGATTCAAATTCAATTAATGTCTCTTAATAAGTTCAGTTCTCATCAATGTAATAACATGTAACTCTCATAAATGCAAGATTGTTTGTACTAGTTCATGCATTCACTGTGAGAGACACTCTTTGATGATTCTTCAACTCTGATTCTAGATATTGTATATTGACTTTGTAGTGTGTCTTGAGATTGAACTGAAGACAGGATTAATGTAGAATATGAAGATTTGAATTAAGTATTTGAAGAAGTGTTCAGAATTCGGGGTTTTCAATTAATTGAAGAGAAAGATTCAGAGATATACATATATAAAGTAATTGTTCACAGAAGTTATCAGATGAGAGTTGTGAAATCAGAGTACTGATACAGAGTTGTTTTCACATGATTTTCTTCAAATTAGAAAGTTAGTGTTATCAAAAATCATTACCTGGTAGAGTAACTTATCAGCTCAGTAGTAATTTTCTGATTATTTTCCTTTTGTTGTCTGCATTCTGATGACTTCAGATGTTAAGAAATTTCTTCAGAGTTATAATCAGTTCATGATAAATGTTTCTGAATGAAGTTGCAGTGATTATAGCAGAGAGATGACTCTTCAGTAATCTGCAATACAACCTGTTGATAATTATTTCATAGTTCATCTTGATATTTGTGTTGAGTTTTTCATAAATTTTGTGGCCTGAAATCAGATGTGAAGAATGAAGTGATTATTCATCATAATTGAAAGAGAGTATTCTGTGTTGAATTGTAAATAACATAGACTTTGTGATTCACAGTGATTTCTTGAAGAGTTTGTGAATCTTCAATAGAAGTAAAAGAAGTGAATTCAGAAAACATGATAATAATTTAAGAAAGATGATAATTTATTTTCAATAACTGATCACTGATGTGTGTAAGAAGAATTAATATAAGAGAAAATAATCTTGTTTCTTAGCTTAGTTATAATTTTAGTACTAACTCAGATTAAATATCATTGATGTATAAAAGTAAATAAACAATCTTGATTAATCTCTGTCATATTTCTTAAAATATATTAATATTGTAAAAGAGAGTGTTACTAAATTGTGTTATCAGATGATATTATTAAAAATATATTAATATTGTGAATATCAATGTTGAAAAAATATTGATACTTATACATTATAGTGATTTGTGAATCATGATAGTTAAATATATATATATATATATATATTGTTCCTGACTTGATTACAACTTGTACAATAATTTTTAAAAACTCAAAATTAATTTCAATTATTAATAATTATGAACTTACAACTAAACTAACTAATATAAAAAGAAAAAAACTTTTTCTACTCATTATCTTTCTTCTCTTTCTCATTCTTCTTATCATTCTTCATAATTCACTTCTTATTCTTCTCCTCCTTCTTCTCCTTCTCATCTGAGATGATAATCACCTCAAAATCTCTCTTCACTGCCTTCTCAGAAGGGGGTTTCTGCTGCTCTCTCTCAGCCAGGTCAACCTGTGTCTCAAAATCCCGCATTTCCTGGTCTGCTGTCTTGAGTTCCATCTCAGTGATAAGCAGATTGACATGCTCAGAGAGCAGAGCTGCCTTCTCAATGTTCTGAATCATGAAGTGCATTCAAGATCTGAACAAGGCCTCAATCCTCTTCTTCTCTGCCAGCTCCTGCTAATCAATTAGAGAACAGAAGTGTTATCAAAAATCATTAACTCTCAATAAATAAAAAACTTATCAGTTTTGACTTCTTTGTCTCTCACTTCAACATCTCCTCAATCTTCTTCTATCACTGCTTATTTGCAGTAATACTCTTCTTCTCTCTCTCTCTCTTCATCTTGATCTCAAATCATTCTCAGAACTTCTCCTGATCTCATCACTGCTGCATGAGGCTCTTCACTATCTTCTTCTTCAATCTCTCACAGGCAGCGCCATCCGCATTATTCCTATACTTAGTTCAGTCTAAATCTATCAGAAGTGTTACTTAAAATTGTTATCATTCTGCTTTCTTACAGAGCCTCTTCAAGACATTATAACATGCCTTGTGATCTGTCTCCTCTCACTTGAACATCTTCTTCTTCTCTCTCTTCAATCTGTGACAGCGCTCATGCGCCTTGATGGTCCGCAGGACCGCAGAATATTTGAAGAGGAATGACATGATTAGTTTCAGTAAGTGTTGAAGAGAGGTGAAGGCAGGAGAGGCGGCCAGAAATGATATGATAATAGTGATAATAGTGATGATGATAATAATGATGATGATGATAGTAATAATGATGATAATAGTGATGATAGTGATGATGATGATGATAATGATGATGATGATGATGATGATGATGAAAGAGAGAGTGTATTGAAATATATTACTGACTTATCAAATATAAAGAGACTCAAAGAAAATATTAACAGCTTTCAGTGATGTACAGAAACAGCTACAGTGTTGCATAGCAACATCATCTTTATTCAATGCATACACTGTTGATATTCTTTGTATACAGTTATCATATAATCTGTATCAGAGATACATGCAGAAAACAGATCTTTGTTACTAGAGTAAATGATTGCAGCAATTCTCTGTTTTCATATTATAAAGATAAGTTATTCTCATTTCTTTCTTCTCTCTTTTCTCTTCTTCAATCAACCACGAATTCCAAGCTGATATGAAAACTATTAAAACACTCTCAGAAACCCTCAAATTGAAGAGTATAGACTAATCAAATTTCAAATGCAGAAGAAATCAAATTATCTTCTACAGATTCAATTACTCACTTCTTCTTAAATAAAACAGCAGTCGCGTCCCTCTCCCCCCTCCAACCAAATGAAACATGGCCCGCGAAAAGCGAGTACCACGCCAGGCCATAATAATCAACACAGCCCCAGCACGCAGGGCTGCATATGCGCAGCGTGTGCTGAACTGAGAGACTGTGTGAGTTGCAAACTGGTGACAGCATCCCAGGGAGAGCCATGCGGCGTGGGAAAGCCGCAACTCTCAGCCACATGTACAGAGAATGAATCACTGCAGTAAGTACATGTGCATTGAAGTAATGCTTTTTGATAACACTCAGTCTCTGATATGATGAAAATAGAGTCTCTCTGTGAGATCTGTTTCTATCAGAAGTCAGAGAATCTTATATTTCTCAAGACTATCTTCACACATCTTGTCTGTGAAATTGATGAGGGAAATCATCAATTCCAGTGTTCTGCTCTTGATGTCATTCAAGTAGCAGCAGAGTTCACCCTGGTCACACTTTTTGAGTGTATATTTTCTAATTATTCACATTTATATAGATATATACTGATTATTTGTTAGATGATATTAAGATAATGACTCATCACAGTCATATTACTCTCACTGTGAGAGATACACAGTTGATGATGAACATTGTGAAGACTCTGAGAAGTGAGTATTTTAAGAATACTGTGACTCTGTGATCTTGATTTTTTTTTATTTTTGTTTTTTGTTTTTTCTTTTTCTTTTCTTTTTTTTTTTAATTTTTCTTTCTCTTTCTATCTTTTTCTTTCTCTTCTTTTTTTCTTTCTCTTTTTTTTTTTTTTTTTTTTTTTTTTATTGTGATTTTTTCTTGTTGTTTTGTTTTTTGTTTTTTTGTTATTTTTTATATTTTACATTTTTTTTTTAATTAAAATGATATTAATTATAATCTGTGTTCAGAAAAGTAATGATATTTGATAACACTCTCTATTGAATTTTCAACAAATAAGCACTATGTTATGATATTATGTAAGTGAGAAATGATTTCATGATTTCATTTAATGTCATTTTCAATAATGAAATCAGAATGAAAATGTGACTAAGAATTCAAACATATTCTTTATCTGAGACTAGATTTTTATTTGAAAAGTGAATCTGAAATCTTTAATATTTGAAATAACAGGATTTGAAATCAATGTGATGAATACAAATCATGATCAGAAGTAATGCTTTTAGACAATGTAATAACTGTAAAGTTTGATTCTGATCTCAGACACAGTTACACAGTCAGTCTACTCTACTCTCTTCTTCTATCACTCTCTTTCACTCTGTATCACCTCATATTAGACTGACTGTGTGACCATGTCTGAGATCAGAATCAAACTTTACAGTTGTCACATTGTCTAAAAGTATTACTTCTGATCATGATTTGTATTCATCACATTGATTTCAAATCACATTATTTCAAATATTAAAGATCTCAGATTTACTTTTCAAATAAAAATCTAGTCTCAGATAAAGAATATGTTTGAATTCTTAGTCACATTTTCATTCTGATCTCATTATTGAGAATGATATTAAATGAGATCATGAAATCATTTCTCACTTACATAATATTATAACATAGTACTCATTTGTTGAAAATTCAACAGAGAGTGTTATTAAATATTATTACTTTTCTAAACACAGATTATAATTCATATAATTTTAATTATAAAAAAAATATAAAATACAAAAAAAAAAACAAAAAACAAAAAATAAAACAAAAACAAGAAAAAATCACAATAAAAAAAAAAAAAGAAAAGAAAACATACACTTAAAAAGTGTGATCAGAGTGAACTCTACTGTCACTTGAATAACATTAAGAATAGAACACTGAAATCAATGATTCTCTTCATTGATTTCATAGACAAGACATATGAAGATGATCTTGAGAAATATAAGATACTCTGACTTCTGATAAAAACAGATCTCATAAAGAGACTCTATTTTCATGATATCAGAGACTGAGTGTTATCAAAAAGTATTACTTTCATGCAATGTATATACACTTACTGCAGTGATTCACTCTCTGCACATGTAACTGAGAGTTACAGCTTTCTCACACTGCACAGCTCTCTATGAAATACTGCTGTCAGTTTGCAATTCATACAGTCTTTCAGTTCAGCATGCACTGTGCATATGCAGCTCTGTGTACTGAGACTGTGTTGATCATTATGGCCTGGTATAGTACTCACTTTTCACAGGTCATGTTTCATTTGAGAGAGAAGAGAAAGACATGACTGTTGTTTTATTAAGAGAAGAATGAATAATTAGTATTATTGAATATAATTTAATTCATCTGTATTTAAAATTTGATTAGTCTATACTCTTCAATTTGAGGGTTTCTAAGAGTGTTTTAATAGTTTTCATATCAGCTTGAACTTAGTAGTGAGTTGAAGAAGAAGAGAAAAGAGAGAAGAAAGAAATGAGAATAACTTATCTTTATAATATGAAAACAGAGAATCACTGCAATTATTCTCTCTAGTAATAAAGATCTGTTTTCTACATATATTTCTGATATAGATTATATAATAAATGTATACAAAGAATATTAATAGTGCATGTATTGAATGAAGATAATATTGCTATGTAACACTGTAACTGTTTCTGTACATTTCTGAAAGCTGTTAATAATTTCTTTATCTCTTCATATTTAATAAGTCAATAATATATTCTGATGCACTTTCTCTTTCATTATTATCATCATTATCATTATCATTATTATTATTATCACTATCATTATTATTATCATTATTATTATTATTATTATTATATTATTGCTAACTGTCTCTTCTGTCTTTATCTCTCTTCAACACTTATTAAAATTAATTATATTATCTCTTTTTAAATATTCTGCGGTTCTGCGGATTATCAGGACGCGTGAGTGCTGTCACAGATTGAAGAGAGAGAAGAAGAAGATGTTTAAGTACAGAGAGACAGATTGTAAGATATGTTATAATATCTTGAAGAGACTCTGTAAGAGAGTAGAATGATAATAATTTTAAGTAACACTTCTGATAGATTTGGACTGAACTAAGTATAGAAATAATACAGATGACATCACTTATGAGAGATTGAAAAAGAAGATAGTAAAGAGTTTCATACAGTAGTAGTAAGATTAGAAGAAGTTCTGAGAATAATTTAAGACTAAGATAAAGAGAGAGAGAGAGAAGAAGAGTGTTACTGTAAATAAGCAGTAGTAGAAGAAGATTAAGAAGGTATTAAAGTAAGAGATAAAGAAGTCAAAACTGATAAGTTTTTTATTAAGAGGTAATGATTTTTAATAATACTTCTGTTCTCTAATTGATTAGCAGAAGCTGGCAGAGAAGAAGAAAATTGAGACCTTGTTCAGATCTTGAATGCACTTCATGATTCAGAATATTGAGAAGACAGCTCTACTCTCTGAGCATGTTAATCTGCTTACTACTGAGATGAAACCCGAGACAGCAGACTAGAAAATGCAGGATTTTAAGACACAGATTAATCTGACTAAGAGAGAGTAGCAGAAACTCTTCTCTGAGAAGACAGTAGAGAAAGATTTTGAGATGATTATTATCTCAGATAAGAAGAAGAAGAAGAAGAATGAGAATAAGAAGAAAGATAATAAGTAGAAAAAGTTTTTTTCTTTTTATATTAATTAGTTATAAGTTCATAACTATTAATTAATAATTGAAATTAGTTTTAAGTTTACAAAAATTATTGTACAAGTTGTAATCAATTATCAATATCAGAAATAATATATATATATATATTCAACTATTATATCACTATAATGTATAAGTAGTAACATTTTTTCAACATTGATATTTATAATATTAATATATTTTTAATAATATTATCTGATAATGTAATTTGATAACACTCTCTTTTATAATATTAATATATTTCAAGAAATATAACAGAGATTAATCAAGATTATTTATTTACTTTTATATATCAATGATATTCAATCTGAGTTAGTACTAAAATTATAACCAAGTTAAGAAAGAAGATTATTTTCTCTTATATTAATTCTTCTTACACATATCAGTGATTAGTTATTGAAAATAAATTATTATCTTTCTTAAATTATTATCATATCTTCTGAATTCACTTCTTTCACTTCTTTTACTTCTATTGAAGATTTATAAACTCTTTAAGAAATTACTGTGAATTATAAAGTCTATGTTATTTACAATTCAATATAGAATACTCTCTTTCAATTATAATAAATAATCACTTCATTCTTCATATCTGATTTTAGATCATGAAATTTATGAAAAACTCAATATAAACACTGAGATGAACTATGAAATAATTATCAACAGATTATATTACAGATTACTGAAGAGTCATCTCTCTGCTACAATTACTATAACTTTATTCAGAAATATTCATTATAAACTGATTATAACTCTGAAGAAATTTTCTGACATCTGAAGTCATCAGAATACAGATAATAAAAGAAAAATAATCAGAAAATTACTACTGAGCTGATAAGTTACTCTATCAGATAATAATTTTTAATAATACTAACTTTCTAATTTGAAGAAAATTATATAAAAATAACTATGTATCAGTACTCTGATTTTATAACTCTTATCTGATAACTTCTGTGAATAATTACTTCACATGTGTATATCTCTGAATCTTTCTCTTTAATTAATTGAAAACTCTGAATTCTGAACACTTCTTCAAATACTTAATTTAAATCTTCATATTTCACATTGATTCTGTCTTCAGTTCAATCTCAAGATATACTACAAAGTCAATATATAATATCTAGAATCAGAGTTGAAGAATCATCAAAGAGTGTCTCTCACAGTGAATGTATGAACTAGTATAAACAATCTTACATTTATAAGAGTTATATATTATTATATTGATAAGAACTGAACTTATTAAGAGATATTAATTGAATTTGAATCATTGATCAGTAGTTATACTGAGAATTATATAACAGAGATATTAATGACTGTGATTAAAAATAACTATTAGAATATTAATCTCAGTCTTCTTATAATTATAACTGATAATACTGTAAATAACTACACTATGATGAACAGCTTGAAGTAAAAATTAACTTTGCATTTCTGAAATAATAAACAAGATTATATTTTCTGCATTACTTATGTGATTCAACTTATAATGAAAACACTGATAAAGAATCTTAACATTGAGATAAAGAATAATGAAATAACTGATTCTTAAGATGAGAATAAGATAAAAGTAATTACTTAAGTAACTTTTACATTCACTTTGTAAAAGATAATGTTTTTTGATAATACTTTTTAATATTGCTTTTTGATAATACTTTTTAATAATACTACTGTTAATTTTGAATAGATTGACTAATAATTTAAATATCATAGATTTGAAACATTGTTAATGTGATTTGTATCTTCTCTAAATAATAACAATAATTTCATAATATTCAATAAATAAATAAATCAGTCACATCACTGAATATAATACAGAATGTTAGAATATAATGAAGTTCAATATATAAGATAATTATTCAGACTCTTTGATTGTGTCAGATAATTAATTATTGAGTACAACACTCTGATTGAAAAAAGATTCAGATATTGAAACTTTCTGATATGAATTAAACTCAGTTGAAATATATGATTGATTTACTATTTCAGTTTTATAAGATAATAAAGACAGTCTCAATCACTTGTACATTAATACTGCAGTCAGTCTGATAAGTGTATAATAGTTTATTTACTCATCTTAAGAAGCAGTTGAATCACTTAAAAAGAAATTCAGTCTGAGATAATACTATAGTGCAGACTATTATTACTGCAAGAAATAAACTGATATATTACTATAGTAAAACTAAACAATCTTTTACAGAGTACTATACTCTAGCAGCTCTACTGCCCCGGTGGCCGAATGATTAATGCGGCCACCCGGTAGCGCCTTGGCGTGGGAAACCAAGGCGTGTGGGTTCGAAACCCGCAGGGGATACATTAAATCCGGAACTCAAGCACCTCAGGTTTCTAATAAATACAGAGGTGTACAAATCGCTTCAATAAAATCGCTCTATGTTTCTGGGCTGGGAAGTTATTATCGCATGTATCTAATTGTCACTCCCTTATATTTCCTATGTTCTTGTTATCTTGGCGTGGTCTCAACACCTGTATTTCCTCCTGTATAATCAACACTTGACCTGTATTTAACATCACGCAAGGACTCATCATAAGCTCCGCTTGCATATGAGTATAATGAAAGAATAATAGTAATAATAAGTAGCAGCTCTACTAGATCTCTCTCATTGAGTTAATATCTACACTTCTCAAGATTGAACAGAGAAGAAATGAGACATGTATATTAAATTAGTCTGAGACTACTACAATATCAACTATCAGAGATTTGAATAAGCAGATGTTAGAGATGTGAAGACAGTGAAATATAATTCTCTAGTAAGTAATAATCTTTAATAACACTTTATATCACATAGAACTATAATACTAACTTTGAAATAGAACTTGTATACATTGATTACAACTGCCCCGGTGGCCGAATGGTTAATGCGGCCACCCGGTAGCGCCTTGGCGTGGGAAATCAAGGCGTGTGGGTTCGAAACCCGCAGAGAATACATTAAATCCGGAACTCAAGCACCTCAGGTTTCTAATAAATACAGAGATGTACAAATCGCTTCAATAAAATCACTCTATGTTTCTGAGCTGAGAAGTTATTATTGTATGTATCTAATTATCACTTCTTTGTATTTTCTATGTTCTTGTTATCTTGATATGATCTCAACATCTGTATTTCCTTCTGTATAATCAACACTTGACCTGTATTTAACATCACGCAAGAACTCATTATAAGCTCCGCTTGCATATGAGTATAATAAAAGAATAATAATAATAATATAATTAATTACAACTGAAAATCAGACAAAACTACATTCTTGTAAAACTGAATTTGATTACTATCTTCAAGATAATTTAATAAATTTATACATCAAATCAATTCTAGAGTTATGAAAAATTGTTAAAAGTATATATTCAACTGTTACACTGATGATGCATGATATTCTGACAATTTCATTGACAGAGATAAAAATGAAGTGAAAGTTCAACTCAAGCTGAGATATTTATCACTATTATCAGAGACAATTATAAGAAAAAATAATCAAGAAACTCATGATTATAAAACATGAAATTATCAGACAGTTTAATATCTCTGATTACAGTATATCAGAGAAGTATAGTTTTCATGAGAAAGTGAAGAATAAACTTATACAAGAATGTATTTAGTTGTTTCATGAGTATTATTAATAATCATTATCAAATTCTGATTATATAAGTAATCACTGAATGAACTGAATAAGACTGAATTTAATCTTCAGTCTCAGTCTCATTCTGATTTTGAAAGAATGATTATCTTTCACAGTTTATTCTGAGAAATCACTCTCATTTCACTGTTCTTGAATTAAATCTGATTATTTTTCACATCATTTCTCTCAGAAATGATTCATTTTCAGATTCTTTTAAGACTTGGTCCTGGTGAGACTTACGCCAAGAAATGTATGAGATCAGATCAAATGAGATCAAATGTGAAATTTATGATCTCAGCGGCCAGTCTACTCTGTATCATCTCTATTACTTCTTCTATCTCTTTCATCTCTTACTATCTACTCTCTCTACTATCATCACCGTCTCTATCACTCTGCAGCTTCTCTATCACTTTCACTCTCTCTTCAGATTATCTCTTATCATCTCTTATTCTCTCTTTTACCTCTTTCATTCTCTATTCTCTCTATCACTATCACTGTGTCTATCACTTCATAGCTTCATCTATCACTTTCACTCTCTATCTCTACTCTCTTATCATCTATTTCACTTCTACTCTCTCTATCATCATCACCGTCTCTACTGCCTCACAGCTCTCTCTATCACTTTCATCTCTCTATCTCTATCTCTCTCTTATCACTTCTACTCTCTCTATCACTATCACCGCCTCTATCACTCTGCAATTTCTCTCTATCATCATTATCATCTCTATTATCTCACAACTCTCTTTATCACTTTCATTCTCTATCTCTATTCACTGTTATCACTCTTTTCACTTCTTTCAGTCTTTACTCTCTTATTATTATTATCATCATCATTTCTACTTCTTCTACTACTCTCTTTCACTCTGTATCATCTCTATCACTATTATCAGATTAATCACAGCTGTACAGACTGCAGAGTCAGCTATTCAATCTCATTCATAAATTCAAAGAAATATATATAACATCACATGAGATTTTATTACAGAGTATTTAGCAGTATATACTATAAACACAGAGATTAAAATATGATAGAGATAGTAAGAGAGAAGTAGAGATAGTAAAAGTAATAGAAGAGACTGTAGAGTAGTAGAGATAATAATGATGATAGAAGTGAGAGAGATAATAGAGATAATAAGAGAGAGATAGAATGATAAGATAAGAATAGAGATAGAGAGTGAAAGTAATAGAGAGTACTGTGAGATGATAGAGACAGTGATAATGATAGAGATGATAGAGATGATAGAAGTAATAAGAGTGAGTGATAAGATGAGAGTAGATGTATGAAGTGAAAGTGATAGAGAGTGCTATAAGGCGTTAGAGGCAGTGATAATGATAGAGAGTAGATAGAGTAATGCAATTAACAGGCGTTACTACATATTCATGAATTTTTATTATCTCAGTAAGCTCAGACACTTCTTCAGATATTCATTGCTGTTTTAACACTGAATTGATGATTATGTCATGAGCTAATCTCAAATAAGTAATAAGCTAACTCAAATAGTAAAATCAGATTATGTGAGTGATAATATCTTACAAAGCATCTGAGAAGAAACAGTTTCTGATTATTAGTAACACAGAAATAATTTACTCAGTACTCTGAGTATGAAAGAGAATTTCAACTCAACTTTATAGATTTATCATTTCTGTATTATCTTGAAATCTTAGAATAATAATGTTCTCGCGATGTATCTGATTTTTATATTCATATCTCAAGTTCTTGAAATAGAAGTATCATCTTAAAGTTGACTAGTATGTTTTTGAACACAGGAATTTTAATTCAATTTCTCATATAAAAAAAAGTTCTCAGAAATTCTGATATTAAAAAATATAATCATTTTCAAGAGTATATATCTATCTTAAATATAGATTTTTTTTGAAATATTAAAGAAATATTTCTATTCTTCTTCTCTTTAGCTATAAGCTAAGGTGATTTTCAAATCTCAAAGATATGTGAGTATATAGTAATAAAAAGTCAAAGTTGAAGAATCTGAAAAATTCTTGTAAATCTCAGAAATCTTTATTGAAGATGAAACTGTTTCTTCTCAGACTCTCTGACAAGAATTGCTCTGAGTACATGACTTGTATTAAAAGTAGATTAGTATCATACTGAATTAGTTAATAATGCTGTAACTTGTTCAAACTGAGTCAGAGAGTCTGAGCCCGCTGAGATAAGATTTTTAACAAGATGCATGTGAGGTCATATGAGATCACATTACAGTGTTTTTTGCACGGAAAAGTTGGTTTTTCTTCAATATATAGAGAGATTGCGGGAATGAAAGATACTGAAATATAAGTCAGTAGTGAGAGAGATTGACTGCTAACTTCATCTAGACCTTTCTCTATGCATATTATTCTCTCTGATTCGCATTTGTATTCGCAATTACTATCATCATCAACATCATTATTATCATTATTATCATTAAGTTCTTAATTTTCTCAGTATGAATTTTTATTCTCTAATTATATACTGGCTTAGCAAAGTCATTTCCAGGTTACAGAATCTGAAAGATTGAAGTGTATTCAATACTGTATTAAAAATCAAGATGATTATCACTCACTCTCTCAGTTTCAGTTCTGAAATAACTTTAAAATATAGTTTGAGAAATCATTCAGATGCCCGCTTAAACAGCCAGATTGTATAATTACTCAGCTTATTAGAAAGCATTAAGAAAAGAAGAATACAATACAGAAAGAATTTGACACTGTCTGTAGTATAACAGATCTGGATCAGACACTGAATGAATGAATTCTAGTTCTCAATGATCTTGAAGAGGCCAGAAAGCAGGCTAAAGAGAATACTGCAACTGCAGAAGAAAATCATCATCAGAGATTCAAATGTATGCAGAATGAAATGATGAAATGAAGAAGAAAAAGAAATTAAGAATGACTTGAAGACTCACCTGCTTCTGAGACTACTACTACTGTTGAATTCAGCACTCAATTATCTGATATTATTCAAGAATTGCAAGCTGTGTTGAATTCTATTACTGCTGCTATTCAATCTCTTGCTGAGTCAAGATATTCTCAGCATTCTTCTTCTGTTTCTGTGCAAAATAATAATAGTGAGCTGTAAGATAATGTGTTGAATTTGAGAAGTCAGATTAATGAAATGAGCAGTTAAATGAGTATAATAAGTGAGTATAATAAGTGAGTATAATAAGTGAGCAGATGAGTGCAATAATGACACTACTTCAGCAGATGAATCAGCAGCATAGAGATGAGTAGTAAATGTGAGTGAAATGACAGATGAAATGATAGTTGAAGAAGTGAGTGAAATAGCAGGTGAAATAATAGTTGAAGAAGTGAGTGAAATGAAGAGTGAAATGAAGAGAAAATGAAGAGAAAATGAAGAGAAAATGAAGAATGAAATGACAGATGAAATATATATTTACTTATACAAGCTCTTTAATTGATATTTCATACAATATTTTTGTATTACAGTTGAATTACATGATTATAAAACATCATTAACTTTTTATATGAGAAGATTAGATTGTTGAAGTAATTTCATTGATTAATATAATACACCTCTATATTATATACACAAATTACACAATAAATTACCAGATCAAGAAATTATCCTAAGATTCAATAATAATAATATTAATATATTAATAAAGAATCTATCATTATTTTACAATCAGATCTATTATTTCTACTACTGCTTTCATTTCATAATCAAATCTGCTATTACTACTACTGCTTTCATTTCACAATCAGATCTGCTATCACTACTACTGTTTTCATTTCACAATCAAATCTGTTATTACTACTACTGCTTTCATTTCACAATCAGATCTGTTATTACTACAACTGCTTTTATTTCACAATTAAATCTGTTATTACTGCTATTCTCATTTCACATTCAAATCTGTCACTGTCTGCTCTAATTCCTTATTCAAATTGTCTTCTAATTCATTTCTCTTTTCATTCATTCTCAACCTCTCTGCAAAATACTTCTTCAATGTTGATGAAGATGAGTAGAAGTGAACAAGTTTCATACTTAATAATGTTGAATCAATTCAAATTCATGCTTAACTGACACCTGGTTCTCTGTTATTATCTTATTGAATTTCTTTTACTCAGCAGTTAACTGATCTTCTCTAGGTTTTTTATACATTCTTATTATTGCTGAAGAACCTGTTTATACAGAATCTCTGAATAGATATAGTTATTCTGCTTCTGAAATATTAACAGTATCAAATAGAGCTTTTACTTCTGATTCTATTTGACTTTCATATCAGAGAAATCAATCATCACAGCTGTCAAGAACTGAGTCATAGATTGAGAATAGCAAGTCATCAGAAGTCATTATTTCTTGATATTTGATATCATGAGTATGCTTATAATCTGAATATGCAAGATGTTAATTCTCTGTAATACTATTCACTCATCAGATATATTTTCAAGATTGAAATCAAAACAGATGTATGAAATGAGCGGCTGATATTAATATAAAAGATCTCACTTTTTATTATTATTGAAGTCCAAAATAACTGTACAAGTGATAATGGCAGTGATGACGGCAGTGACAGCTGCAGCTGCTGCAATCTCATCTTCAACATTCAAATTCATTTAATAATAATAATATTATTATTATTGTGATGATGAGATTATTATTATTATTATTATTATGACACACACTCTGCAGAGTTATTAATAATTAGTGCTAATTACAGTTATAGATTATTATTATATTCATTACTCAGTATATAAGAGATTTTCAATTAGATGAATACAATATTTACAAGACCTACATCATGACAGTGCTGAATCATGGCATCTATACTCATACAGAAAGACTGTGTATACTAAATATTTTATACAACTTAATACTGCAGAATTCCTCTATTACTAGTAATAGTAATACTGTTCTCAGCTCATCTATCTCTCTAATCACTAAATTCTCAACACTCAATAAAACAGTGCTCTGTGAAGATGAAATACTTCTTCATATCTAGACTAATTATCAGAATTATGAATTTCACATTTAATCTCATTTGATCTGATCTCATACATTTCTTGCTGTGAATCCTGCTGGGACTAGTCATCAAAAAAACATGCAAAGTGACTATATATCAGATCTTAAAATGGAATCATGACTTGAAAAAAATGAGAAAGTGATCTCATTTGATCTTATTTAGTTCCATTCTTAGCATAAAGTTACTATTTTTAGACATTTTAAGGTTTTTTTTAGACTATTTTTAATTTTTTAAAAAGTAACACTTTTTGATAATGCTCAAATGAGATTTAAAGTCATTTAAAGTAATAAAAATAATTTAAATTGAGAAGTGAAAATCATGGTTTCATTTGAAAAATGTAATAAGAGTAGACAGTAAGTTCTACTGAGACAGTATGAAACTACTATCTAATGTTAAAACTGTGTAATGAGATCAGTCGAATTGATAATAAGACTATCAAAAAATCTGGTCCTGGTCTCAGACACAGTCACACAGTCAGTCTAGTCTTATACTGTCTCAGTGAGACTTACTGTCTACTCTTATCACATTTTTCAAATGAGATCATGATTTCCACTTCTCAATATAAATTATTTTTATTGCTTTAAATGACTTTAAATCTCATTTGAGTGTTATCAAAAAGTGTTACTTTTTAAAAAATTAAAAATAGTCTAAAAAAAACCTTAAAATGTTTAAAAATAGTAACTTTATGTCAAGAATAGAACTAAATGAAATCAAATGAGATCACTTTCTCATTTTTTTCAAGTCATGATTTCATTTTAAGATCTGATATATAGTCACTTTGCATGTTTTTTTAATGGCTAGTCTCAGTGGGATTCACGCCAAGAAATGTATAAGACTAGATCAAATGAAATCAAATGTGAAATTCATGGTCCCAGCGGCCAGTCTAAGTGTGTGAAAAGCTAGAGTATTCGGAGTCTCACTTGATCATACCTGCCTGATCTGCCAAGCCAATCACGCAGAAACAGCTGTGTATGTACTGCTGCTCTGCTGCTAGAATTGTATCAGCAGATCTAAAGATTTCTTGTCTGATAAATGAAATCATGTAAAATGAATAGAACAAATATTAAATGCCTAAGACTTGCTTCATATAATGTAAATTTCATGATAGATTCTGGAAGATTTGTCAGTGAATACTGTTTTATAAATCAAACTGTATAGATGTGCTGATGTGTCTAGACTTTAGACTAATTAAATAACAAGCTGAAGAAATTCAAAATAGAAACCTTCTCATTAAAATAGCCGGTCACTACACAGGTAGTGACTTTGAAGATGTGACTGTCATAATCAACACACAAAACATTCAATGAAACCAGCTAAGTGAGAATGAAGAAAGCCACATTCAGTATGTTGATACTGACAGCCCGCTGCTAGTAGTGACAATCAAATCAGAGAACTGAAGTGCTAACATTGTCACTCTGTATATCTCTGCTCAAGAGGCTACGCGGGACCAGTGGTATAATACAGTCTTAGCCTCAGACTCATAAACAAGTGATGAGTCTCTCAGACTGAATGAGTATCTTCAGGTGAACATCTTCTGCAGAGACTGAAAATTCATAATAGACATAAAAGACTGAACAGCTCAGAGGCTGGTAAGGAGAAGAAATGTGCAAAACCTGTAACTGCTGCTTAAAGAGTTCTGAATAGAGCACAATGAATACATTGATGACTGAAGAGAATGAAACCCTGACCTAACAGCTTGAATATATAAACACACAAATGAATGCTCAAGAATAGATAGAATTCTAGTCTGAGAGAACTGAATATCTGTACTAAAAAAATGAAAACATCTGTCTGCTGATTACAAATCTGATCATGAGACAGTCATGAGTAACTGAATAACTCAGTTCAAAGTCAAAAGAGGTTCTGACTGATGAAGACTAGCATCACTGCTGCTGCAAAGGTCAAAGTGTAAAGAGATCTGTCACATGTCTCTAAAGAAAAACCTCAAAAACCTCAACTCTATAGAAATGTGACTCAGCTTCAAAAGAGATCTAGAGATGAGAATGAAAGCTGTCAGCTCAAAGAGAAAGTGTGATCTTCAAAGAAAATCAACACAGCTCACTAGAAGATAAGTCTGACTATAGAAAAAACAAGTTAGCAGTATTCAAAATACTTCACTTAAACTAAGAATAGATAATCTTAGTGCTGAATATGATAATGTACAGGGATGAAATGCCCGGAATTATGTATATAATAGTATGACAAAGAACTTCATTTTGAGAGAGAAAATGAATAAGTATCACCTAGATAAGATAAAAGCTCAGCAAAGAGTGATAACTACAATTCAATCTCTAAAGAATACAGATAATGTTGAGTAGAAAGAGTCAGAAAAGCTGCAAGAAATTGCATGAAGTTTCTGAACAAATCTCTACTCTGAGTTCAAGATCAACAGAAGAAACAGACACGGACTGCTCAGACAAGTAAAAAATAGCATCTCAGTTATGCACTCAGTGAAGATGATTAAACTGATCTCAGCATTAGAGATTACTCTGGCTATTTAAAGAAAGAAGTGAGACACTGTCTCAGGTTTGAACAGAATCCTGTATGAGACATATAAAATGATGATGAGGCATAAAAGAAGCTCTAAGAAAAAGCATTCACAGATAGTATGAGCTCTTCAGAGGCTTTTCAGACACTTTCAGGTGTCAAATGAGATTTCAATAGACATAAAGAGAGGAGTACTGTCTTCAATCTACAAAGAAAAAGATGACTGAGTGAAAATACAAAATTACAGCTCAATAACAGTGATAAAAACTGATTATAAACTGTACACAGACATCCTGCCTAGACAGCTCTTAAAGGCTCTATTCTCAGTGATCAGGTCTCACCAGGCTACCTTTCTATCAGGTAGACTGATAGATGACAATGTCAGACAGATGCAAGCACTGATAGACTACTTCAAAGATGAGAATAATGAATGCCACATTCTGTTCCTAGATTAAGAAAAAGCTTATAATAAAGTCAATCACATCTGGCTGTGAAAATGCCTTTCAAGAATAAAGATATCAGACAGCTTCATAAACAATGTACAAGCACTCTATAGTGAGGCTCAAACAGGTGTTTTAATAAACGGATTCATTAGCCTATTCTTTGATATAAAATGCAGGGTTCAGCAGGGTGACCTGATAAGCTGTCTGCTGTATATAGCTAGCATAGAATCACTGTCCTGTGCCCTACTAAGCCACCCCAATATGACCGGGTTCGAGCTACCTTTGAGTGGCAAGACTATCAGAGGCGTATACACGTATAACACCTATCTGATCTATCGGATGATTGATGAGAGTCTAGCAATTGTGAACTGTCTTAAAAGGTACGCACAGGCCTCAGTGAGCTGCATAAACCTGACTAAATCTTTCACTATGAAAGTTGGAGAAGGTCTGACTTTTCAATATGAAGGCACAACTCTGTTGCTGAAGAGAAATGCATATAAACATCTCAGCATCTAAGCATCTCAGTAAGTGTTAGCATTGATAGTGCTGTATCACAGCATTGACAGGTGATGATTCTGAGACTCAAAAACATTATAAGTGCTTGACTCAGATGTCACTTATCAATCAAAGGCTGCTGTCTTGTTGCGAAAGCACTCATACTCTCTGTATCTAGATACTCATTTCAGTTCATCCCCCCTGGCAAGGCCCAGCTGGATGAAATCGAAGCTGAAATCTACTGACTGATATGAGATGAAGCTTAAAGAGGAAAGATAAGCCGGGCCTATGCACTCGTATCAATAAGGGAAGAAGGTCTGAACCTTCAGAATCCAGCGTGTATTCAGACCGCGCTTGCAATCACTCACTTTGCAAGAATGAAAGCACGCCCGGATCTCTCATGAGTGCAGATCAGATGAGAATCCCTAAAGTTCTACAAGAATAGAACAAAAGCTTTACATAGTGAGAAGGTTAACTGGCCGTGGAGACAATGTCTCTCAGCTAGAAGACCCTTGGCTTCAGAAAACTGCCTGTCATTCTGGTCAATGTGGTGAAAGGAACTGGGATATAAAAAGTCTGATATCTCTGAGGTGTAAGAAATCCCGCTCCTCGCGGATCCTTTACCTCTATTCCTATCTCTCGCGTAACCAATAGGGCTAGCGGCCCTTGGCTACACACAACTATATAGACTGGAGTTCGCGAATACTATTCACAACTCAGCTTGAATACTATTATACATTTGATCTCTACATTTTATCTTTCTACTGCAAATACTTCTAGTAGTTAACAGTACATATTATATCAAGCTGTAAACACCTGAATAATCATCTGTGAGCACTTATTCTTACATTTCAAGCTCAGTCAGTCAGCAACTGTCTGTTATGACTGAAAGAACTAGAAACTCACATGCTTCAACCCCTGTGAACTCTACTACAGGCACTCAGAAGCAGTCATCTAAACCATGAATAGCTCTCATGAAAGAAGTCTCAGAGAACTTATCAATCACTTACAGAACATCATTCTCTGCATCTGTGACAGAGAAACTCTTCAAACTCACAAACAAATCAATCTCAGTGAAGAACATTCTTGAGCATCTGAAATTGACTCACAAGCTCAGCTATGTGACATGAAAGATGAAGAAGCTATTATCTATGTAATAACAGATCTCTATTACACTGAAGTCAAGAACTGGCTAAATCATCTAGAGAATGATTATAAGAGATTCTGCTGATCTGTTCTCAAGATCTATCTAGAGAATAAGTTGAGAGACTCTGTGAGCTGAACAGAGAACATCTGAGCTGTGATCATTAATATTAGAAAA
Source organism: Blastomyces dermatitidis ER-3 (assembly GCF_000003525.1). Classification (NCBI taxonomy): domain Eukaryota; kingdom Fungi; phylum Ascomycota; class Eurotiomycetes; order Onygenales; family Ajellomycetaceae; genus Blastomyces; species Blastomyces dermatitidis. Next base: position 3,369,024 of record NW_025544782.1, on the reverse strand, counting down.
AGAGATGAGAAATCTGATGAAGACTACTCACAGTGCTTTATAGAATTATGATATGAATTGAGACCTGTGAAAACAGGGCCCTGAAACAAGACCTGAATAATAATATTTGTAAAGAAGCTGAATAAAGACATGCAGAACAAGCTCATTGAGTAAGACTCTAAGCTCTTGACTCTGAAGAAACTGATGACTCTCATTCATCACTTACAAATCACTGTGAGAGTCACAGATCTGTGAAGAGTGAATCACTGACTGACTCTGCAAGGGTCAGAATAACAGAGAACAGATTTATCAGAAAAAGATAATAAGATACAGAGAGATTTATGTCTGACTGCTGAGTAGAGAGAAAGAGCTTTACAAGCTTCTGTAAACAGAGTGTATAACAGAGAGATTAAGAAAAAGAGACTCTGCTTCATCTGTTCTAAATCAGAACATCTCTGTGCAAACTGTCTGAACAAATTAAAATAGAAATTTAAGAAGTCATGAACAGAGTCAGCAACAGCCTTCTTAAGAGTCTTGAAGCTGACACCTGAATCTGTTACTCTCTCAATGAAAATGCTTGCTCATAGAAAGAGACTGTGCTGCAGTGCTGCTGCTCTGTAAGCATGAGAAGTATTGATGAACTCAGGATTTCAGATCACTGTAGTGTCTCTAAGACTTGTGAAGTGAATGAGCTGAATGATGAAAACTGAGAACCTGCTCTTATAATAAGCAGAGCATGAGAACTCAGATCTGAGAACTGAGAGACTTATGAAAATCACTTTTGAATTGCAAGATCTCTCTGAAACCTGGAGAAGATTTGCAAAAACTGTAATTATCATGAACATCACAGATGACATGTACTTGAGACTTACATGACTTCAAAGACACAATCTGTACATAGCTGTCTGTGAGTCAGGTTTATACTTCTAATCAGTGTTGACAGACTCACTTATGAAGATAGAATCAGTTGATACTGCAGAGTTAATTAGAGAAGACAAGCTCATCTATGTAATGACTTTATAAGTGTCTGAGAATCTCACAGTCATGAAAACTGAGCTTCAGATATCAGAGAAATACTGAGATCTCACAGAGATGTTCAGCTCAGTAAAGACAGCTGAGCTTTCTTCTTACTGTGAGAAGAATCTGGTAATAGATTTGATAGAAGAGTAGAAACTCTTCTGAGAATTAATTTATAAGCTCTCTTATCATGAGACAGAGATCTTGTAGATCTATGTGAAGAAGAATCTGAAGAATGACTTTATTCAATCTTCACAGACCTCTGTGAGAGTCTCTGTGATGTTTATAAAGAAGAAGAATGAAGATCTCAGATTATGTATAGACTATCATAATCTGAACTTTAAGATAATAAAGAGTCACTATTCTCTGTCTCTGATTGAGAATGTGATCAACTGTCTTATGAGAGCTGTCATATTCACACAACTGAATGTGATCAATGTATATATATAACTGTGAATACAGTCTGAAAATGAATGAAAGACTGTCTTTAGAACTGCACTGAGATTGTTTAAATATCTAGTAATGTCTTTTAATCTGACTAATATCTCTGCAGCATTTCAGTCTTTCATTAATAAAACACTTCATGTATATCTGAATGTCTTCATGATAATATATCTGAATAATGTGATAGTGTACTCCATGAAGAAGGAAGAACACACTGAGTATGTGTGAAGTGTGTTGAAGGTCTTAGATGAGACAGAACTGTATATTAAGCTTGTAAAGTGCAACTTCAGTACTCACTGAATTAATTTCCTAGAATATATAATCACTGCAGATGATATTTAGATGAAACCTTTATAAGTTAAGACTATTCTATTATAATCAGAGTTAACTAGTATTCATGAGATTCAGATCTTTCTGAGCTTTGTGAATTTCTATAGACAGTTTATCTTTGTATTCATGAGAATCTTCTTGACTCTTACAGACATGCTGAAGAGTGAAAATAAGAAAAAGTCATCTCATGAACAGAGAATGAAAAGATTATTAAGAAGAAAGAACTGTGAGAACTTTCTTATCTCAGAAGCTCATGAGGTCTTTGTAAGATTGAAACAGATATTCACAGATATAGTAATACTATTTCACTTTGATTTCTTACTCTTAATCAGATTGAAGACAGATGCCTTCTTCTTTGCAATTTCAGAAATAGTCTCATAACTACAGTTAAATGAGAACTGAGTTTCAGTGACCTTTTTCTCACAGAAGATGCAACTCACAGAGATCAACTATAACATTTATAATCAGAAGCTTCTTATAATAGTAAAATTCTTCTATCACTGATATTACTACTTTAAGAGTCTTATAACAGTGATTACTGTTAGAACTGATCATAACAGTTTATAATAGTTTGCTTTAATCAAGAAACTCTTGTAACAGTAGATTCACTGAGCTCAGAGACTGAGTGAGTTCTGATTCAAGATAGAATATATCAAGAGAACTAAGAACTCAGCAGATAAACTCTCTCACAGGTCAGACTATGTTAAGAAGGCCAGGGTGACAGACACAGAGAGACTAGAGAAGACAGAAAAGCTTCACAGAATGCTCAGACTGAGTGTTATAAAGAGATTAACTGAAGAGTCTCTCAATCTCTCATAAGAGAAGAGAGAAGAGAGAGAGAAGAAGCCTGTATAACTACTCTCTACAACACTGAGAGTTAACACTCTGAGAATCTCTGTGAGAATTCTTGAAGAGAGTATCTATAACCTGAAGAATTTGCAGACTTTGAGAAGTGCTGTGAAAGATCTGATGTAAGAAGAAACAGAGTATAAGTCTTTACAAGATCTTCTATTCAGATTGTCTGAACTGCAACTGAAGAATGAATATACTCAGTATATTCAGAAACTGCTCACAGTAGAGATCAATTCTGCAGAAATAAAGAATTGAAGAGACTTAAATAATCTCTTGTAAAGAGAGAACTGAATTTATGTATCTGTGAATAAGTTTCTATGTATAGAACTTATTAAAAGATATCATAACTCTTCTCTAGCAGATCATTTTGCAGATACTAGAACTCATGAGTTGCTTGTAAGAAAATACTTCTGACTGAAGATATGAGAACTTGTGAAAAAGAGAGTGAATTCTTGTCCTGTTTATCAGAGTTCACAGATAGTGCAGTTCAGATTATATAGAGAACTTACTTCTCTACTCATTCTGCAGAAACCTTGGAAACAGCTAGAAATGAATGCTCTTGTAAGTCTCTCTGAAAGCAAGAACATATATGATACCTGCTTTGACAGTGTGCTGATGATAGTGAATTACTTCATCAAGATAGCACACTTTATACTCATCTGCAAGAACTTGAAGTCAAAGAATTTGACTTATATCTTTGTCTGTAATATAATCTGATTGCATGAATTATCTGTAAACATTGTCTTAGACAGAGAATTAATCTTTGTAGAAGAGTTCTGATCTGACCTGATAACTATACTGAAGATCTCATGAGATCTAAGCACAGCTTTTTATCAATAGACAGATGATCAGATAGAATATCTGATAAGTATATTAAAACAGTATCTGTGATACTTTGTCAATTATAATCAGAATGACTGAGTGTATTAATTATCACTTACAGAGTTTGTATACAACAACTCAAAGCATGTCAGCACAGATAAAACTCTCTTTGAGATGCTTATTGAGACTTATTCACAGATGATCTTGACAGATCTGTGAGAGTATACTATAAAGTGTAATAATGTCTGTGAATGAGCTGAGAGAATTCAGAAGATTCAGAAGAAAGCCTGCAAATTCTTGAGAAAGACTCAAGAGTATCAGAAGAGATACTATAACTTCAAGCATATTATAAAGAGTTTTAAGAAAGATAATAGAGTCTGACTAAGTCTAGAAAATATTATCATGCAGAGATCTAGTAAGAAGCTGAATCTCTTATGAACAGAGTCTTATAAGATTATGAAGAAAGTTAGCTCATAGTTCTACAGATTAAAACTATTATCTGAGTTATAGATATACAATGTTTTTCATATCTCTTTACTCTGTAAATATAAGAAATTCTCAGAAGAGAACTCTGTGACTCATTACTCTATTTATAAAGTATTAGAGAATAAAAGAGAATATCAGGTCAAAGAGATTATTAACTCAGAGAAGTAAGATCACAAGCTCTGATTCAAGATTCAGTGATAAGAGTATTCTGATAAGATAAATAAGTTTACTTAAGAATTATCTGAGTAGATAAGACATCTGTAGAAGCTGAGACATGACTTTCATACTGTGAATTCTGATAAGCTAGAATGACATAATCTTTGCTAAGAATCTGATTGTGATAAAGATATTAACACTGTTATTTACAAGCTCTAGTCTACAAGATAATGAGTTTCTACTGAGATGAACAGTTCACAGTGTACATAAGAGAAGAAGAAATCATACTCTCATTAAAAGTTAAAAAATAAGAAAATAAAAACAGAACTGTGAACACAATTTAGAGACTAACAAAGAAAAAACAAAGAAAACTTAAACTTATACTCTTAATATCTATAACACTCAATCTTCTCATAACTATTAATTTCCTTCTTCAAAGAAGCAGAGAGTATCATGTCTGTGATACAGATAATTATTGCATTTGATGTGAAGACTGTCAGAAATGCACAGACTTCAGAGAAGCTGAATATCAGAATATATGTAGTTGCAGCAGAGCCTTGAGAGCTGACTGTCTATGTATGTGATCAGATATCTCTCACAAAGCTGTGTTTACTTTCTCAGTTGTACTGAAGTATTCAGCTCAGAAATAATTAAGATATGAAGAGAAAGCTCATCTATTCAGATTAACTCTTATCATGAATTCATAATATTCACATTGTCTTGATTACTCAGATTTTGCAGGTATCTGAGAACTCATCTCTCATTGACAATGAGATTGCAGAAATGCACTACAGTGTGAGAATCATTGATAGAGAACCTAGATATATTGACATATACCTGATCAGAGATTGTGTGAGCAGAGAGAAGGTGATCATAGACTCACAAGACTGTAGAAGACACTGACAACACTGAGAGCTTTGTAAGAACTGTCAGCTAGAGTCTGTAAGAAATTACTTATGAGAAGATTTACAGCAAAGAGAGAGACTGCACTGCTTGAAGTCAGGGACTGACCTGAGAAAGACATGAGGTTGACCGCTGGCCCGAAGATCGGGTGCAGTGACAAGGCTGAGAGAGATGAAGGCATGGTCATGAGTGGCAGCGCCCCTGCTTCATCAGCTGGCAAAAAGTGACTAGAGAAGTTGCAGAAACACTCACAAGAAGCTCAGCAGTGATCAGACATTGTTTATAAAGATATTGAAATTGAAAAAAATTTTATTCTTGAGAAGTTCTTGAATCAATATACAGACATTGTCAGGAACACTCTCTCTCTATCATCTGAGTGAAAACACTTCACAGATGAATGAGAATACTCACAGTTTATAAGAGCTGTTACAGAAAAAGAAAAAAGAAGATGAGATTCTGCAGACAGATCTGAGATATTTATACTACTCTAGAGAGATTTGCTTACACTGTGAGTGATTCTACAGAATAGTCAGAACAGTACTTCTCAAAGTCTGCAAACTCTTCAGATTATAGATACTCTCTTCAAGAATTCTCACAGAGATTCTCAGAGTGTTAACTCTCAGTGTTATAGAGAGTAGTTATACAGGCTTCTTTTATCTCTTTTTTCTCTTCTCTTATAAGAGATTGAGAGACTCTTCAGTCAATCTCTTTATAACACTCAGTTCAAGTCGAACTCGCTCGATTTTTCGAATAAGAACCCGCCGATAGATCCATCGAAAAGCCCTCGATCATACGAGCATTTTGACCCCATCGCCGACCGCATACCCCGTGTGGTGGTGGAGTTATCCAGCCAAACGTGAACCGGACGTTGTTCGAAGCTCCTGTGTGGGATTATCCCCCGTTCTCCCCTACCACACCACAACCCCGGGCCAGAGTGCCATACAAATTGTAAGGTGAAGTGACCTAGCCATATGCACCAATCTTCTCGATTTTGGAAGACCCCCGACCTGTAGTTGTGGAGATATCCGAGGAGCGACCTCCGCGAAAACCCTGTCCATCTTTGATGTTCCAAAACACCAACGCCAAGTCTCACCCTCGTACCGCCCTTCCCAATCTGGCCCATCCCCGGCAGAAAAATACAAAAAGATACCTCGGCGATAATATCAAGCACATAATCAACGGACTCTTCTGAAGTGCAACCTCCACGGTCCGCCGCCAGTGTATCTAGACTTCAACACCAAGTCTCACCCCTGTACTACCCCTCTCAATCTGGCCCATCCCCAGCAGAACGATACAAAAAGATACCTCGGCAACAGTATTCAATACATAACCAGTGGACAACGAGTCAACAGCACACCAACAACTATAAAATCAGTATACCCCAAGGTCTGACTGAGCCTTTGATCCCTGCACAGTGAGATATATTAAATCTAGTTTTAATATCTCAATATTCAATAGATTCTGCAAGGGATTGAGAACAGCAACACTAGGTTTCTATTGAATTTGAGAATTAACTCTATATTGATATAATCATTGACAAAGTCTTCTATTTTGAGATATAAATAACCAGTTCCTCTACATCCCGCTGGCAATATTTATATTATCATATAGAAACAGACTTATATTCTCTATAATATCAAGACCCTGAAGAGGGAAAGTCTTGGTAGGAGGTATACAGTAGTGCATATCTTAGCAGTTTCTATCTCATTCTTCTGCAGCAGTTAATGCAAAAAAAAAAAGATCTTAGAAATAGTTTTTTACTTCTCTTGAAAAAGTAAGGTGTTTTTCTCTGGGTTTTACACAATATTCTTACAAAGAATTAAAAACAGAGTTGTTTTCTGTCATAATTTCATATTCTTTTAAGTAAGAATTACTTTTTCAGTGGCTGAAGAGCTTTCATTAATACTTAATTCTTTTTTACACTCTTTATTAACTGATTTGAGTTGCACACTTGTTGTGTGAGGAGAATTGGATGATTTAGAATAAAATTGAATAGTTTTAATCAATTTCTCTGCAAAAAATTGATTTATTTTTTGTCAGTTTTTCTCTCAAAAACTGTCATATCATCTGATTTATTATCAATTGATATCATACTTTTCCTCACTGTATCCCAAGAAAGAGATTGTAAAGATTTTATTGATTTATCTTAAAAATCAATTTTAGTTTATTAGATTCTCTTCAAAAATCTAACCTAGTTACTGAACTAGTGTGAAAAAAATCAGGTGTTTTATACACAAAAGTCTTTTATTCTTCTTTTGAAACAGTCTGACCAACTTTTCAATTGAAAACAGACTTAGAAATATCTCAATTGAAACAGTCTGACCAACTTTTCATTGAGTGAAAACAATGAGTTCAAAAATACACTCAGTTGATGTGGAAAAAGATGCTTTCTCAAATGCTATTCCTGAGATTGAAATTCTGAAGAGAAGAAAGAAAGAAGAAATAGAGAAACAACAAGTTCTTGAAATACAGGAACTTGAAAAAGCAAGCAAGATTCTTGGAAAGCAGTGTCTGAGTGAGATGAATGAAGAAGTTCTGTTAATTCTTCATGCTCAGGCCAGACAACTACAGGAGGTGATCAAGTTCAAACTTGGAATCTCAAACACAGTTCAAAAAACCTTGAAAATTCCTAGTACAATCACTGACTCTTCATCTTACTCTTCTTCTTCCTTTCTTCCTACTTCTTCTTCTTCTTTGAATCAGAAGAAAACATATGCTCAAGCAGCTGAATCTGCTGTCTCTAAACCTGCTGTCTCAAAACCTGCTCAAAATCCTGAGAAAACTGAGAAGAATACTGCTCATGCCTCTATTCATAGAAAAGTGGAAAAGAAAATGCAAAAAGAGAAAAACTTCCAAATCTCTAGAAATAGAAGACTCATTCTCAAAGTCTCAAACCAGGACATTCTGCAAAGAAACAAGCTAAACTCAAATCTCATTTTCAGAATCAGAAATGAAATTAATCAGCAGTTCTTTTCTCAGTTGATGACTGATATTGAAGTTCAAAAACCAGTTATAGCTTCAATTGAGTCATCATTCTTTGGAAACTCTATTATTCTGACTACAATGCCTGAATTCAGTGCTGAATTCCTTATTCAGAATGAGAATCTCTGGAAGTCAGCAGTAGAATCATTGCTAAACACAACAATTCTATCTGAAAGAGATGAAAAGTGAGGCAAATTCATTCTTCATGATATTCCAGTTGAAATTTTTGACTGTGAAGAAGGAATGCTACTTCTCAAAAATGAATTGAAAGAATACAACTCCATTCAACTGAGAAAGGAGCCTGTATGACTAAATTCAATTGAGTTCAGACAAAGCAGGAGAAATGCCTCTGTTCTAGTATATACAAAAACACTTGAACAGTCAAAGATCTCTGAAGTAAGAGTAGCAGGTTTGAAAATGAGAGTTCATGAATACAAAGACTCAAGAATGAATGTCAAAGCTCAAACACAGTGTTCAAACTGTCAAAGATATGGACACTTTGCAATCTCATGTTTTAGAGACTCAAAATGTGCATTCTGTGCCAGAGATCACAAAACTAGTGAGCATAAATGTGAAACATGCTCAAAAAGAGGTGAAATTTGTCAACATACTCTGCTTAAGTGCTCTAATTGCAAAGAAAAACATGCATCTAGCTCAAAAGAATGTATGTTTGCTCCTAGAACTCAAAAGAACTGGAGAAAAGATGAAGCTCAAAGTCAATCTAGAACTGAAGAGAAGAGTCAAGCCAGTAAACTCACAACTGCAAGCTCAAAAAGAAGAAACTCTCAATTATCTAAGTCTTCAAACTTCAATTCTCCAGCAAAATGTAAACAGAATTTGAATCCTCAAACTCCTGTTAAGATTAGAGAATTGAGAAATGACTCTGATGATAAACTAGATATAATGCAAGCAGTTGAGATTTCTACTTTTCAGAACAGTTATAATCTACTATCTGATGATAGTGATTAGATTCTTCTCTACTCTCTTTTAGTATGAATATACAACAAAAACAACAAAAAAAGTTTAAAAACTCTTCAAAAATCACATTTATTCAAAATAATGTGAATAGAAACTCAAATTGCATTTATTCTTGTCTTCAAATTGCATTTGAACAAAAAGTTGATTTTGTACTGCTTCAGGAGCCGAATTTTGATGCTGAGCAAAAATATGTCATTTCTCATTCAAGCTACTACTGCTTTTTACCTCAAAAGTCTGAGATAAAGTCAAGAGTAGTGATCTATGGAAGAAAGAGATCAAGATATCAATTTAATCTAAGATTTGATATCATGTCTGACCCTGATATTCTGGTGGGTGATATTATAGATAAAGAAAATGAGTTTGATACTATACAGCTCATAAATATCTATAATGAAAAGTCATTGAAGGAAAATAACAATATCTGAACAATTGATAGAGAATTTCTGAACATAACTCCATCAAGAAACTCTATAATTGCAGGAGATTTCAATGCACATCATCCCTGATGAAATTCAGAATGCAAGAGAGCAGTGAGAGCTGATAATCTGATTGAATGAACCTTTGAGCATTCAATAGATTTGGTTAATAAGTCTGATCAACAAACATTCTTTAGAAAAGGCATGAAACAGAAGTCTATTATAGATCTAACATTCATGTCACAAAATCTAATGAAAAGAAGACTTGTAAACTGGTTTATTGATTCAAATGAGACATCAGAATCAGGTCATGAGATTATTCAATTTGATATTGAACTGAGTGAAAAACAAATGAGTGAAAATCCTCTTCTCTCTAATCAGTATAACTTTGAAAAAGCTGATTGGAAAGCAGTTGAAGAAAGCATAAAACTGTTAAAATCTGAAAGACAGAATGAGCTATATTGGAATTCTGGTCAAGATATCTCAAATGAAATGCTTGAGAATAGAGTGAAGCTTATTACATCTATCATTCTAACAAGTGTTAGAGATAATATTCCAAAAAGAAAATCTTCTGAGTATTCAAAACCTTGATGAAATGAGAATATCTCATGTAAAAGAAAAGAATTAGCTACTGCTAGAAGAGATTGAAAGAATGATGTAATATCTGATGAAGAGTTCAAAGCTGTCAGAAATGAATATTTTTCAGATATTAAAAGAGCTAAAACAGACTGCTGGAATAAATTTCTTGAAGAAGCACAAGAGAAGGAAGTTTTTAAAGCTTTTAACTATACTAAAACAAGAAGTGTAGCAAAACTTCCAGCCTTAGAATATGAGTTTCAGAATGAATCATATACAGCAAACTCTTTTGAGGAAAAATGTCAAGCTTTCATGAGAATTCTCTTTCAGAACTCACCAGATTCAGATTCAGATTCAGAGGAAGAGAATTTATCACTTCTCAACTACATTGATGAAAATGACTGAGAATGGCCTGATCTTACACAAGATGAATTAGAGTCAGCTATCTTCTCAAGTTCTGTTAAAACTGCTGCAGGTCCTGATTCAATTAATTACTTGATTATTCAAAATACATATTCCTACTTAAAGAATGAATATTTTGAGCTCTTTTTCAATCTCTTGAAAAATGAATATCATTCTGAATGCTGAAGAGAAGCCACTGGAGTGATTCTTGCAAAACCTAATAGAAAAACTTCAATTCCTAAGTCATATAGAGTAATATCTCTATTGAACTGCCTAGGAAAGGTTTTAGAAAAGATAATAGCTACTCAACTATCTTTTATAAGCTCTATAGGTGATTCTCTTTTATTCAGTGAATAAATGAGAGGTAAAAAACAGTGTTCTGCAATTGACACTGTTCTCTCAGTTGTTCATGATATTCAAATAGCAAAGCATGAGAGTCTGGTCTCAACTGCAGTTTTTATTGATATAAAAGAAGCATTTGATCATGTTTCAAAGTCAAAGTTAATTCAGACATTGAAGATATTAAAACTGCCACTTTCTCTAATAAAATGAGTTAACTGTTTTATATCTAAAAGAATTATACAACTCTTCTTTGATGGAATGAAATAAGACAAGACTGAGATAAAAATAGAAGTACCACAGGGATCTCCAATCTCACCCATTTTATTTGCAATATACACTGCATATCTATTCAAAAATAGAAATATGAGAATAGTGCAATCTCCGAGTTATGTGAATGATATTGATCTAGTCTACAGCTCAAAAACTATCAAAGAGAATTTGAAAGTAATTGAAGAAGCTGCAAAGGAAATCTTTGTTAGAGCAGATATCAATCAAATTCAATTTGATATGAATAAAACTGAGTTAATTCATTTCTTTCCTAGATTCAATGAGAAAGAACTATCTCTAACTCTTTTAAATAGAGAGATTAAACCCAGTGTAAATGTCAAATGATTAGGAGTATGGTTAAACTCCAAGTTGAATTTTAAATATCACATTCAACAAAGAACTGTCAAGGCAGAAAGACTATTGAACAACATAATCAGACTATCAAATACAGAGAGAGGTCTATTCTTCCAGGCTATGAGACAGTTATATATAGCCTGTATTACATCAGTAGCTGATTATGAAGTTTAAGTTTGATGAAATAATCAAGGAAATTTCACTGAACTCTTTCAAAGTCTGCAAAACAGAGCCTTGAGAAGAATTCTAGAAGCATTCAAATCATCTCCTATTAAAGCAATGGAAATTGAAGCTTCAATTCCCCCTCCTGCTATTAGATTTGAAAAGGCCTGTATGAACTATACACTGAGAGTTATAAAGATGAGCTCAAATCATATAATCAGAGAAAGAGTCTCTTCTTCATTTCCATCAATTAACTCTGGAAATGAACTGGATTGGAATAGATTTCTTGATTGAAATGAAAATGATTCTTCAAAGAAAATGCCTTCTCGACTTTACAGACTATGCTCTCTGATTAAAAATCAATTTTCTTCTTTAAATGTTGAAAAAGTGAATCATGAGAAGTTATCTCCCTGGAGAGAAAAGCTTGAATCTCTTATAGACTTACAAATAAGTGAACTATCAAAAGAGAAAGAATATGAACAGCATTTGAAGAGAATTTCTACAATCAATATAAAAGACTCTATTCTGATTTATTCAGATGACTCAAAAAATGAGAACCTGAATAGATTAGGTGTAGGCATTGCTTATACTGAAGATAATATCAATTTTATCTCAGATTTCTGAAATCTAGGCTGTGAATCTGAAGTCTTTGATGCTGAACTATTTGCAATAGTGAAAGCTTTCAAACTCATAGAAATAAAATCTCATAAAAGAGGAAATAGTTTGAAAGAGGCATGGATATTCTCTGATAGTCAAGCTGCTTTAAAAAGACTTAGAAATAGTCAGATTCATAATGATCAAATGAATCTTGAACTGATCTTAAACTCTGTTTTGAAAATTCAAAAGAGAAGAATATCAAAGCTGATAATACATCTGTACTGAGTTCCTGCTCATATGAATATTCATGGCAATGAATTGGCTGATTCAGCTGCAAAAAAGAGTGCAGAATTAAGCAGATCTATTCAAAAAATTATGTCCTGGTCTTGTATAAAGAGAAAAATAAAAGAATCTTGTTTAGACAAGTGAAATAAAAGCTGGCAGAAACAAAAGAAGAGTATACATTATTCAAGATTTGAAACAAAACCCAAGTGAAAATCTTGTTCAATTAAATGTAAAAAGAAAATATTCTCATCTATAATACAGCTGAAACTAGAACATGGCTATTTCAAATCTTATATACAAAGATTTGATGATAGATTTGACTCAATAGAATGCTCATTCTGCAATACAAATGAGAATTCTGAGCATATTGTAATGCACTGTGCATTATACAATAGTCTCAGAGCCAGATTAAAAGAGAAGTATGATCTAAATCAATTAAATATGAGATTCTTATTCTCAACTGAGACAGGAATTAAATACTTAATAGACTTTCTATCAGAAACTCAAGCAGCTATAAGAAAATGACTAAATTCAGAATTATCTGAATATGAAGAGGAGAAAATCAATCAGATATAGTCTGTTGAAACAGCTATACACTCTCTTTTAATAATTTGTTTTGTTATAGTCTCTCTTTACTTTATCTTTTTCTTTATCTTTTCCTTTCAATTTCTTTCTATCTATCTATTTAATGTGTCTATCTTTGAGACTGTGTTCTTTTTCTCTTTTCCTTTGTCATGATATTGTCAAATGGTTTCAAAGTATCAAAAGATGTTAAAACACTGCAATTTGTAAACAGTTTTTGTATTCTGGACTGGAATTTTCTGATTTTGCATATCTGAAATTGATGAATGTATAATAGTTAACTTTACAGACATAGGAAAAACCCTGAGAACTAAAAGTTCTCAGGTAGATGTCATAGTCTCTGACTGCATACATCTATAATTGAAGAATAATAATAAGTGCCTGCAGTAGAGTTCACAGGGGTTGAAGCATGCAAGTTTCTAGTTCTTTCAGTCATAACAGGCAATTGCTGACTGACTGAGCTTGAAATGTAAGAATAAGTGCTCGCAGGTGATTATTCAGGTGTTTGCAACTTGATGTGATATGTACTGATAACTACTAGAAGTATTCACAGTAGGAAGATAAAATATAGAGATCAAATGTATAATAGCATTCAAGCTGAGTTATGAATAGTATTCACAAACTCCAGTCTATATAGTTGTGTGTAGCCAAGGGCCGCTAACCCTATTGATTACACGAGAGATAGAAATAGGGGTAAAGAATCCGCGAGGAGCGGGATTTCTTACAGATAATGAAGAGAGCTGTTACAGGCCTGAGTGATTGAAGCACTTTATCAAGATACTTCAGATATTCATTATATAAGTTTGAAAAGACTAGAATGTCATTGAGATATATAAGGCATGAGGTTTCATTCTGTTTATGAAGAATTGTATTCATCATCATTTGAAAGATAATAAATACATTTATCAGACTGAATAACATTATCAGAAATTCAAACTTCTCTCATTGCATATTAAACATAGTTCACAGAACTGACAGTTCATCTACACAGATCTGCTAGTATTCTGACAGAAGATCAATCTTCAATAGATATCAGATGTTTTCAATCATATTCAACTGTTATTGAATTTATGACAGTGAATATTCATTCTTGATTATAAGCTTGTTAAGTACTTAATAATCAATACTCATTCATCACTTCTCACCCACCTTTTTCATGAATAGAACTGAAAAGCCTTACATAATTGATGAGAATTATATGAGATCATATTCTAGACGGTCTGTGATCTGACACTTCTGTTCTTTAAGATGCATTTGTGACAGGGGATACACATTCTGATTAACTGGTTTCACATTTCTCATGTCAATCTCATCTATGAATCCTCATTCCAGCAGCAATTCTGATGAAAGATCTGTTCAGAAGACCTTCTCATACTTCTTCAGAAGCTTCTTCATACACTTATTCTCTCACATATTCTTTATCTTGATTTTCTTCACTTTTTGATTCTATATGACATACAGAATGCTTTCAGATGAGATCTTGTAAATTATTCTCTTTGCTTATTAATGTATAAGCAGATTTAATTCTTTTATATCAGAGATGTGAAATGTCCTTCTTATATCAGTTAATAGAATTGTATGAACTGTTTTCTTCTTATCAGTTAACTGCATATGACATGTACATTATTGAATCTGCAGATTGAACCTTTGAAATCAATCAAGTTTAAGAATAAGAATATATTTTACATTCTACAGCTCTTGTGCTCAAATATAGCAAGATCATTCTTCAAAGTGCAAGAGAACTCTTACTCTTGCAGATAATATCAAATATCAGTTATCAGATAATCTTATGTATTGAGAATTCTTCACTCAGTGAACTTCTTTCAGTCTTTAAATCATATAATTACTAATATATTATGTAGAAGCTTCTATGTCTGCTAACACTGTTACAGCCATCTCTCAATTCTTATTCAAGTGTCTCTTATATACTAACATTTCAGATCTCAAGGCATTGAGATGAGTGTCTGCTTTATCATTCTCATCTGTACTTCATTCACAAGTTTACTTTCTCTTGATATTCACAGAATTCAGAGAGTCATCTAACACAGACATCTCTTTCACTTTGAAGACTTTTCATAGAATATCAGCAAGTGTTTCTGAGCTCACTGATTCTGCTAGTTTTTTGACTTTCTTGCTTCTCTTGACTGTGCATGCTATGTGTAATTCTTTGTATCATGATTCTGACATCTGCAGTTGAAGCAAGCTTGATGCTTATAATATCAAGATTTTCACTCAGAGAATCTCTTTTTCAGAGAATTCAGCACTTTAGTGATGATATTCAGATCTAGATTCATTGCATCTGAGTGTGTGATTTGTGTCATAGAAGTCTGATTACTTATTCTTCACTAAGATATACTTAATTGCAGTATTTTCTGTTATGATTGACTCAGTTATTCTCATACAATGAGAATATTATATACTTCTTTCACTGTATCTGATTGTGAGATTAAGCATTTTCATTTCACTTTCAACTCAGATGTAAGATTATGAATGAAGATCTGTAAACAGAAAGATATTGAAAGCTCTTCATTTAATACAAGATAGTATAAGCTGAAGTGTGTGAAGTATAATATAAGATTACTCACTTATCTACACTCAGTGAAGTGTTCATAACACTTATTATTATTATTATTATTATTCTTCAATTATAGATGTATGCAGTCAGAGACTATGACATCTACCTGAGAACTTTTAGTTCTCAGGGTTTTTCCTATATCTGTAAAGTTAACTATTATACATTCATCAATTTCAGATATGCAAAATCAGAAAATTTCAGCTTAGAATACAAAAACTGTTTACAAATTGCAGTGTTTTAACATCTTCTGATACTTTGAAACCATTTGACAATATCATGACAAAGGAAAAGAGAACACAGTCTTAAAGATAGACACATTAAATAGATAGATAGAAAGAAATTGAAAGGAAAAGATAAAGTAAAAAGAGACTGTAACAAAACAAATTATTAAAAGATAGTATATAGCTGTTTTAACAGACTATATCTGATTGATTTCCTCCTCTTCATATTCAGATATTTCTGAATTTAGCCATTTTCTTGTAGCTGCTTGAGTTTCTGATAGAAAGTCTATTTAGTATTTAATTCCTGTCTCAGTTGAGAATAAGAATCTCATATTTAATTAATTTAGATCATACTTCTCTTTCAATCTGACTCTGAGACTATTGTATAATACACAGTGTATTACAATATACTCAGAATTCTCATTTGCATTGCAGAATGAGCATTCTATTGAGTCAAATCTATCATCAAATCTTTGTATATAAGATTTGAAATAATCATGTCCTAGTTTCAGCTGAATTATAGATGAGAATATTTTCTTTTTACATTTAATTGAACAAGATTTCCACTTTGGTTTTGTCTCAAATCTTGAATAATGTATACTCTTCTTTTGTTTCTGCCAGCTTTCATTTCACTTGTTTAAACAAGATTCTTTTATCTTTCTCTTTATGAAAGACCAGGACACTGTTTTTTGAATAGATCTGCTTAATTCTGAACCCTTTTTTGCAGCTGAATCAGCCAATTCATTGCCATGAATATTCATATGAGCAGGAACTTAATGCAGATGAATTAACAGTTTTAATGTTCTTCTCTTTTGAATTTTCAAAACAGAGTTTAAAATCAGTTCAAGATTCATTTGATCATTATGAATCTGACTATTTCTAAGTCTTTTTAAAGCGGCTTGACTATCAGAGAATATTCATGCCTCTTTCAAATCATTTCCTCTTTTATGAGATTTTATTTCAATGAGTTTGAAAGCTTTCACTATTGCAAATAGTTCAGCATCAAAGACTTCAGATTCACAGCCTAAATTCCAGAAATCTGAGATAAAATTAATATTATCTTCAGTATAAGCAATGCCTGCGCCTAATTCATTCAAATTCTCATTTTTTGAGTCATCTGAGTAGATCAGAATAGAGTCTTTTATATTAATTATAGAGATCTTCTTCAAATACTGTTCATATTCTCTCTCTTTAGATAGTTCACTTATTTGTAAGTCTATGAGAGATTCCAGCTTTTCTCTTCAGAGAGATATCTTCTCATGATCAATTTTCTCAACATTTAATGAAGAAAATTGATTCTTAATAAGTGAACATAGTCTATACAGTTGAGAGGGCATTTTCTTTAAATTATTATTCTCATTCCAATCAAGAAATCTATTTCAATCCAGTTCATTTCCTGAGTTAACTGATGGAAATGAAGAAGAGACTCTTTCTCTGATTATGTAAGAAATCCCGCTCCTCGCGGATCCTTTACCTCTATTTCTATCTCTCACATAATCAATAGAGCTAGCGGCCCTTGACTACACATAACTATATAGACTGAAGTTTGAATACTATTCATAACTCAGCTTAAATACTATTATACATTTGATTTCTATATTTTATCTTTCTATCATGAATACTTCTAGTAGTTAACAGTATATATCATGCCAAGCTGTAAACATCTGAATAATCACCTGCAAGCACTTATTCTTACATTTCAAGCTCAGTCAGTCAGCAACCACCTATTATAACTGAAAGAACTAGAAACTTGTATACTTCAATCTCTGCAAACTCTACTGCAGACACTCAGAAGCAGCCATCTGAATCATGAATAATCTCTGTGAAAGAAGTCTCAGAGAACTCATCAATCACTCATGAGACATCATTCTCTGCATCTCAGACAGAGGAACTCTCTGAACTCATGAATAAATCAATCTCAGTGAAGAACATTCTTGAGCATCTTCTGCAGAATCAAGCTATTTTTCTATAAGAAATGCTTACTGTCTGTAAACACTCTTGAACTGAGTCTCTAGACATGATCTTCAGAGACATCTATGAACTGAAAAGAAACTTTCTTAAGCTGCAACCACTTAAGGCCACTTATCAAATCACAATCTATAAAAGCTTTTACAAGTGTGTATTTGAAATTGACTCACAAGCCCGGCTGTGTGACATGGAAGATGAAGAAGCTGTCATCTATGTGATAACAGGCCTCTATTACACTGAAGTCAAGGACTGGCTGAATTATCTAGAAAATAATTATGAGAGATCTCACTGATCTGTTCTCAAGACCTATCTAGAGAACAAGTTGAGGAACTTCACAAGCTGAATAGAGAACACCTGAGCCACAATTATCAATATTAGGAAAAGAGGTAAGCAATCTGATGAAGACTACTCGCGGTGCTTCATGAAATTGTGACATGAATTAAGACCTGTGGAAACAGAGCTCTGAAACAAGATCTGAATAATGATGTTTATAAAGAGACTGAATAAAGACATACAGAACAAGCTCATTGAGTAAGACTCTAAGTTCTTGACTCTGAAGAAACTGATGACTCTCATTCACTGCTTGCAGATCACTGTGAGAGTCACAGATCTGTGAAGAGTGAATCACTGACTGACCCTGCGAGGGCCAGAACAACAGAGGACAGATTTGTCAGAAAAAGATGACAAGACACAGAGAGATTCATATCTGACTGCTGAGCAGAGAGAAAGAGCTTCACAAGCTTCTGTGAACAGAGTGTATAACAGAGAGATCAAGGAAAAGAGACTCTGCTTCATTTGTTCTAAATCAGAACATCTTCATGCAAACTGTTCAGACAAATCAAAATAGAAATTTAAGAAGTTGTGAACAGAGTCAGCAACAGTCTTCTTAAGAGTCTTAAAGCTGATACCTGAATCTGTTGCTCTTCTGATGAAAATACTTGCTTATGAGAAGAGACTGTGCTGTGATGCTGCTGTCTCACAAGCATGAGAAGCATTGATGAACTCAGAATCCCAGATCACTGTAATGTCTCTAAAGCTTATGAAGTGAATGAGCTGAAAGATGAAAACTAAGAACCTGTTCTTGCAATAAGCAGAATGTGAGAACTCAGATCTGAGAGCTGAGAGACTTGTGAGAATCATTTTTGAATTACAAGATCTCTCTGAAACCTGAAGAAGATTTGCAGAAACTGTGATTGTCACAGATATCATAGATGACATGTACTTGAGACTTGCATAGCTTCAAAGATATAATTCACACATAGCTGTCTGTGAGTCAGGTTTATACTTCTGATCAGTGTTGACAGACTCACTCACAGAGATAGAATCAGTTAATGCTGTAGAGTTAATTAGAGAAGACAAGCTCATCTATGTAATGACTTTGTAAGTGTCTGAGAATCTCACAGTCATGGAAACTGAGCTTCAGATATCAGAGAAATACTGAGATCTCACAGAGATATTCAGCTCAGTTAAGGCAGCTGAGCTTTCTTCTCACTGTGAGAAGAATCTGATAATAGATTTGATAGAAGAATAGAAATCCTTCTGAGAATCAATCTATAAGCTCTCTTATCATGAGACAGAGGCCTTGCAGACCTATGTGAAGAAGAATCTGAAGAATGACTTCATCTGATCTTCACAGGCCTTCATGAGAGTCTCTGTGATATTTATGAAGAAGAAGGATAAAGATCTCAGATTATGTGTAGACTACTATAATCTGAACTTCAAGATAATAAAGAGCTGCTACTCTCTGTCTCTGATTGAGAATGTGATCAACTGTCTCACAGAAGCTGTCATATTCACACAACTGAATGTGATCAATGTATATACACAGCTGTGAATACAGTCTGAGAATAAATGAAAGACTGCCTTTAGAACTGCACTGAGATTGTTTGAATATCTAGTAATGTCTTTTGATCTAACTAATGTCTCTGTGACATTTCAGTCTTTCATCAATAAAACACTTTATGCATATCTGAATGTCTTCATGATAATATATCTGAATGATGTGATAGTGTACTTCACAAAGAAGAAAGAATACACTGAGTATGTGTGAAGTGTGTTGAAGGCCTTAGATGAGACAGAACTGTATATTAAGCTCACAAAGTACAACTTCAGTATCTATCAGATTAATTTCCTAGAATATGTAATCACTGCAGATGATATTCAGATGAAATCTTTATAAGTTGAGACTATTCTATCATGACTGAAGTTAACTAGTATTCATGAGATTCAGATCTTTCTGAGCTTTGTGAATTTCTATAGACAGTTTATCTTTGTATTCATGAGAATCTTCTTGACTCTTACAGACATGCTGAAGAATGAAAACAAGAAGAAGTTATTCTGTGAACAGAGAATGAAAAGATTGTTAAGAAGAAAGAACTGTGAGAACTTTCTTATCTCAGAAGCTTGTAAGATCTTTATAAGATTGAAACAGATATTCATGAACACAGTGATACTGTTTCACTTTGATTTCTTACTCTTAATCAGATTGAAGACAGATATCTTCTTCTTTGTGATTTCAGAAATAGTCTCATAACTACAGTTAAATGAGAACTGGGTTTCAGTGGCCTTTTTCTCACAGAAGATGCAACTCACAGAGATCAACTATGACATTCATAATCAGAAGCTTCTCACAATAGTGAAATTCTTCTGTTACTAATATCACTACTTCAAGAGTCTTATAACAGTGATTACTGTTAGAACTGATCATGACAGCTTATGACAGTTTACTTCAATTAAGAAACTCTCATGATGACAGATTCACTGAGCTCAGAGACTGAGTGAGTTCTGGTTCAAGATAGAATATATTAAGAAAACTAAGAACTCAGTAGACAGACCCTCTCACAGGCCAGACTATGTTAAGAAGGCCAGGGCAACAGACACAGAGAGACTAAAGAAGGCAGAAAAGCTTCATAAAATGCTTGAACTGAGTGTTATAAAGAGATTGACTGAAGAGTCTCTCAATTCTCTGTAAGAGAAGGGAGAAAAGAGAGAAAAGAAGTCTGTGCAACTACTCTCTATGACACTGAGAGTTAACACTCTGAGAATCTCTGTGAGAATCCTTGAAGAGAGTATCTATAATCTGAAGAGTTTATGAGCTTCAAGAAACATTATGAAAGACCTGATACAAGAAGAAACAGAGTATAAGTCTTCATAAGATCTTCTATTCAGATTGTCTGAACTGCAACTGAAGAATGAATATACTCAGCATATTTAGAAACTGCTCACAGCAGGGACCAACTCTGCAGAAATAAAGAATTGAAGAGACTTAAATGATCTCTTGTGAAGAGAGAGTCAGATTTATATGCCTGTGAATGAGTTTCTATATATAGAACACATCAAAAGACATCATGACTCTTCTCTAATAGGTTATTTTATAGACACTAGAACTTATGAGTTGCTTGCAAGAAAATACTTCTGACTGAAGATATAAGAAGTTATGAAGAAGATAGTGAATTCTTGTACTGTTTATCAGAGTTTACAGATAGTGTGATTCAGATCATATGAAGAACTTACTCCTCTACTCATCTCATGAGAACTCTGAGAACAGCTAGAAATGAATGCTCTTGTGAGCCTCTCTGAAAGCAAGAATATATATAATGCCTGCTTTGACTGTGTGCTGGTAATAGTGAATTGCTTCATCAAGATAACACACTTTATACTCACTTACAAGAACTTGAAGTCAAAGAATTTAACTCATATCTTCATCTGTGATGTGATCTGATTGCATGAATTGTCTATGAACATTGTCTCAGACAGAGAATCAATCTTTGCAGAAGAGTTCTAATCTGATCTGATAACTATACTGAAGATCTTGTGAGATCTAAGCACAGCTTTTCATTAACAGACAGATAATCAGATAGAATACCTGATGAGTATATTAAAACAGTATCTGCAGTGCTTTGTCAATTATAATCAGAATAACTGAGTATATTGATTATCATTTATAAAGTTTCTGTATAACAACTCAAAGCATGTCAGCACAGGCAAAACCCTCTTTGAGATGCTCACTGAGACTCATTCACAGATGATCTTGATGAACTCGCGAGAGTACACTATAGAGTGTAATGATGCTCATGAACAGGCTGAGAGAATTCAGAAGATTCAGAAGAAAGCTCATGAATTCTTGAGAAAGACTCAAGAGTATCAGAAGAGATACTATGACTTTAAGCATATTATAAAGAGTTTCAAGAAAGATGATAGAGTCTGACTGAGTCTAGAAAACATTATCACACAGAGATCTAGTAAGAAGCTGAATCTCTTATGAACAGAGCCTTGCAAGATTGTGAAGAAAGTTAGTTCACAGTTCTACAGATTGAAACTGTCATCTGAGTTACAGATATACAATATTTTTCATGTCTCTTTACTCTGTAAATATAAGGAATTCTCAGGAGAGAACTCTGTGACTCATCACTCTATTCATGAAGTACTAGAGAGTGAAAGAGAATATCAGGTTAAAGAGATTATTAACTCAGAGAAGTGAGATTGTAAGCTCTGATTCAAGGTTCAGTGATAAGAGTATTCTGATAAGATGAATAAGTTCACTTAAGAATTATTCAGACAGATAAGACATCTGCAGAAGCTGAGATATGACTTTCATATTATAAATTCTGATAAGTCAGAATGATGAAGTCTTCACTAAGAATCTGATTGTGATAAAGATATTAACACTGTCATTTTCAAACTCTAGTCTATAAGATGATGAGTTTCTACTGAGATGAACAGTCTGCAGTGTATGCAAGAAAAGAAGAAATCATATTCTTATTAAAGTTAAAAAACAGAAAATAAACAGAATTATGAACACAATTTAGAGATTAACAAAGAAAAAATAAAGAAAATTCACACTCACATTCTCAACATCTGTAATACTCAATTCTCTCACAACTATCAATTTCTCTCTTCAAAGAAGCAGAGAGCATTATATCTGTGATATAGACAATTATTACATTTAATATGAAGACTGTTAGAAATGCACAGACTTCAGAGAAGCTGAATATCAGAGTATACACAGTTGTAACAGAGTCTTGAAGACTGATCATCTGCATGTGTGATTAGATATCTCTCATAAAGCTGTATTCACTCTCTCAGTTATACTGAAGTATTCAGCCTGAAAACAATTAAGATGTGAAGAGAAGACTCATCTGCTCAGGTCAACTTCTGTCACAAATTCATGATATTCACATTGCCTTAATTATCTGGATTTTGCAGGTACCTGAGAACTCATCTTCTATTGACAATGGAATTGCAGAAATACGCTGCGGTGCAAGAATCATTGATGAGAAACCTAGACATATTCACATATGCCTGGTCAGAGATTGTGTGAGCAGAGAGAGAAGTGATTGTAGACCTGCGGGACTGCAGAAGACACTGACAACATCAGAAGCTTGATAAGAACTGTCAGCTAGAATCTATAAGAAATTACTTATGAGAAGACTTACAGCAAAGAAAGAGACTGCACTGCTTGAAGTCAGAGACTGATCTGAAGAAGACATAAGATTGGCCACTGGTCTGAAGATTGGGTGCAGTGACAGAGCTGAGGAAGATGAAGATGCAGTCATGAGCAGCAGCATTTCTACTTCACCAGCTGATAAAAAGTGATCAGAGAAGTCACAGAGACACTCATGAGAAGCTCAGCAGCAGTCAGACATTGTTTACAAAGATATTAAAATTGAAAAATTTTTATTCTTGAGAAGTTCTTGAATCAATACACAGACATTGTCAGAAACACTCTCACTCTCTGTTATCTGAGTGAAAACACTTTGTGAATGAATGAGAATACTCACAGTTTATGAGAATGAAAGCTGTTACAGAAAAAGAAAAAAGAAGATGAGATTCTGTGAACAGATCTGAGATATTTATACTACTCTAGAGAGATTTGCTTACACTGTGAGTGATTCTGTGAAACAGTCAGATCACTCTAGTAAATAAGAGTGATTATGAATTGCAGGTCTGAATCTTTCTATATGACTATAAAGAGTGATTACAGACTGTGAATATCTTGATTCTACAATTCTACAGAGTTGATGAAAGAATGGAAAATTCCTCACAATTCTACAGTGTCAAAGAATAATGATTTATAAGAATGAGTGAAAGATTAACTTGCAAATACTTCTCTTTGATAAGAGTGATCTCACAGAGAGTGATTCATCTGTGAGATGAATCTGTGTGATAATTACATAAGAATCTTATGAAAATGATTGAGAGTCAACTGAAACTCTTCTGTATGAAAGATGTGAGATGAATCTATATGATAGTCAGAGAAGAATCTGTAGATTATAAAGAATTTCATAGAATAAGAAACTGAGTGACAGACTCTTTTCTCTTTATAATAACAAGGAATTTTTCCTCACTGAGATTTTTTATAGATATAAAGGATTTTTAGTGAGTATCACTGCAGTGCTGAGCTGATTCTATGAAGTCACTCAGTGAAAGACTTCGCGGACAAAGTCTTAGAGAGGAGGGAATATGTAAGAAATGCTGCTTCTCACACATTCTTTATCTCTATTTCTATCTCTTATATAATCAATAGAGCTAGCAGCTCTTGACTACACACAACTATATAGACTGAAGTTCATAAATACTATTCATAACTCAGCTTGAATGCTATTATACATTTAACCTCTATATTTTATCTTTCTACTGTGAATACTTCTAGTAGTTAACAGTACATATCACGCCAAGCTGCAAACACCCGAATAATCACCTGTGAGCACTTATTCTTACAGATTATATGATTTGAGCTCATCTTCATGCCTCTCAGAGCATAGTTCATACAGGCCTTTTCAAATTGAATAGCAGAAGGTGGAATTGAAGCTTCTAATATAATGTGATTAATGCAAACAGGTATTGATTCATTCTTTGAGTGAGAAGATATGTAAGTTGATTAGCAGTTGAAAGCAATGTGTTCTGATCAGTTACAGTTAATACACACTTTATATTGATATTAATCAGTGACTTCTTCAGAAGTGATTTCAGAGACTCAGAAGCCTGTTCAAATGGCAGAAACTCTTGCTTGTATATAGATATTTGAATCTATTCAGTTCATAGCATCTGCATTATTACTGTTCTTCAGTGTGAGTGTATAAGTCACTGAGATTTAATATCTTCTGTCACTGTTCTGTATACTCTTGAGCTTGATAAGACAGTCATTCAATATCTAAAGCTGTGTGCAGAAGTCTTTGTAGGTCTGGTCTTTATCTACACTTATAAGAGTCTATAAGAGTTTGAAAGTCAATGTCTTCTTGAGCATGTTAATCTTTATTTAATTCTCTCAAGATTGATTATCTGCTTCTAAGATCTTGATATTGAAGTCAGAGATAAATGTTGTAAGAGAAGTGTTTCTCTGTCAGATACTCTGTAATCAATCTAATACTTTCTATTGTATAACAGTGTCTTGAAACAGAATATTAAGATATTTGATAATATTATCAGATATTTATAATACTGATTCATATACTTTCATTTATAAATGAAACTTCTATTTCATATGATTCTTCAATCATTCATTAATATATCAATCTTGATTAATTAATGAACTGATGATATCTTCATCTACATTCAGTTTCATAAGCATTTTCATTCTTCATAATAAGTAGAGAGTGAGATCAGAAGTATTGAAATATACAGAAGTATTTAAGTATTCTTTCAGTGCTTTTGCATTCAATTCTGTAGATGTTAAAATTACATGAGTTAATCATTGAATCTCTTTATATTGAAGTTACTGAGTTGCATGCATATCTGCTATCTATTGTTGTTATAATTTCAATATTGCTCAGAGTTACTGTGACATCACATCTATACTCACATTTAAGAGTTTTATATTATTGTTAGACATGGTTATATTACATTGTCAGATGTGTAATATCTATAGAAGTGTAATTATATCAATATCTCATACATCTGAGATCAGAACTCTTAGATCTTTTACTGATATTCTCTTTATAAGATCTTATTACAGAGTCAGAGTGACTGATAAGCAAGCTTCTATCTGAGAACTTAATATTCACTTTAACTAATTGTTTCTCTTTCTTATATGTTATTACACATTCAGATCTCTCTTGATAAATAATTGTTTCTAATGAGAAGATAATACTGTAAGAATAAGTGCTCGCAGGCGATTATTTGAGTGTTTGCAGCTTGGCATGATATGTACTGTTAACTACTAGAAGTATTCACAGTAGAAAGATAAAATGTAGAAGTCAACTGTATAATAGCATTCAAGCTGAGTTATGAATAGTATTTGTGAACTTCAGTCTATATAGTTGTATGTAGCCAAGAGCCGCTAGCTCTATTAATTATATAAGAGATAGAAATAGAGATAAAGAATCTGCAAGAAGTGAGATTTCTTACATATTCTCTTCTCTCTAAGACTTTGTCTGCGAAGTCTTTCACTGAGTGACTTCATAGAATCAGCTCAGCACTGCAGTGATACTCACTAAAAACCCTTTATATCTATATAAAAAAAAAACCTCAGTGAGGAAAAATTCCTTGTTATCACAAAGAGAAAAGAGTCTGTCACTCAGTTTCTTATTTCATGAGGTTCTTTATGATCTACAGATTCTTCTCTAACTATCACACAGATTCATCTCACATCTTTCATACAGAAGAGTTTCAGTTGACTCTCAATCATTTTCATAAGATTCTTGTGTAATCATTACATAGATTTATCTCACAGATGAATCACTCTATGTGAGATCACTCTTATTAAAGAGAAGTATTTATGAGTTGATCTTTCACTTATTATTGTAAATCATTGTTCTTTGACACTGTAGAATTGTGAGAAATTTTTCATTCTTTCATCAACTCTGTAGAATTGTAGAATCAAGATATTCACAGTCTGCAATCACTCTTTATAGTCATATTGAAAGATTCAGGCCTGTAATTCACAATCACTCTTATTTACTATAGTGATCTGACTGTTCTGCAGAATCACTCACAGTGTAAGCAAACCTCTCTAGAGTAGTATAAATATCTCAGATCTGTCTATGAAATCTCATCTTCTTTTTTCTTTTTCTATAACAGCTCTCATTTTTATAAACTGTGAGTATTCTTATTCATCTGTGAAGTGTTTTCACTCAGATAATAGAGAGAGAGTGTTTCTAACAATGTTCATATATTGATTCAAGAACTTCTCAAGAATAAAAATTTTTCAATTTCAATATCTTTGTAAACAATGTCTGACTGCTGCTGAGCTTCTTATAAGCATCTCTGCAACTTCTCTGATCACTTTTTATCAGCTAATGAAGCAGAGATATCACTGCTTATAACAGCATCTTCACTTCTTTCAGCTCTGTCATCATATCTGATCTTCAGATCAGCAGTCAACTCTATGTCTTCTTCAGATCAGTTTCTGGCTTTAAGCAGTGCAGTCTCTCTCTTTACTGTAAGTCTTCTCATAAGTAATTTCTTACAGACTCTAGCTAACAGTTCTTACAAAGCTTCTGATATTGTCAGTGTCTTCTGCAGCTCTACAGATCTATGATCATCTTTTCTCTACCTGCACAATCTCTGATCAGATATATGTAAATATATCTAGATTCTCTATCAATGATTCTCGCACTGCAGTGCATTTCTGCAATCTCATTATCAATGAGTAGACTGACCGTGTGACCGTGTCTGAGACCAGAATCAAACTTTACAGTTGTTACATTGTCTAAAAGCATTACTTCTGGTCATGATTTGTGTTCATCACATTGATTTCAAATCATGTTATTTCAAATATTAAAGGTTTCAGATTCACTTTTTAAATAAAAATCTAGTCTCAGATAAAGAATATGTTTGAATTCTTAATCACATTTTCATTCTGATCTTATTATTAAGAATGGTATTAAATGAGACTATAAAATCATTTCTCACTTATATAATATCATAACATAGTGCTTATTTGTTGAAAATTTAACAGAGAGTGTTATCAAATATCATTACTTTTCTAAACACAGATCATAATTCATATAATTTTAATTATGAAAAAAACATAAAATACAAAAAAAAACAAAAAACAAAAAACAAAACAAACACAAGAAAAAAAATAAAAAAAAAATAAAAAAACAAAAAATTAAAAAAAAAAAATCAAGGTCGCAGGGCTGCAGCACTCTCAAAATACTCATTTCTCAGAGTCTTTGCAATGTTCATTACCAACTGTGTATTTCTCACAGTGAGGGTAACACAGCTGTGATGAGCCATTGCCTTAACATTATCTAATAAATAATCAGTATATATCTGTATAAATGTGAATAATTAGAAAACATACACTTAAAAAGTATGATCAGAATAAACTCTGCTGTCACTTGAATAGCATCAAGAACAGAACACTGAAATTGATAATTTCTCTCATCAATTTCACAGACAAGGCATGTGAAGATGATCTTGAGAAATATAAGATTTCTCAACTTCTGATAAAAATGAATCTCACAGAGAGACTCTATTTTCATGATATCAGAGACTGAGTGTTATTAAAAAGTGTTACTTTCATGCAATACACATGCACTTACTGTGAAGATTCACTCTCTGCATATATAGTCAAGAGTTGCGGCTTTCTCATACTGCACAGCTCTCTCTGAGATACTGCTGTCAGTTTACAATTCACACAGTCTCTCAGTTCAGCACACACTGCATGTATGCAGCCCTGCGTGCTGAGGCTGTGTTGATTATTATGGCCTGATGTGATACTCGCTTTTCGCGAGCCATGTTTCATTTGAGAGAGGGGGAGAAGACGCGACTGTTGTTTTATTAAGAGAGAAATAAATAATTAGTATTATTGAATATAATTTAGTTCATCTGTATTTAAAATTTGATTAGTCTATACTCTTCAATTTGAGAGTTTCTATAAGTGTTTTAATAGTTTTCATACCAGCTTAAACTTAGTGATGAGTTGAAGAAGAAGAGAAATGAGAGAAGAAAGAAATGAGAATAACTTATCTTTATAATATAAAAACAGAGAATTGCTGTAATTATTCTCTCTAGTAACAAAGATCTGTTTTCTGCATGTATCTCTGATATAGATTACATGATAAATGCATACAAAGAATATCAATAGTGCATGTATTAAATGAAGATAATATTGCTATGTAACACTGTAGTCATTTCTGTACATCTCTGAAAGCTGTTAATAGTTTCTTTATCTCTTTATATTTGATAAGTCAATAATATATTCTGATACACTTCTCATTTCATTATTATCATTATTATCATCATCACTATCATCATCATCATCATCATTATTATCATTATTATCATTATCATCATTATTATCATTATCATTATCATTACTATTATATCATTGCCTGCCTTCACCTCTCTCTCAATGCTCATCAAAATCAATCATGTCATTCTTCTTCAAATATTCTGCGGTTCTGCAGATCATCAAGACGCGTGAGCGCTGTCACAGATTGAAGAGAGAGAAGAAGAAGATGTTCAAGTGTAGAAAGACAGATCACAAGGCATGTTATAATGCCTTGAAGAGACTTTGTAAGAGAGTAGAATAATAACAATTTTAAGTAACACTTCTGATAGATTTAGACTGAACTAAGTATAGAAATAATACAGATAACACCGTCTGTGAGAGATTGAAAAAGAAGATAGTGAAGAGTCTCATGCAGCAGCAGTGAGACCAGGAGAAGTTCTGAGAATGATTTGAGGTCAAGATGAAGAGAGAGAGGGAGAAGAAGAGTATTACTGTAAATAAGCAGCAGCAGAAGAAGATTGAGAACATATTAAAGCAGGAGACAAAGAAGTCAAAACTGATAAGTTTTTTATTAAGAGATAATGATTTTTGATAATGCTTCTGTTCTCTAATTGATTAGCAGGAGCTGGCAGAGAAGGGAATTGAGGCCTTGTTCAGGTCTCAAATGCGCTTCATGATTCAGAACATTGAGAAGACAGCCCTGCTCTCTGAGCATGTCAATCTGCTTATCACTGAGGTGGAACCCGAGGCAGCAGACCAGGAAATGCGGGATTTTGAGGCACAGGTTGACCTGGCTGAGAAGAAGCAGTGAGAACTCTTCTCTGAGAAGGCAGCAGAGAGAGATTTTGAGATGATTATCATCTCAGATGAGAAGAAGAAGAAGAAGAATGAGAATGAGAAGTGAATTATGAAGAATGATGAGAAGAATGAGAAAGAGAAGAAAGATAATGAGTAGAAAAAGTTTTTTTCTTTTTATATTAGTTAGTTATAAGTTCATAACTATTAGTTAATAATTGAAATTAATTTTGAGTTTTCAAAAATTATTGTACAAGTTGTAATCAATTATCAATATCAGAAATAATATATATATATATATTTAACTATCATGTCACTATAATGTATAAGTATCAACATTTTTTCAACATTGATATTCACAATATTAATATATTTTTAATAATATTATCTGATAATGCAATTAGGTAACACTCTCTTTCATAATATTAATATATTTCAAGAAATATGACAGAGATTAATCAAGATTGTTTATTTACTTTTATACATTGATAATATTCAATCTGAGTTAGTACTAAAATTATAACTAAGCTAAGAAAGAAGATTATTTTCTCTTATATTAATTCTTCTTACACACATCAGTGATCAGTTATTGAAAATAAATTGTCATCTTTCTCAAATTATTATCATGTCTTCTGAATTCACTTCTTTCACTTCTTTTACTTCTATTGAAGATTCACAAACTCTTCAAGAAATCACTGTAAATTACAAAGTCTATGTTATTTACAATTCAACACAGAATACTCTCTTTCAATTATGATGAATAATTACTTCATTCTTCACATCTGATTCCAGGTCATGAAATTTATGAAAAACTCAACACAAACACTGAGATAAACTATGAAATAATTATCAATAGATTGCATTACAGATTACTGAAGAGTTATCTCTCTACTACAATCACTGCAACTTCATTCAGAAACATTCATTATAAACTGATCATAACTCTGAAGAAATTTCCTGACACCTGAAGTCATCAGAATGCAGACAATAAAAGAAAAATAATCAGAAAATTACTACTGAGCTGATAAGTTACTCTATCAGATAACAATTTTTGATAACACTAACTTTCTAATTTGAAGAAAATCATGTAAAAATAACTATGTATCAGTACTCTGATTTCATAACTCTTATTTGATAACTTCTGTAAACAATTACTTCACATGTATATATCTCTGAATCTTTCTCTTCAATTAATTGAAAACTCTGAATTCTGAATACTTCTTCAAATGCTTAATTCAAATCTTTATATTTCACATCAATTCTGTCTTCAGTTCAATCTCAAGACACACTACAAAGTCAATATGCAACATCTAGAATCAGAGTTGAAGAATCATTGAAGAGTGTCTCTCACAGTGAATACATAAACTAGTACAAACAATCTTGCATTTATAAGAGTTACATATTATTACATTGATGAGAACTGAACTTATTAAGAGACATTAATTGAATTTGAATCATTGATCAGTAGTTATACTGAGAATTATATGACAGAGATATTAATGACTGTGATTAAAAATGACTATTAAGATATTAGTCTCAGTCTTCTTACAATTACAACTGACAACACTGTGAATAACTACACTATGATGAACAGCTTGAAGTAAAAATTGACTTTGCATTTCTGAAATGATAAACAAGATCATATCCCCTGTATTACTCATATGATTCAACTTGTGATATAAACACTGATAAAGAATCTTAACATTGAGACAAAGAATAATGAGATGGCTGATTCTTGAGATGAGAATGAGATGAAAGTGATTACTCAAGTAACTTTTGCATTCACTTTGCAAAAGATAATGTTTTTTGACAACACTTTTTAATATTGCTTTTTAATAACACTTTTTAGTAATGCTACTGTTAATTTTGAATAGATTGACTAATAATTTAAATATCACAGATTCAAAACATTGCTAATGTAATTTGTATCTTCTCTAAACAATAACAACAATTTCATGATATTTAATAAACAAACAAATCAGTCACATCACTGAATATAATACAGAATGTTAGAACACAGTGAAGTTCAATATATAAGATAACTGTTCAGACTCTTCAATTGCATCAGACAATTGATTATTGAATGCAACACTCTGATCAGAAAAAGATTCAGACATTGAAACTTTCTGATATGAAGTGAACTCAGTTGAAATATGTGATTGATTATTATTATTATTATTATTATTATTATTATTCTTCCATTATACTCATATGCAAGCGGAGCTTATGATGAGTTCTTGCGTGATGTTAAATACAGGCCAAGTGTTGGTTATACAGGAGGAAATACAGGTGTTGAGACCACGCCAAGATAACAAGAACATAGGAAATACAAAGGAGTGACAATTAGATACATGCGATAATAACTTCCCAGCCCAGGAACATAGAGCGATTTTATTGGAGCGATTTGTACACCTCTGTATTTATTAGGAACCTGAGGTGCTTGAGTTCCGGATTTAATGTATCCCCTGCGGGTTTCGAACCCACACGCCTTGGTTTCCCATGCCAAGGCGCTACCGGGTGGCCGCATTAACCATTCGGCCACCGGGGCATATATGTGATTGATTTACTGTTTCAGTTTTATAAGATAACAAAGACAGTCACAATCACTTGTACATCAATGCTGCAGTCAGTCTGATGAGTGTATAACAGTTTATTTACTTATCTTGAGAAGCAGTTGAATCACTTAAAAAGAAATTCAGTCTGAGATAATGCTATAGTGCAGGCTATTATTGCTGCAAGGGATAAACTGGCATATTATTACAGTAAAACTGAACAATCTTTTGCAGAGTACTATACTGTAGCAGCTCTACTAGATTCCTCTCATTGAGTTAACATCTACACTTCTCAAGATTGAACAGAGAAGGAATAAGACTTATATATCAAATTAGCCTGAGACTACTACAATGCTAACTATCAGAGATTTGAATGAGCAGATGTTCAAGATGTGAAGACAGTGAAATACAATTCCCTAGTAAGTAACAATCTTTGATAACACTTCATATCTCATAGAACTATAATACTAACTTTGAAACAGAACTTGCATACATTGATTGCAACTGAAAATCAGGCAAAACTACATGCTTGTAAAACTGAATTTGACTGCTATCTTCAAGATGATCTGATGAATTTACACATCAAATCAATTCTAGAGTTATGAAAAATTGTTGAGAGTATATATTCAACTGTTGCACTGATGATGCATGATATTCTGACAATTTCATTGACAGGGGTGAGAATGAAGCAAAAGTTCAACTCAAGTTAAGATATTTATTACTATCATCAGAGACAATTATAAGAAGAAATAATTAAGAAACTCATGATTGTAAAACATGAAATTATCAGACAGTTTAATATCTCTGATCACAGTATATCAGAGAAGTGTAGTTTTCATGAGAAAGTGAAGAATAAACTTGCACAAGAATGTATTTAGTTGTTTCATAAGTGTTATCAATAATTATTACCAAATTCTGATTATATAAGCAATCACTGAATGAACTGAAAGAGACTGATTTTAATCTTCAGTCTCAGTTCCATTCTGATTTTGAAAGAATGATCATCTTTCACAGTTTATTCTGAGAAATTACTCTCATTTCACTGTTCTTGAATTAAATCTGGTCATTTTTCACGTCATTTCTCTCAGAAATGGTCCATTTTCAGATTTTTTTGAGGCTTGGTCCTGATGGGACTCACATCAAGAAATGTATGAGATCAGATTAAATGAGATCAAATGTGAAATTCATGGTCCCGCCGGCCAGTCTATCAATGAGAGATGAGTCTCTGAGTACTTATAAAATCTGAGTAATCAAGGCAATGCAAATGCCATGAATTTATAACAGAAGTTAATCTGAACAGATAAGCTCTCTCTTCACATCTTAATTATTTTCAGGCTGAATACTTCAGCATAACTGAGAAAGTGAATATAGCTTTATAAGAGATATCTGATCACATGTGCAGACAGTCAGCTCTTAAGACTCTGCTACAACTGTGTATACTCTGATATTCAGCTTCTCTGAAGTCTGTGCATTTCTGACAGTCTTTATGTCAAATATAACAATTGTCTGTATCACAGATATGATACTCTCTACTTCTTTGAAGAGAGAAATTAATAGTTATGAGAGAATTAAGTGTTACAGATATTGAGAATATAAGTGTGAGTTTTCTTTGTTTTTTCTTTATTAATCTCTAAATTGTATTCACAGCTCTGTTTTTATTTTCTTATTTTTTAGCTTTAATAAGAGCATGATTTCTTCTTCTCTTTATATACACTGCAGACTGTTCATCTCAGTAGAAACTCATTATCTTATAGACTAGAGCTTGTAAATAATAGTATTAATATCTTTGTCACAATCAGATTCTTAGTGAAGACTGTGTTATTCTGACTTATCAGAATTTATAGTATGAAAGTCATGTCTTAACTTCTACAGATGTTTTATCTGTCTGAATGATTTCTAAGTGAACTTATTCATCTTATCAGAATACTCTTGTCACTGAACCTTGAATCAGAGCTTGCAATCTTATTTCTCTAAGTTAATAATTTCTTTGATCTGATATTCTCTTTCACTCTCTAGTACTTTATAGACAGAGTGATGAGTCACAGAGTTCTCTTCTAAGAATTTCTTATATTTACAGAGTAAAGAGACATGAAAAACATTGTATATCTGTAACTCAGATAATAGTTTCAATCTGTAGAACTGTAAGCTAACTTTCTTCATAATCTTACAAGACTCTATCTGTAATAGATTCAGCTTCTTGCTAGATCTCTGTATGATAATGTTTTCTAGACTCAGTCAGACTCTATCATCTTTCTTGAAACTTTTTATAATATACTTGAAGTCATAGTATCTCTTCTGATACTCTTGAGTCTTTCTTAAGAATTTACAGACTTTCTCCTAGATCTTCTGAATTCTCTCAGCTCATTCACAGACATTATCACACTCTATAGTGTACTCTCACAGGTTTATCAAGATCATCTGTGAATAAGTCTCAGTGAGTATCTCAAAGAGAGTTTTATCTATACTGACATGCTTTGAGTTGTTGTATACAAACTTTATAAGTGATAATTAATATACTCAGTTATTCTGATTGTAATTGACAAAGTACTGCAGATACTGTTTTAATATACTTATCAGATATTCTGTCTGATCATCTGTCTGTTGATGAAAAGCTGTGCTTAGATCTTATAAGATCTTCAGTATAGTTATTAGATTAGATCAGAACTCTTCTATAAAGATTAATTCTCTGTCTGAGACAATGTTCACAGACAATTTATGCAACTGAATCACATTATAAATGAAGATATGAGTCAAATTCTTTGACTTCAAGTTCTTGTGAATAAGTATAAAGTGTGTTATCTTGATGAAGTAATTCACTATTATCAGCACACTGTCAAAGCAGACATTATATATATTCTTACTTTCAGAGAGACTTATAAAAGCATTCATTTCTAGCTGTTCTTAAGGTTTCTACAGAATGAGTAGAGAAGTAAGTTCTTTATATAATCTGAATCATACTACTCACAAACTCTGATAAATAGTATAAGAATTCACTATCTTCTTCACAAGTTCTCACATCTTCAGTTAGAAGTATTTTCTTATAAGTAACTCATGAGTTTCAGTATCTGTATAATGACTTACTAGAGAAGAGTTATAATACCTTTTAATAAGTTCTATATATAGAAACTCATTCACAGACACATAAATCCAGCCCTCTCTTTACAAGAGATTATTTAAGTCTCTTCAATTCTTTGTTTCTGCAGAGTTGATCTCTACTGTGAGCAGTTTCTGAATATGCTGAGCATATTCATTCTTCAATTGCAGTTCAGACAATCTGAATAGAAGATCTTATAAAGACTTATACTCTGTTTTCTCTTATATCAGATCTTTCACAGCATTTCTCAAAGCCTGCAAACTCTTTAGATTATAGATATTCTCTTCAAGAATTCTCACAGAGATTCTCAGAGTGTTGACTCTCAGTGTTATAGAGAGTAGTTATACAGACTTCTTCTCTCTCTTTTCTCTCTTCTCTTACAGAGAATTGAGAGACTCTTCAGTCAATCTCTTCACAACACTTAGTCTGAGCATCTTATAAAGCTTTTCTATCTTCTCTAGTCTCTCTGTGTCTGTCATTCTGATCTTCTTAATATAGTCTGATCTGTGAGAGAGTCTGTCTGCTGAGTTCTTAGTTCTCTTGATATGTTCTATCTTGAATCAGAACTCACTCAGTCTCTGAGCTCAGTGAATCTGCTGCTGTGAGAGTTTCTTGATTGAAGTAAACTATTATAAGCTGTTATAATCAGTTCTAACAGAAATCACTGTTATAAGACTCTTAAAGTAGTGATATCAGTAATGAAAGAATTTCACTATTATGAGAAGCTTCTAATTATGAATATCATAGTTAATCTTCATGAGTTGCATCTTCTGTGAGAAAAAGATCACTGAAACTCAGTTCTCATTTAACTGTAGTTATAAGACTATTTCTGAAATTATAAAGAAGAAGACATCTGTCTTTAATCTAGTTAAAAGCAAGAGATTAAAGTGAAACAGTATCACTGTATTTATAAATATCTGTTTCAATCTTGTAAAGACTCTGTAAGCTTCTGAGATAAGAAAGTTCTTACAGTTCTTTCTTCTCAACAATCTTTTCATTCTCTGTTTATAGAATGACTTCTTCTTATTTTCATTCTTCAGCATGTCTGTAAGAGTCAAGAAGATTCTTATAAATACAAAGATAAATCATCTATAGAAATTCACAAAGCTCAGAAAGATCTGAATCTCATGAATACTAGTTAACTCTGATTATAATAGAATAGTCTCAATCTGTGAAGATTTCATCTGAATATCATCTGTGATAATTATATATTCTAGAAAATTAATCTGACAGACACTGAAGTTGTACTTTGTCAGCTTAATATACAGTTCTGTCTTATCTAAGATCTTTAATATACTTTGTACATACTCAGTGTGTTCTTTCTTCTTCACAGAGTACATCATCACATTATTCAGATATATTATTATGAAGACATTCAGATATACATAAAGTGTTTTATTAATGAAAGACTGAAATACTGTGAGAGTATTAGTCAGATTAAAAGACATCACTAGATATTCAAACAATTTCAGTGCAGTTCTAAAGACAGTCTTTTATTCATTCTCAGACTGTATTCACAGCTGTGTATATATATTGATTACATTCTCAATCAGAGATAAAGAGTAGTGACTCTTTATTATCTTGAAGTTCAGATCACAGTAATCTACACATAATCTGAGATCTTTATTTTTCTTTTTCATGAACATCACAGAGACTTCTGCAGAGACCTGTGAAGAGCAGATAAAGTTATTCTTCAGATTCTTCTTCATATAGATTTGCAAGATCTCTGTCTCATGATAGAAGAGCTTATAGATTGATTCTCAGAAGACTTTCTACTCTTCTATCATATCTATTATCAGATTCTTCTCATAGTGAGAAGAAAGCTCAGCTGTCTTTACTGAGCTGAACATCTCTACAAGATCTCAGTATTTCTCTAATATCTGAAGCTCAGTTTTCATGATCATGAGATTCTTAGACACTTATAAAGTCATTACATAGATAAGCTTGTCTTCTCTAATTAACTCTGCAGCATCAACTGATTCTATCTCTGTAAGTGAGTCTGTTAACACTGATTGAAAGTATAAACCTGACTTATAGACAGCTATGTGCAAATTGTGTCTTTGAAGTTATATAAGTCTCAAGTATATATTATCTGTGATGTCTGTGATGATTACAGTTTCTACAAATCTTCTTCAGATTTCAGAGAGATCTTGCAATTCAAAGATAACTCTCATGAGTCTCTCAGTTCTCAGGTCTGAGTTCTTGCACTCTGCTTGTTATAAGAGCAGATTCTTAGTTTTCATTATTCAGCTTATTCACTCTGTGAGCTTTAGAGACATTACAGTGACCTGAAATTCTAAGTTTATCAATACTTCTTATACTTACAGAGTAGTAGTACTGCAATGCAGTCTCTCTCTATAAGTAAGCATTTTCATCAGAGAAGTAACAGATTCAGATATCAGCTTCAAGACTCTTAAGAAGACTATTACTAACTCTGTCTATGACTCTTCAAATTTCTATTTTAATTTGTTCAGACAGTTTGTATGAAAATGTTCTGATTTAGAACAGATGAAACAGAGACTCTTTTTCTTAATCTTTTTATTATACACTCTGTTTACAGAAGCTTGTAAAGCTCTTTCTCTCTACTCAGCAGTCAGACATGAATCTCTCTATGTCTTATTATCTTTCTCTGATAAATCTGTTCTCTGTTGTTCTGACTCTTACAGAGCTGATCAGTGATTCACTCTCTACAGATCTGTGACTCTCACAGTGATCTGTAAGTGATGAATGAGAGTTATCAGTTTCTTCAGAGCTAAGAGCTTAGAGTCTTACTCAATGAGCTTGTTCTGCATATCTTTATTCAGTCTCTTTATAAATATCATCATTCAGATCTTGTTTCAGAATCCTGTTTTCACAGGCTTTAATTCACATCATAATTTCATAAAACACTGTGAGTAGTCTTTATCAGATTTCTCATCTCTTTTTCTAATATTAATAATCACAGCTTAGATGTTCTCTGTTCAGCTTACAGAGTCTCTCAACTTATTCTCTAAATAGATCTTAAGAATAGATCAGTGAGATCTCTTATAATCATTCTTTAGATAATTCAGTCAGTTCTTGACTTCAGTGTAATAGAGATCTGTTATTATATAGATGATAGCTTCTTCATCTTTCATATTACACAGTCAGACTTGTAAGTCAATTTTAAATACAAACTTGTAAAAGCTTTTATAGATTGTGATTTGATAAGTGATCTTAAGTGATTACAGCTTAAGAAAGTTTCTTTTCAGTTTATAAGTATCTCTGAAAATTATGTCTAGAGACTCAGTTTAATAGTGTTTGCAGATAGTAAGTATTTCTTGTAGAAAAATAGCTTAATTCTGTGAGAGATGCTTAAGAATGTTCTTCACTGAGATTGATTTATTCATGAGTTCAGAGAGTTTCTCTATCACAGATACAGAGAATGATGTTCTATAAGTGATTAGTAAGTTCTCTGAAACTTCTTTTATAAGAATTATTCATGATTTGAGTGACTGCTTCTGAGTGTCTGTAGTAGAGTTCACAGAGATTGAAGTATGTAAGTTTCTAGTTCTTTCAGTCATAATAAGCAGTTGCTGACTGACTGAGCTTGAAATATAAGAATAAGTGCTTACAGACAATTATTTGAGTGTTTGCAGCTTGATGTGATATATACTGTTAACTACTAGAAGTATTCACAGTAGAAAGATAAAATGTAGAGATTAAATATATAATAGCATTCAAGCTGAGTTATGAATAGTATTCATGAACTCCAGTCTATATAGTTGTGTGTAGTCAAGGGCCGCTAGCCCTATTGATTACGTAAGAGATAGGAATAGAAGTAAAGAATCCGCAAGAAGTGAGATTTCTTACAGATGCATGAATAATCATTTCTAATAAGAAGATAATGAATATTTTTATAGTGTAAGAAGCCTATACTGAATAGATCAGTGTTATATTGATAGGTCTTATATAACAAAGATAAAAATATTAGAGAAGAAAAGAAAGAGAAAGTATGAAAATCAGCAATCAGAGTGAATATTTATATGCATGTATGATAATGTACACAGCAAGGCTTCAGAGCAGAAGAATCTATATGCATTCATAGCAGCTAAGAATCAGTGATTGAGAATGGTCGAGAATCAGAGTGTATATGTTCGAGAATGAAGCGGTTGAAATCTGTGAAGTGTAACAGAATAGTCTATATAATTGATCAGACACAGCTAGACTGGCCGGCGGGACTATGAATTTCACATTTGATCTCATTTAGTCTGGTCTCATACATTTCTTGGTGTGAGTCCCACCAGGACCAACTCTCAAAAAAATCTGAAAATGAACCATTTCTGAGAGAAATGGCATGAAAAATGACCAGATTTAATTCAAGAACAGTGAAATGAGAGTAATTTCTCAGAATAAACTATGAAAGATAATCATTCTTTCAAAATCAGAATGAGACTGAGACTGAAGATCAAAATCAGTCTCATTCAGTTCATTTAGTGATTGCTTATATAATCAGAATTTGATAACAATAATTGATAACACTCATGAAATAACTAAATATATTCTTGTACAAGTTTATTCTTCACTTTCTTATGAAAACTACACTTCTCTGATATACTGTGATCAGAGATATTAAACTGTCTGATAATTTCATGTTTTACAATCATGAGTTTCTTGATTATTTCTTCTTGTAATTGTCTCTGATGATAGTGATAAATATCTCAACTTGAGTTGAACTTTTGCTTCATTCTCACCTCTGTCAATGAAATTATCAGAATATCACACATCATCAGTGTAACAGTTGAATATGTACTCTCAACAATTTTTCATAACTCTAGAATTGATTTGATGTGTAAATTTATCAAATTATCTTGAAGATAGTGATCAAATTCAGTTTTACAAGCATGTAGTTTTGCCTGATTTTCAGTTGTAATCAATGTATGCAAGTTCTGTTTCAAAGTTAGTATTATAGTTCTATGAGATATGAAGTGTTATCAAAGATTGTTACTTACTAGAGAATTGTATTTCACTATCTTCACATCTCAAACATCTGCTCATTCAAATCTCTGATAGTTGACATTGTAGTAGTCTCAGACTAATTTGACATATGAGTCTCATTTCTTCTCTGTTCAATCTTGAGAAGTGTAGATATTAACTCAATGAGAGAAATCTAGTAGAGCTGCTACAGCATAGTACTCTGCAAAAGATTGTTCAGTTTTGCTGTAGTAATATGCCAGTTTATTTCTTACAGTAATAATAGCCTGCACTATAGCATCATTTCAGACTGAATTTCTTTTTAAGTGATTCAACTGCTTCTCAAGATAAGTAAATAAACTGTTATACATTCATCAGACTGACTACAGTATTGATGTATAAGTGATTGAGACTGTCTTTATTATCTTATAAAACTGAAACAGTAAATCAATCACATATTTTAACTGAGTTCACTTCATATCAGAAAGTTTCAATATCTGAATCTTTTCTCAATCAGAGTGTTGCACTCAATGATCAATTATCTGACACAATCAAAGAGTCTGAACAGTTATCTTATATGTTGAACTTCACTGTGTTCTAATATTCTGTATCATATTCAGTCATGTGACTGATTTGTTTATTTATTGAATATCATAGAATTGTTATTGTTATTTAGAAGAGATACAAATCACTTTAGCAATGTTTCAAATCTGTGATATTTAAATTATTAGTCAATCTATTCAAAATTAACAGCAGTGTTATCAAAAAGTGTTATTAAAAAGCAATATTAAAAAGTGTTGTTAAAAAACATTATCTTTTGTAAAGTGAATGCAAAAGTTACTTGAGTAATCACTTTTATCTCATTCTTATCTCAAGAATCAGTCATCTTATTATTCTTTATCTCAATGTTAAGATTCTTTACTAGTGTTTATATCACAAGTTGAATTATATGAGTAATACAGAAGATATGACCTTATTTATCATTTCAGAAATGCAAAGTCAATTTTTGCTTCAAGCTCTTCATCATAGTGTAGTTATTCACAGTATTATCAGTTATAATTATAAGAAGACTGAGACTAATATCTCAATAGTCATTTTTAATCACAGTTATTAATATCTCTGTTATATAATTCTCAGTATAACTACTGATCAATGATTCAAATTCAATTAATGTCTCTTGATAAGTTCAGTTCTCATCAATATAATAATATATAACTCTCATAAATGCAAGATTATTTGTACTAGTTTATATATTCACTGTGAGAGACACTTTTCAATGATTCTTCAACTCTGATTCTAGATGTTGTATATTAACTTTGTAGTGTATCTTGAGATTGAACTGAAGACAGAATCAATGTGAAATATAAAGATTTGAATTAAGTATTTAAAGAAGTGTTTGAAATTCGGAGTTTTCAATTGATCAAAGAGAAAGATTCAGAGATATACACATACAAAGTAATTATTCACAGAAGTTATCAGATGAGAGTTATGAAATCAGAGTACTGATACATAATTATTTTTATAT
The DNA here is from genome assembly GCF_000003525.1 of Blastomyces dermatitidis ER-3. Lineage (NCBI taxonomy): Eukaryota > Fungi > Ascomycota > Eurotiomycetes > Onygenales > Ajellomycetaceae > Blastomyces > Blastomyces dermatitidis. The sequence continues at coordinate 3,327,251 of NW_025544782.1, read as the reverse complement.
AATTTTCTTCAAATTAGAAAGTTAGTATTATCAAAAATTATTATCTGATAGAGTAACTTATCAGCTCAGTAGTAATCTTCTGATTATTTTTCTTTTATTATCTGCATTCTGATAACTTCAGATGTTGAGACATTTCTTCAGAGCTATGATCAGTTCATGATGAATGTTTCTGAATAAAGTTGTAGTGATTACAGTAAAGAGATGACTCTTCAGTAATCTGCAATACAATCTGTTAATAATTATTTCATAGTTCATCTCAGTGTTTGTGTTGAGTTTTTCATAAATTTCATGACCTGAAATCAGATATGAAGAATAAAGTGATTATTCATTATAATTGAAAGAGAGCATTCTGTGTTGAATTGTAAATAATATAGACTTTGTGATTCATAGTGATTTCTTGAAGAGTTTGTGAATCTTCAAGAGAAGTAAAAGAAGTGAAAGAAGTGAATTCAGAAGACATGATAATAATTTAAGAAAGATGATAATTTATTTTCAATAACTGATTACTGATGTGTGTAAGAAGAATTAATATAAGAGAAAATAATCTTGTTTCTTAGCTTAGTTATAATTTTAGTACTTATTATTATTATTCTTCAATTATAGATGTATGCAGTCAGAGACTATGACATCTACCTGAGAACTTTAGTTCTCAGGGTTTTTTCTATGTCTGTAAAGTTAACTATTGTACATTCATCAATTTCAGATATGTAAAATCAGAAAATTCCAGCTCAGAATATAAAAACTGTTTACAAATTGCAGTGTTTTAACATCTTTTGATACTTTGAAACCATTTAACAATATCATGACAAAAGAAAAGAGAGAAAGAACACAGTCTCAAAGATAGACACATTAAATAGATAGATAGAAAGAAATTGAAAGGAAAAGATACAGAAAAAGATAAAGTAAAGAGAGACTATAACAAAACAATTATAATTTTAGTACTAACTCAGATTGAATATCATCAATGTATAAAAGTAAATAAACAATCTTGATTAATCTCTGTCATATTTCTTGAAATATATTAATATTGTGAAAGAGAGTGTTACTAAATTATATTATCAGATAATATCATTAAAAATATATTAATAATTATGAATATCAATGTTGAAAAAATGTTGATACTTATACTGTGGAAGGTGTAAAGCTTGTGTGATTGAAAGGTTGCTAGCTTGTGGAAAGTTATATGGTGGAAGGATTAGTAAGCCAGATCACGTGACCTGACACCCCCACTCACCAGAGTAACTATACACGATGCTATATACAAAATTCGCCTTCAAATCAAGTACAGGTACAAAAAATGACTGGAAAATGTGAAGCAATGAAAAACCAGTCATGATATACATCATTTTTTATCCCCCTATCCCCCTATCTTCTTTATATTCTCTTTCCAACACGTATATTTCAATGTTCCAAGTGGTTTAGTAAGCCCATCCGCCGCGTTCTCGGCAGATGGAACATATCAGATAGATATCTCATTTTTGCAGACAAGATCCCGAAGGATGTGGAAACGGACCTCTATATGCTTCAAGCGGCGTGGAATTGCTTTGGAAGAGGATAGCTCTATGGCGGACTTATTATCGGCATGGATTGTATAAGCCAGACCATTGGCTGTGGTGGGAATGGGGTGATCATCGGCATCCAGATTGTTGAGGCGGGATGGGATGAATCCAGTGTCTTCTAGAAGCTCTCGGAGACAGACAAGCTCATATGCGGCCTCGGAGGATGCAATATATTCGGCCTCTGTTGATGACTTGGAGACCCCTGTTTGCCGGCAGCTCCGCCATGCAACGGGACCACCTGCCATGTAGATGATATAACCGGTGGTTGAACGGGATCCTGGATCCCTACCGGCCCAATCGGCATCTGCGTATGCTACAGGTTCAATTTCGGCACCTCTGTGATAGGTTATACCCTCATTGATTGAACCCTGTAGATAACGGAGTGTACACTTGTATGCAGCCCAGTTCTTTGATGTAGGCCGGGAGCTGAATCGTCCAAGGAATCCTGCGGCGAAGCTCATATCAGGATGTGTATTGGATGCCAGATATTGCAGGGATCCGATACCAGATTGATAGGACCGTAGGGTAAATTCTGCTGTGTATGCAATCGGTTCCTCATCATCATTCATGAAATCGACATTCTCCTCCATAGGAGTGGATGTAGGATGACAGTCATCCATTGAGAACTCCTCCAGAAGATTCCTTATAAAGAGGGGTTGGGACAATGTCAATGAAGTTGAATCTCTATCAATCTTCATTCCTAGATAGCGGTTGGAATCCTCTACATCCTTGATCTCGTAATTAGCAGCGATTTCGGCTTTGGCCCAGTCCAGGTCTTCGATTTTCGGGCCGTAGAGGCGGACATCATCCACGTAGATGGTCATATAGACCTGTCTTCCATCGTGGATAAATAGTCCGGCATCATAGGGACTGACACAGAAGCCTGAGTGCAATAGCATCTTTCACAGCTCTTCATACCATAAGAGTGCTGCTTGCTTAAGACCGTAGAGTCCCTGCATCAACTCACACACAAGATCACCACGGCCTTCGCGGAATCCTGTGGGTTGATTCATATATATCTGTTCATCAGCAGGCAGTTGGGCGTTCAGAAAAGCAGTCATCATATCAATCTGCAGAACATACCATCCCCGGGATGCCGAGATCGCCATGAGAGCTCATGAGGTGGATGCAGAGACGACGGGTGCAAAGGTCCTTGAGTAATTGACTCCCTTCTGTTGAAGATTTCCACAGACAACCCAGCGGGCCTTATAGCAGATAACATCACCCATATTGTTGAACTTTTTGTCAAATACCCATTGGCCGCGGAGGACACCCATTTGTGGTGTTCTCTCAATCAGTCACCAGGCCCCTATCTGTTTCAAACGGTTGACCTCTTTAACGCAGGCCTTGTAATAATACTTCCATTCCATGAAAGCTTTGGCACGCGTGAGGTTTTTCGGGATTGGAAGTGCAGCGATCTCGGGATCAGTGGGTAGATCTTCAAGACTGTCCCCCACTGAAGCTTCCCCCACTGTAGTGATATCCCTTATAGATGTCAGAGGATCATCCGATTCAACTGTGGATTCTGGGGAGTTCAGTGTATTCTGCACTAAAAAGGTAGGTATTCTCGCGGAGATATCATAGTCAATCCACCAATTATTAGTGAGTACGAGAAATAATGAACACTCAGGTCAGATTTCCTCATCAATGAACAGATCATCTATTGATGGATCAGGAATCGCCGCAATCTCTTGACGGGCTGCAGTGGATAGGCCTGGTGTCACCGAAGGAATCACCGCAGCCGCTTTACGGGCCGCATTGGGTAGGACCTTCGGGTTGTGCATTGTAGTCGGTATCGATGGATCAGCAAGATGAAGGTCCTCCTGGAAGATGATGTCTTTTGATATGTATAAACACCCGTTGGAGGGGTCCACCAATCTATAATTGATAAAACCATCATAACCCACAAAAATCAACTCTTTGGAACGGGAAGCCATCTTATTGATGAGCTTGGGGACTATCTTCAAGAATGCTTTGCAACCCCATCGGCGAATGCCGCGTGCAGAAGGTAGAGCTCCAAGCCAGGCCTCATACAGTGTAATTGGCTTTGTATTTTCAGGGCCCCCATACAATATTGTTGAGGTTGGCATAAGGTTAAGCAGCTCTGTGACTGCAATAACTGCCTCACTCCACATCTTTTCTGAAGCTGAAGAGTCTATTAATAGTGATTGGGACTTCTCAATGATCAAACTAATCAATCATTCAGATACTTCATCTTGCTGTGGAGTATGAGAGGGAGTCAGCTCCCATTTTATATCTTCACTGAGCATGTATGCCGTGGCTGCATTTGAATTCAATTCTTCATGATCTGAGTGAATGATTGCAATACCACATCCCAGCAGATTCTTGATGAATTGGTTGAAGATCCGTAGATATCTCAACATCTCATCTTTGCATTCCAATAGAAATATCCACCTCATACAGGTGACATCATCTGTTATCACCATTGCAAGCTTCTTGCCGGCGTAAGATGATATATCATTCTCGGTTCCAAGAGTCTCACCACCACCGAATATATCCACCCAAACCTTCAAGGCCTTGCGGGTGGCACGACATGGTGTGGAATCCTTGTAGGAAGCGCGTTTCTGTTTAGACTTAACACATGTGGCACAGAATGATAATTTCTTCGGGCCAATAATGACAATACCAAATCACGGGTCCCTGGTCATTTTTAATATACTATTTTCACCGATATGACCAAGTTGACGATGTCACTCATCTATTGGAAGCTGTTTCGGAAGGACTGCAGATAATCGAGATGGAGGTGAGATAACAAAGGAATCAGTATCTGAATCCTTAGGGTTGATTAACTGTTCAACCTCCTCGCGGCTGAAAGGCCTCAAAGATCCAGCATTCAGATCATAATCTGTTGAGATTGCCTTTGGTTTCAGAACAGCCACATATGCCACTGCTCCATACATTGGGTTGTTCATTACCCCATGAAATGTCGGTGGGCTGTCGGATAGGATGTAAATATTATTGTGGGACAGATTGGTGTAGAAGATATCACTGTTGATAGGTGACAGGAACTCAAAGTAGTTCCCAGCATCAACTTGCATATCACAGTGGATATAGCCCTGACATTTCATCAGCCCAGCGGAGATCAGATTTGCAGATAGCCCTGGCACATAGTATACATGATTGAATTCTATCAATCTTTCACCCACTGAGATGGATGCAGTGCCGACACCCTGAACCTTCATAATGGCCTTATTGGCCACTTGAACTGTTGGACCATTGATTGCTATAAGTTCCAAAAATCATGATCTATCACTCGCTATGTGGCATCCGGCGTCACTATCCCATATAGTGAGGGGATCCTTGTGGGGTTCCACAAAACAGGCTGGCACATTGATAACCTCTGCGAGGTTTGTCATCTGATAGGTGTCTGATCCATCTGTAATGGATAGTTGAGTTCTACCCTCACTATTGTTCTTTTCCTTCTTTTCCTTGAATTCCTTTATCCTCACAGCATTGTTTATCCTCCAATTATCCAGAGCACTGTCTGAATTGGCCAACCAACAGGTGCCAAAGTGAGATCTCTCACAATCAGGACATGTAGGTGAATTTCCTGATCCCTGATGGTTTCAGGAGCCCTCTTGTGTACTGCCATGACCACGTCCAGTACGGCCTCCACGGGCTGGATTCAATGTATTGTTGTTCAAATTGATAGGTGTAGTAGTCATTGTATCTGTTGTAGCTGTTGTAGCTGTGTTGGCTGCAGAATCTATATTCTGCAGATTCTTTTTATCTCTTGGAGAATCAAGCTGCGAACAGATCTCCTCCATGAGAAGATCAACATTCAATACCACAGCTGTGGATTTGGAATCCTGTATCTCCTCTATCTTCTTCTGAACATAATTCCTCCAATTGTTGAGTAGAACTGAGTAGAAGGTATCAAATATCCATGCATCTGAGAGGGAAGCATTTAACATCTTCAATTTTATAATGGCAGACCAGAACTTATCAAAGAATGTGTGTAGATTGGTGACCTGTGTGTCATCAAGAGACATGAATTTCAGAACTGTCTCACAGTGTAACTGTGTTTTGAGAACAGAGTATTCCTGTTTAATTGCATTTCATAGAGTATAAGCAATCCGATTTTCATCATATTTGAAGAAACATGGTCTGACACCTGCACTCAAGGAGTTCAAGATGAATGTGTAGAGTCACTGGTTTCTGATGTCTCAGAATGATACTCATTCATCATCTCTTTGTAGAGAATTCTGAGTCTGTTGTTTCTCTATCATATATCAATACTGTGCATCAATCAGTTTCAATTTCATGAAGATGCTTCATGTGATGTAATTGAATGTATCAGTCAGACTGTTTGATCTCACAGTATTCTTGATATCTTTCTTGAATTGAGAGATTGCCTTGTCAACACAGCTATTCAGTTCATAAAGATTGAATTCCAACCTTTCACTGAGATTAGAATTCCATGTGACTGTTGATATGATGGCAGAATGATTGTTAACATTCTGAGATTAATCTGTAGAAAATCTCTGTTGATGAAGTTTTTCCAGTTGTAGTTTGAGTTCTAAGACTCTTTGCTTTCTCTTGTTCATCTCAAGTATTATCTTGAGATGTTTCATCTGTTGGTCTGATATTGCCTCACCCGAACTATTGAATTCATGAGAATCAGCTTCATCAAGCTATCGAGTAGATCAGAGGGCCGGCCTGACTGTGTCAGAAGCTGTATTCAAACCAGCTTTGAATCAAGAGAGTGTTGCAGAATGTTCTTCAATGAAGCTTTCAAAGACTTCAGAAGAATGTTCACTGGCAGAGTATAAGTGTGAAGAATCATCATCATCAACTGCAACTGATTCAGTGAAAAGAGTGTGAGATTGTGAATATGTGTGTGAGCATGATTGTATTGAATCCACTATCTTGATATTTGTTTATTGAATCCTTGTCAATATCATTCTCTTTTTTCTTGCTTTTTTGCAAATGTGATGCATTTTCTGCAAGTCTCTTTTTTAAGTGAGCAGTAGTATTATTGATCATCAAGATCTCAAACACATCAATACTGATAGAATAAGATGATTTTAACTTCTGAAGAGTGTATCAAATGAAGCAGTAGTTCAAATAATAATTATATTGACAAGAAATCTCAAATTAACAGTGATTTTGCACAAAACAGGTCTTATAACCTGTGAAAGGTGTAAAGCTTGTGTGATTGAAAGGTTGCTAGCTTGTGAAAAGTTATATAGTGGAAGGATTAGTAAGCCAGATCACGTGACCTGACATATACATTATAGATATATATATATATATATATATTATTCCTGACTTGATTACAACTTGTATAATAATTTTTAAAAACTTAAAATTAATTTCAATTATTAATAATTATAAACTTATAATTAATTAATATAAAAAGAAAAAAACTTTTTCTACTCATCATCTTTCTACTCTTTCTCATTCTTCTTACTATTATTCATAATTCACTTCTTATTCTTCTTCTTCTTCTTCTTCTTCTCATCTGAGATGATAATTATCTCAAAATCTCTCTTCACTATCTTCTCAGAGAAGAGTTCTCACTACTCTCTTTCAGTCAGGTCAATCTGTATCTCAAAATCCCACATTTTCTGATCTGCTGTCTCAGGTTTCATCTCAGCAGTAAGCAGATTGATATGCTCAGAGAGTAGAGCTGTCTTCTCAATATTCTGAATTATAAAGTGCATTCAAGACCTGAACAAGGTCTTAATTCTCTTCTTCTCTGTCAGCTTCTGCTAATCAATTAGAGAACAGAAGTATTACTAAAAATTATTATCTCTTAATAAATAAAAAACTTATCAGTTTTGACTTCTTTATCTCTTACTTCAACACTCTCTCAATCTTCTTCTATTATTACTTATTTACAGTAACACTCTTCTTCTCTCTCTCTCTCTTTATCTTGATCTCAAATTATTCTCAGAACTTCTTCTGATCTTATCACTACTGTATAAGACTCTTCACTATCTTCTTCTTCAATCTCTCACAGGTAGTGTCATCTGTATTATTTCTATACTTAGTTCAGTTTAAATCTATCAGAAGTATTACTTAAAATCATTATTATTTTACTCTCTTACAGAGCCTCTTCAAGGCATTATAATATGTCTTATAATCTGTCTCTTCTTACTTGAACATTTTCTTCTTCTCTTTCTTCAATCTGTGACAGTGCTCACGCGCCTTGATGATCTGCAGAACTGCAGAATATTTGAAGAGAAATGACATGATTAATTTCAGTGAGTATTGAAGAGAGATGAAGACAGAAGAGATAGTCAGAAATGATATAATAATAATAATAATAATAATGATAATAATGGTAATAATGATGATAATAGTGATAATAATAATAATAATAATAATAATAATAATGATGAAAGAGAGAGTGTATTGAAATATATTACTGACTTATCAAATATAAAGAGACTTAAAGAAAATATTAACAGCTTTTAGTAATGTACAGAAACAGCTACAGTGTTGTATAGTAATATTATCTTCATTTAATACATGCACTGTTGATATTCTTTCTATGCAGTTATCATATAATCTGTATCAGAGATACATGCAGAAAACAGATCTTTGTTACTAGAATAAATGATTACAGCAATTCTCTGTTTTTATATTATAAAGATAAGTTGTTTTCATTTCTTTCTTCTCTCTTTTCTCTTCTTCAATCAATCACTAATTTCAAGCTGGTATGAAAACTATTAAAACACTCTCAGAAACTCTCAAATTGAAGAGTATAAACTAATCAAATTTTAAATACAGAAGAAATCAAATTATCTTCTATAGATTCAATTACTCACTCTCTCTCAAATAAAACAGCAGTCACATTTCTTCTTCTTCTCAATTAAATAAAACATGACTCATGAAAAGTGAGTATTACATCAGATTATAATAATCAACACAGTCTCAGCACACAGAACTGTATATACACAGTATATACTGAACTGAGAGACTGTATGAATTGCAAACTGACAGCAGCATCTCAGAGAGAGCTGTGCAGTGTGAGAAAGCTGTAACTCTCAGTTATATATGCAGAGAATGAATCACTGCAGTAAGTGTATATATATTGAAGTAATACTTTTTAATAACACTCAGTCTCTGATATGATGAAAATAGAGTCTCTCTGTGAGATCTGTTTTTATCAGAAGTCAGAAGATCTTATATTTCTCAAGATTATCTTTACACATCTTATCTGTGAAATTGATGAGAGAAATCATCAATTTCAGTGTTCTACTCTTAATATTATTCAAGTGACAGCAGAGTTCACTCTGATTATACTTTTTAAGTGTATGTTTTCTAATTATTCACATTTATATAGATATATACTGATTATTTGTTAAGTAATATTAAGATAATAACTTATCACAGTTATATTATTCTCACTATAAGAGATATACAGTTAATAATAAATATTATAAAGACTCTGAGAAATAAGTATTTTAGAAGTATTATAGCTCTGTAATCTTGATTTTTTTTATTTTTATTTTTTATTTTTTTCTTTTTCTTTTCTTTTTTTTTATTTTTCTTTTCTTTTTTTTTCTTTCTCTTTCTTTCTTTTTCTTTTTTTTTTTTTTTGTTGTGATTTTTTCTTATTATTTTATTTTTTATTTTTTTTGTTATTTTTTATATTTTATATTTTTTTTTTAATTAAAATAATATTGATTATAATCTGTGTTCAGAAAAGTAATAATATTTAATAACACTCTCTGTTAAATTTTCAACAAATGAGTACTATGTTATGATATTATATAAGTGAGAAATAATTTCATAATTTCATTTAATATCATTTTCAATAATGAGATCAGAATAAAAATATAACTAAGAATTCAAATATATTCTTTATCTGAGACTAGATTTTTATTTGAAAAGTGAATCTGAGATCTTTAATATTTGAAATAACAGAATTTGAGATCAATATAATGAATACAAATTATGATCAGAAGTAATGCTTTTAGACAATATAATAACTGTAAAGTTTAATTCTGGTCTCAGACACGGTCACACAATCAGTCTAGACACAGCCTGCTACATTTTATAAGAGAGGTTGAACGTGGTTGGTTGTTATTATCTAACTAGTAGCTAGTGAAAGCTAAATATATGTGTGTGGGTCACGTGGGTTAGGGCTTGTGTAGTAGCTCCAACACATTTATACTGAATTGATTATTAACTGATTTTCAATCAATTATTAATTACTTAAATATATAGATTAAATCTATTTTTATTACTATAATCAATTCAGAATCAATTCAGAATCAATTTAAAATTAATTTAAAATTAATTATTAAATATTTTTATCTTGATATATTTTAAAATTCTGTAAAACATCTCTTTATATTCTATATAAATTTATCTGTTCATTTAATTGATTATGAATCAGCTATACATGCTTTGATTGATTGATAAGCTGAATGAATGAGTGAATTGAAAGGTTGAAAGTCAATTACCAACTGATTATTACTGTATTTGTAGGCTACTGGGGCAAAAGAGCTCAATCACCACCAGCGCCTGCTGGTAGAAGGGCCGACCAACCGCGGGACCCCCAACAGTATTGTGCGAGGTCGGGGTCATGATTATGTAACGAGGTCAAGTGGCGCACTTAGCGAGGTCAAGTTTTCTGTATACACGCTTCAGAGCTAGCTAACAGCTTAGTTAGTTAGTGGTTCCCAGACGCGGGGATAAGAGCTTGTACAAGGTTAAACGTGCAACCGAACAACGTCTTAAGTGAGTGGTGAGAATAGGGGTAAGGAGATCCGCGAGGAGCGGGATTTCTTCCAGGGGCGGGCACATACATCTCCACAGTGGATATGAAGATAGATAGATCAAGACGATCGATGGATGAGAAAGTTGGAGCAAGCATGTGAGAGAAACCACAGGATGGGATGGTGAATCTGTACTCCGTACTCCGTAGCGTAGTGTAACCAACAAACTAGATTGCACTTCTGAGCTAGTTAATGGTTAACTAGTTACACTAGTTAGTTAATGATATTGCGCTACTTGTGCCTCGCGGCCAGACCAGGGGATAGTAGTTAGCATCGTATAGTTAGTTAGTTAGCTAGCTCCTCATGATATTATAAGATTCAACCATCTCACAACAACCTCTGCATGAAATCGTCCTACATCTCTATCTATTATTAATTTACCTTTCTCTCTGATGATTTAAGCTCTCAAGAACTACCACATTCGTTCTAAATTTCGGCCACAATAAATGTACTTTCTTCTTAGAAGGCAATGCCTAACGCCTTCTGTGGAGTTATCCTGCTCCCAGATCCCTAGTGGCCTGATGTTGAATCCAGCTCTCTACTTTCCCCCTCCCCCACCGTCGCCGCCCTTGGTACGCAGAGGTGTGAGGTCTCCATCGAACGTTTGATCAAATTGCTGCCACAGGGGTAGGTATCATTCACGGTCGTACTATTATTATCCTTTCTTCTTATGTCGATCATCATGATGTTGATGCTTTGGAAATGGGGACTTTGTACGGGCTTTGCTATCCATCCACGATTCCTGCTGGCAATTGCTTATCCTACTCTACTCCTCGGTCATATACAGAATGAGAATGCCATTATCACCTCGGTCTGTCAAAGCTTCTTCTTCTGATTTTGGTCATTGGTTACTAGGGCGCTGCCCGAACACATTAGACCAGGGGACTACCGATGCCAGTGGATCTGAACTCTCCTCTCTACGCTGATCCCTGAACTCCCTAGTTATGCCGTGCCTTCCAATGATGATTTGAAGCTAGCGACGACGTCTTCCTCTCGTCTGCTATGACTCGGAAAACCCTGTTCCCGGATCTTTGACACACTCCACTCTCTACAGAACTTAAACTCGAGATATTATCAAGACCTTACAATAATAAGGCATGTATGTCGAGAGCTAGCACAGCTTACGCACGCTCCTTGATAACCTTCCTAGGAGTTGGGGCCAGGCCCTTCATATCAGCAATTGGCTTCCCGATACTTCTCTGAAGACATTGACCGTACAATAGGGTTTCGCAACGCCGCCACCAAAGGGGTTGAATTGTCGTCGGCCACTCAAGTTAATCTCAGGGGCTAACAAGAATTTCAATTTGTGTTCACCGATTCGAGTCCATCTATTTGGTTTGGTGACAACCATGGTCCGGGCATTGCTCGAGCCACCTTGAGCATCCCTGAGGCCACAAAACCCCTGTTTAGTGGCAGGGTTTGATGTAAAATCTCCCTCTTCTCCCGGATGTTCAAGTATTGCTAATGAATCTATCGTGTTCAGCGGCTTAAAGTCGTATCACTCGGGGTCGGTGAATTGATCAACCATCCTCATACCGCTCCTGAGCGTCCTTCCCAAGGGATGGATTTTTTTCATGCCTATTCTCATTTATGGATACCCTCTATCCCAACTTATGAAGTCCTGGAAATTATTACGCTTCAGCCACCTGCACCCTCTTCCAGTCGCACTTTGAGCCACTGGTCATCGTCGACTTCGGGGCCCCCGGTGGCTAGCTTCTGAGTTCCCTTGTACGGCTCGTGTGTTATTTAACACAATATACACACATCCTCTGATGGGATTCGAAATGATATATGCTAACGGAAAGTCCTTACAATTTGGATCCAACGGCGGCTACGAGCTCTCATTTCTAATCGATGGTCCGAGGGCGGACGGATCAACAGAATTCGCATTCTAGACGACAGCCACGAGGACTACCTCTTCAACGACTTACCGGGAAACAATGGCCCGGATAGTAGGCGTATTGATCGCCACTTGTCTGGACTACAGGGCTACCTACGCTACTCAGTGCCGCAGTGTCCTAGTAGTGCTAATTCTGACCCAGGTATCAGAGCTGCACAGCAACATTCGCTACAATACCCCTTTGATTAAATGCAGATATTCATCCAATCTCGGAACCGCCACCTGGCAATGCTATCACCGGCTTTATCGGTGTGCAGTCGGTAAGTACTGCATTTCTTCAGCAAGCGCAAGATATAATCTAACGAAAGGAAAAATTAGCCTTGCCAAGATATCTTCATCCGATTAGGTATCCAACATCAACCGTGTGACCAACCAGCGTGTGAACCTTGCGGATAAAGATAGAGGCGTCCACGTATCTTATACGATATCCAAAGATGAATTACGGTACGACGATGAATTCTCCGAATCCATCGGAGGCCCTAATAGTTACAAGACTTATGCACACTTGAAAGGCTTGCGGCGTATTCAGGCATCCACAGGGATCGAAGGTCGAAGTAGGAGCCCCAAACGCTTATCCGGCTTGAAGTTCGATTACTATGGCGCACCTTCAGCTATAGTAAGACAGTGGATGGATGACGATGATGTTTTTGAGCTCTCTGCAGACGAGAACATTCAATCCATAACGGTCTGGTTAACTACAATCCAAATCGCTCGCCTGGCATCCCATTGGCCATTGGCGACAAGGTCAAGTCCCAGCCGTACGGTTCGAGGCGACCTCTGCGCGCGAACTGTGATGTTTCAGTCTTCAGAAGTGGATTCCTTTTCATCGAATGACATGCAGATCCAATATCAAAGAGGACCTAATCAAGATCTTGCCAGTACTCTAGCTTACTCAGTAGATTTTTTTTCACCCTAACATTGCTTTAGACAGGCATTTCTTGGGTCTTGAATTCATCATATGGTCGAGTCCGTGCCGTCATTTTAGAGAAAACAGCTAGAACCTTGAGCGTGATCCCGGGGCACTTCTTGCCGTTTGACCAAGCGCAGAAAATCTACTTTCAAAGAAAAGCAGAAGTCGGCCACAGGACCAGATCATCACTGCCCATGGCTACTTCCACGACAACTCGTTTCTTGGTCTTGTATTCCGCTATGGCATCTGGGACAATGGGGCGAGCAGGCGATATTGACATGGTTGCTGATGCGCATCAAACTCTTGAATCTCCGCCTGTCTCCCAGGTCGTTGGTATGTTTGTTGGAATTAGACGTCATCACATTCAGAGTCTGAAGGTAAGAAGATCTTGACTTTTTTTCACTCCTCTTCAAATGCTACTATTACTCATGCCTCCCTGTTAATCAGTGCAAAACTCTGGAGTTTGCAGTGAAGCCTTCGGACGAGCAGGATGTGCCTTTCGGAAAGACATGCATATTGTTTAAAGACAAGGCGTCAGCGGCAGATTACACACCAATATCCCATACGGAATTGGTATATGGACCCCCAAAGGAGGTGAGATCTGTTGGTATTTATGTCAGCTGTCAGGCTATACGAGTCCGAGGGTGATGCAGTGAAGTTAACGCTAGCTCTTCAACTTCATCATAGTCTCATAAGCTCTCTGGCTAAGAGGTAGAAGAGCGTATCTCTATTGCAAGCTCATTCAAAAAACTTTCATTATATTGTCATTCAGAATGCGTTGACTCTGCTGTCACGTCTACTCAGCGCCGTCATGTTAACAAGTTAAATAATTATCATGATCACAGCCTGTCAGGCCCCGGGACTCTTACCACCTAGGTTCAATAAACTTTTATGAGACAGCTGGCTTCTTGCCAGTGCCTGGCACCCACCTATATAGTAGTGGCACGCCTGCGTCTGCGCCTGCCCCCAACCCCTGAGACAGATTTTCAAACATCAAACAATTGTGGAAGAAAATTTTATTTTTTATTTTTAACTTTTCAGCTGCCATCGTGATGTATTTGCTCAAAATCTGGGGTTTCAGAGAGCACGACTTGTTTATGTTTAATTCCTTGAACAGAAAAAGTTCTTTTTTATTTTAATGCTGAGGTTGAATCAGACTCTACATCACACCACACCAGCAGTCACTCACTGGTGATCTCAATCAACTTCTTCTTCTTAGTGCACTAGACATTTCCTATTTCAAATGTGCCACCAACGAAGAAAGCCAAAATAAACTTTCATCAAGGGAGGTAAGTAGGTGCCAGGCGCAGATGCAGGCCGGGGCCATCAATGAAGGTTTCTCCAGACGCCAGGTTCGCTTAATTTATGTATGAATCAATGATCGCTCACAAGTTGTCAAGACTGGCCAGGAAGAACTTGCCTAATGATTCATGCATGACTCATCATCCATGAGACTTTGAATTTACCTTTTTTTTTATTTATGCTCAGTTGCATGAACTTCTGCGTCCTGGAACCTGGAAGCATGTGGTTGAAGTGTTCGTTGGGCTGGAGGCTCCCCCCTTCAAACGATTCAAACCAGGCTAGCACAAAGTCAAATCCAAGCTAGGGATTCAAAGTTCGAAGAACAGAAGCCGAACGAACTTCTTGATGCGGAGAAATGGAATAATAATACATAGGACATAGGACATAGCAATAATAACTAGGACATAGCATAGGGTTCACAGACTTCACGACAAGTCCATTTCCATTCTGATGAACATTGATCTAAATTGCTGACTGAGAACAGATTTTGATCAAGAAAGTGATCGTGTTTCCTGAAGAAAATCCCCGCCGAGTCTGATGTCCGTCCGCCTCCTCCTCCTCCTCCTCCTCCCCCCCCCCCCTTTTGTCTAATAATATATAATTCATCTGCTCTCCCGGAGTCTGGGGACAGTGGAGTGGTGGAGTGGGGAGGAAATCAGATGGGGTCAAACCTTGAATCCCCACATCTCTCCGCCTCTCTGGCTCTTAGCTCTCTTTTTTACTGAGCTAAACCTTTCAGACGCGTTCTGGTGCTGCGTTCTGGCCTCTTACTTTTGAGGTTTGATAGTTGCTCGTTAAAACCTACTCAAATCATCACATCGGACTCAGCATCAACAAAGTTTAAAAAAGAAAAATGGGTTCGACCCTCTTTTTCTTGAGTATTTGTACTGCCGTTATGGACTATATTTTTCACAAAATCCAACTGTTGCTGGGTATTTTCAAAAGCGTCTGCCTTCGTTGGAAACGCCAACATCGCTGGCTACGACTCGTGAACGAGGGAAATCCTATTCTAGGGGAGTGCTTTCGCCTTTGCCTCTTGCACACGGTGCCTCCGCTAACCCCCTCATATGCGTCTGCTGAATTGGACAACTGGGATTGAAATTCACGACCTGCTACTCGTACGCCTGCGACATCAACTCTTGGTCTTCCTGCTCTCCGGCGCTGTGAACTCGTGAGGAGGTAGACCTGTATTTTGAGTGCGAATTCGGCTCTGATGGTGAGCCTGTTCCAAGCATGGCTAACTTCGGGCCGACGGCCCCCGGGCATGAGAACAGAGGATGGAGGCTATTTGTCGTTACAGTAGTGATGATCATCGTGTCTGGCTTCTTTGTCGTCGTTCGACTTTCCGCGAGATATATTCGGAATGGAATTAGGGTGGATGACTGGGTAATCGTGGCAGCGTTGGTAGGTCAACGCCGCGGTGTCTTTGGCGCCTGCTTGAAATGGGACGTTTCTAACGAGATCACAGACTGCTGCCGTCGGATTTTCTATCGCTCATGTCCTAGGTCAGTTGCGTGTATGTGCTCGAAAGAACCGATTTATGGGTGCTTACGAAAATTTTCTACCTAGCGGTGCAACACGGGTTCGGTAGACACGAGCATGAGCTCACCCCCCAGGAAAGGATCGATGCATTAATAGTAATCTCTCTCCAAAAAACTTCATTTTGCTGGTTTCGCTACTAACTTTGATTACCCAGTGGATCTTCGTTGCTCAAGTGTTATACAAGGTGATCCTATGCCTTACGAAAACGTCGATTGTATTGCTCTACCTCCGAGTCTTTTACGCCCAGAAGTCATTCCGCTGGACTTGCTACGTCCTTATCGCATTCAACATAGTATCGGGAATTGCATTTATCCCACCCACTATCTGGCAGTGTTCGCCCGTGCATGCGTTTTGGGATCGCTCAGTGCCACATCGATGTATCAAAAATCTTGCTAACTGGCTATCATACGCGCTGATCAATATTTTGACTGACGTGGCGATCTTGATCCTGCCGATACGGCAAGTCATGCACCTCCAGTTGAGAAGGAATGACAAAATCGCCGTTATTTTTGTTTTTGCTCTTGGCGGATTGTAAGGAGATCCACCCCCCTTTTAATATATTCGATTGAGGGAGCGAAAATTGTTCAGGACTGACGGGATAACCGCAGCGTTTGCATCACAAGCATCATTCGTACCACAGTCATCGCAAAAGGGTCGGAAGTATATGATATAACATGTTAGTGTGCCACTACTCATTTTCTCCTCTTTCCTCAGCTTTATCACCAACAAAAGCCACTCAGTCATAAATTAACCCTCATCTAACCTAACCTCAGGGAGCCCGATCCCCGTCTCGATATGGAGCACCATCGAAACAAACACAGGCATAATCTGCGCCTGCCTGCCTATGATCCGACAACCGCTCTCGATACTCTTTCCGAGCCTCTTCTCCAGTTCAGAGCGCAGCGGATCAAAACAACCCAGCAGCCGAGCCAACAACTTGAGGAACCGGAGTCAAGGTCGCCGAACAGGCGAGCATTCGATCCCTACGAACTCGAGCACACCGTGGGCCCGCCATAGCCGCGAGGAACCCGTATACATGACGGCCATCAAGCCCCGCAAAGACGGAATTCCAAATCGGACTGAAAGCGAAGAGAGTATGATATATGTCCACGAGATCTCTGTTTGAATAGACATTTCTAGCTAGCTAGCTGCCTCTCTATCTACAGTCGCGATGCTTTCTTCGCTCCGCTAATTCTAGTAGTGCTGTAAGCACTGCTCCACATCTAGAAGGGGGTGTGGGGGGGACGCCTGTTAAATAAAATATATAGGATTGAACATAATTGCGGAAAACCTACTATAATCTCAGTGCTATTATGTTACATCTAAGCACAATTTTGTTTCTTTTTCTGGTTCCAATTGTTAAGAAATTCATAGCAACGGTTAACCGCCAACCGAGCACGTGATTCATGTATTGCCCGGGTTAAAACTGAGCTTTTAATAGCAATTTCTGTACACGGTTCACTCAGTTCTGTAAGATCTAGCTTTAAAGAATGGGGATAGATATCTGAGTCATAAAACCACTATAATTGTAATAATCATGGGTTAGGTACAGCTAGTAGCACTTCATTTATTGTTTGAAAAGATGATTACTTACCAATCTCTCCTCGTTGATGAGCGGATTGCCTAAAGCATCTCTTCCCCAAATTTCCCAGAACGCGGATATCTTACCCACCCATCTCAAGCCATTTATCATAATCGGGCCCTCTGGGTCTATATCGGATGAATAGCAGGCCTCGGTTGTCGGCGGCGACGGGATAGGAATGTCAGAGGTAGTCAGAGAGTTTCAGTGGTGGTCGAAAGAGTGGCTTCTCAATGATCTTTATTATAACGGAGAACTTTGTTGCAGGCGATTCTGAGAGCACTATCTTAGCAGTTTCAAGCATATCATCGTACGTTTCACTAAAACCAACTTCAAGGACGAGGAACGGTCGCGGTGAGGCAGAACTGATGGCAAGATCAGGAACGAGGCGGATAGTATCGCTATCATCAGCACCGATATAGAATGTTGAATTTGAGTCTATTACAAACGGCATTGTAACATTTCTCGAGAAAAAGTAATTCATGAGCCCCTTTCTTGTTGTTTCAATAAGCCTCTCATGAATTGGAGTTGGTATGTGTAATATCGAGGTCACTGACAGTCCTCGGTTGAAACGAAGGCGTTTAATTTTGCCTTTTGTCACATCTAATCCAGCTCAATGTCAGCATGAGAAGAGATAAACAGGAAAGAAATTCTAGAAGACATACTCTGAGCTGTTGAATTTGTCTGATAATAGCAAATACTCTTGTCGCGTAGACTTTAAACGAATGGCTTCCCGTGCAAAATCAGTGGGATATACACCAGCATAAACTTGCTTAAAGTTGATCTTCACTAAGGGAAGAAAACTCCTCATCACCACCAATATCGCGGCAGAAACCACGAAGCGATGAGTGGATCGGCCTTGGACGAATGCGATGGGCATCAGCAAGCTTGAACTCACGCGTACAGGGGAGAAGACTTGTTAGAAGTCTTTGAGTGCTCAAAACGCGTGTTGAAAGCATTCTGAGGTATCTATCTATAAGCAAAAGGTCACTCTACTTTGTAGCTGTGGTCTTGAAAATGCTAGTTTCGAGAAGAAAGGCTGAACTAGCAGATGACAAACATGACATATAATAGAGAGTTACTTCAGGTAAAAGTAAGGCCAGTGTATAACGGCCTACTAGCAAATAATAATTTAATGGACAAATAATGTTTCTTCCCATGACGCATCTAAGTTATCTCAGCAAGCTCAGACGCTTCTCCAGATATTTATTGCTGTTTTAACACTGGATTGATGATTATGTCATGAGCTAATCTCAAATAAGCAATAAGCTAACCCAAATAGTAAAATCAGGTCATGTGAGTGATAATATCTTACAAAGCATCTGAGAAGAAATGATTCCTGATTGTTAGTAACACAGAAAGAATTTACTCAGTACTCTGAGTATGAAAGAGAATTTCAACTCAACTTCATAGATTCATCATTTCTGTATGTAAGAAATCCCGCTCCTCGCGGATCCTTTACCTCTATTTCTATCTCTTGTGTAATCAATAGGGCTAGCGGCCCTTGGCTACACACAACTATATAGACTGAAGTTCATGAATACTATTCATAACTCAGCTTGAATACTATTATATATTTAATTTCTACATTTTATCTTTCTACTGTAAATACTTCTAGTAGTTAACAGTATATATCACATCAAGCTGTAAACACCTGAATAATCATCTGTAAGCACTTATTCTTATATTTTAAACTCAGTCAGTCAGCAACTGTCTGTTATGACTGAAAGAACTAGAAACTTATATACTTTAATTTCTGTAAACTCTATTACAGACACTCAGAAGCAGTCACTTAAATCATGAATAATTCTTATAAAAGAAGTCTCAGAGAACTTATTAACTACTTATAAGATATTATTCTCTATATCTGTAACAGAGAAACTCTTCAAACTTATAAATAAACTAATCTCAGTGAAGAATATTCTTAAGCATCTTCTGCAGAATTAAGCTATTTTTCTATAAAAAATACTTACTATCTGTAAACACTCTTGAACTGAGTCTCTAGACATAATCTTTAGAGATACTTATAAACTGAAAAGAAACTTTCTTAAGCTATGATTACTTAAGACTACTTATTAAATCACAATCTATAAAAGCTTTTATAAGTTTGTATTTGAAATTAACTTATAAGTCTGACTGTGTGAAATAAAAGATGAAGAAGCTGTTATTTATATAATAACAGATCTCTATTACACTGAAGTTAAGAACTGACTGAATTATTTAAAGAATGATTATAAGAGATTCTACTGATCTATTCTTAAAATCTATTTAGAGAATAAGTTGAGAGACTCTGTAAGCTGAACAGAGAATATCTGAGCTGTAATTATTAATATTAGAAAAAGAGATAAGAAATCTGATAAAGACTACTTACAGTACTTTATGAAATTATAATATGAATTGAGATCTGTGAAAACAGAGCTCTGAAACAAGATTTAAATAATAATATTTATAAAGAGACTGAATAAAGACATGCAGAATAAGCTCATTAAGTAAGACTCTAAGTTCTTAACTCTGAAGAAACTGATGACTCTTATTCATTACTTATAAATCACTGTAAGAGTCACAGATCTGCAGAGAGCAGATCATTGACTAGCTCTGTAAAAGTCAGAATAACAGAGAACAGATTTATTAGAAAAAGATAATAAGACTTAGAGAGATTTATATCTGACTACTAAGTAGAGAGAGAGAGTCTTATAAGCTCTTATAAATAGAGTGTATAATAGAGAGATTAAGAAAAAGAAACTCTGCTTTATCTGTTCTAAATCAGAATATCTCTGTACAAACTGTTCAGATAAATTAAAATGAAAATTTAAGAAGTTACAGACAGAGTTAATAACAGTCTTCTTAAAAGTCTTAAAGCTGATATCTGAATCTGTTACTTCTCTGATAAAAATACTTACTTATAAGAAGAGACTGCACTGTGATACTACTGCTCTGCAAGTATAAGAAGTATTAATAAACTCAGAATCTCAGATCACTGTAGTGTTTCTAAAGCTCACAGAGTGAATAAGTTAAATAATGAAAACTGAGAATCTGCTCTTATAATAAGCAGAGTGTGAGAACTCAGATCTGAGAACTGAGAGACTCATAAGAGTTATCTTTGAATTACAAGATCTCTCTGAAATCTGAAGAAGATTTGCAGAAACTGTGATTATTACAGACATTATAGATAATATGTACTTGAGACTTATATAACTTTAAAGACACAATCTGTACATAGCTATTTATAAGTCAGGTTTATACTTCTGATCAGTGTTAGCAGACTTACTTATAGAGATAGAATCAGTTAATACTATAGAGTTGATTAGAGAACACAAGCTTATCTATGTAATAACTTTATAAGTGTCTGAGAATCTTACAGTCATGAAAACTGAGCTTCAGATATTAGAGAAATACTGAGATCTCACAGAGATATTCAGCTCAGTAAAGACAGCTGAGCTTCTCTCTCACTATAAGAAGAATCTAATAATAGATTTAATAGAAGAGTAGAAACTCTTCTGAGAATCAATCTATAAGCTCTCTCATTATAAGACAGAGATCTTGCAGATCTATGTAAAGAAGAATCTGAAGAATGACTTCATTCAATCTTCACAGATCTTCACAGAAGTCTCTGTGATATTCATGAAAAAGAAGAATAAAGATCTCAGATTATATATAGACTATTATAATCTGAACTTCAAGATAATAAAGAGTCACTATTCTCTATCTCTAATTAAGAATATGATTAACTGTCTCACAGAAGCTGTCATATTCATATAACTGAATATAATTAATGTATATACACAGCTGTGAATACAGTCTGAGAATGAATAAAAGACTGTCTTTAGAACTGCACTGAGATTATTTAAATATCTAGTAATATCTTTTGATCTGACTAATATCTCTGCAGTATTTCAGTCTTTTATTAATAAAACACTTCATACATATCTGAATATCTTCATGATAATATATCTGAATGATGTGATGATATACTCTATGAAGAAGAAAGAACATACTGAGCATGTACAAAGTGTGTTGAAGATCTTAGATGAGACAGAACTGTATATTAAGCTTATAAAGTATAACTTCAGTGTCTGTTAAATTAATTTTCTAGAATATGTAATAACTGTAGATGATATTCAGATGAAATCTTTATAAGTTAAGACTATTCTATTATAACTGAAGTTAACTAGTATTTATAAGATTCAGATCTTTCTGAGCTTTGTGAATTTCTATAGATAGTTTATCTTTATATTCACAAGAATCTTCTTAGCTCTTACAGACATGCTGAAGAATGAAAATAAGAAGAAGTCATTCTATAAACAGAGAATGAAAAGATTATTGAGAAGAAAGAACTGTAAGAACTTTCTTATTTCAGAAGCTCATAAGATCTTTACAAGATTGAAACAGATATTCACAGACACAGTGATACTGTTTCACTTTGATTTCTTACTCTTAATCAGATTGAAGATAGATATCTTCTTCTTTATAATTTCAGAAATAGTCTCACAACTACAGTTAAATGAGAACTGGGTTTTAGTGGCCTTTTTCTCGCGGAAGATGCAACTCATGAAGATTAACTATAATATTTATAATCAGAAGCTTCTTATAATAGTGAAATTCTTCTGTCACTGATGTCACTACTTTAAGAGCCTTGTAACAGTGATTAGACTAGCCGCCGGGATCATGAATTTCACATTTGATCTCATTTGGTCTGATCTCATACATTTCTTGATGTGAGTCCCACCAGGACCAAGCCTCAAAAAAATCTGAAAATGGACCATTTCTGAGAGAAATGGCGTGAAAAATGATCAGATTTAATTCAAGAACAGTGAAATGAGAGTAATTTTTCAGAATAAACTGTGAAAGATGATCATTCTTTCAAAATCAGAATAAGACTGAGACTGAAGATTAAAATCAGTCTCATTTGATTCATTCAGTGATTGCTTATATAATCAGAATTTAGTAATGATTATTGATAATGCTCATGAAACAACTAAATACATTCTTATGTAAGTTTATTCTTCACTTTCTCATGAAAACTACACTTCTCTGATATACTGTGATCAGAGGTATTAAACTGTCTGATAATTCCATGTTTTACAATCATGAGTTTCTTGATTGTTTCTCCTTATAATTGTTCTCAGTGATAGTGATAAATATCTTGACTTGAGTTAAACTTTCACTTCATTCTCACCTCTGTCAATGAAATTGTCAGAATATCACATGTCATCAGTGTAACAGTTGAATATGTACTCTTAACAATTTTTCATAACTCTAGAATTGATTTGATGTGTAAATTTGTCAGATCATCTTGAAAATAGCAGTCAAATTCAGTTTTATAAGCATGTAGTTTTATCTGATTTTCAGTTGCAATCAATGTATGCAAGTTCTGTTTCAAAGTTAGTATTATAGTTCTATGTGATATGAAGTGTTATCAAAGATTGTTACTTACTAGAGAATTGTATTTCACTGTCTCTATATCTTGAACATCTGCTCATTCAAATCTCTGATAGTTGACATTGTAGTAGTCTCAGACTAATTTGACATATGAGTCTCATTTCTTCTCTGTTCAATCTTGAGAAGTGTAGATGTTAACTCAACAGAAGAAATCTAGTAGAGCTGCTACAGCATAGTACTCTGCAAAAGATTGTTCTGTTTTACTGTAGTAATATACTAGTTTATCTCTTGCAGCAACAATAGCCTGTGCTATAGCATTATTTCAGACTGAATTTCTTTTTGAGTGATTCAACTGCTTCTTAAGATGAGTAAATAAACTGTTATACACTCATCAGGCTGACTGCAGCATTGATGTATGAGTGATTGAGACTGTCTTTATTATCTTATAAAACTGAAACAGTAAATCAATCACATATTTCAACTGAGTTCACTTCATATCAGAAAGTTTCAATATCTGAATCTTTTCTCAATCAGAGTATTGCACTCAATGATCAATTATCTGACACAATTGAAGAGTCTGAACAGTCATCTCATATGTTGAACTTCACTGTGTTCTAACATTCTGTATCATATTCAGTGATGTGACTGATTTGTTTGTTTGTTAAATATCATGAAATCATTATTGTTGTTTAGAAGAGATACAAATCACATTAGCAATGTTTCAAATCTATGATATTTAAATTATTAGCCAATCTATTCAAAATTAACAGTAGCATTATTAAAAAGCATTATCAAAAAGCAATATTAAAAAGTGTTATCAAAAAACATTATCTTTTGCAAAGTGAATGCAAAAGTTACTTGAGTAATCACTTTCATCTCATTCTCATTTCAAGAATCAGTCATCTCATTATTCTTCATCTCAATGTTAAGATTCTTTATCAGTGTTTGCATTACAAGTTGAATCACATGAGCAATGCAGAAGATATGACCTTGTTTATCATTTCAGAAATACAAAGTTAATTTTTGCTCTAAGCTCTTCATCATAGTGTAGTTATTCACAGCATTATCAGTTGTAATTGTAAGAAGACTGAGACTAATATCTCAATAGTCATTTTTAATCACAGTTATTAATATCTCTGTTATATAATTCTCAGTATAACTACTAATCAATGATTCAAATTCAATTAATGTCTCTTAATAAGTTCAGTTCTTATCAATGTAATAACATGTAACTTCTATAAATGTAAGATTATTTATACTAGTTCATGCATTCACTGTGAGAGACACTCTTCAATGATTCTTCAACTCTGATTCTAGATGTTGCATATTGACTTTGTAGTGTGTCTCAAGATTGGACTGAAGACAGAATCAATGTAAAATATGAAGATTTGAATTAAGCATTTGAAGAAGTGTTCAGAATTCAGAGTTTTCAATTAATTGAAGAGAAAGATTCAGAGATATACACATGCAAAGTAATTGTTCACAGAAGTTATCAGATGAGAGTTGTGAAATCAGAGTACTGATATAAGATTGTTTTCACATGATTTTCTTCAAATTAGAAAGTTAGTGTTATTAAAAATCATTATCTGATAGAGCAACTTACCAGCTCAGTAGTAATTTTCTGATTATTTTTCTTTTATTGTCTGCATTCTGATGACTTCAGATGTCAGGAAATTTCTTCAGAACTATGATCAGTTCATGATGAATGTTTCTGAATGAAGTTACAGTGATTGCAGTAGAGAGATGACTCTTCAGTAATCTATAATACAATCTGTTGATAATTATTTCATAGTTTATCTTGATATTTGTGTTGAGTTTTCCATAAATTTCATGGCCTGGAATCAGATGTGAAGAATGAAGTAATTATTCATTATGATTGAAAGAGAGTATTCTGTGTTGAATTGTAAACAACATAGACTTTGTGATTTATAGTGATTTCTTGAAGAGTTTATGAATCTTCAATAGAAGTAAAAGAAGTGAATTCAGAAGACATGATAATAATTTAAGAAAGATAATAATTTATTTTCAATAACTGATCACTGATGTATGTAAGAAGAATTAATATAAGAGAAAATAATCTTGTTTCTTAACTTAGTTATAATTTTAGTACTAACTCAGATTGAATATCATCAATGTATAAAAGTAAATAAACAATCTTGATTAATCTCTGTCATATTTCTTGAAATATATTAATATTATGAAAGAGAGTGTTACTAAATTGCATTATCAGATGATATCATTAAAAATATATTAATATTGTGAATATCAATGTTGAAAAAATGTTGATACTTATACATTATAGTGATTTGTGAATCATGATAGTTAAATATATATATATATATATATATTGTTCCTGACTTGATTACAACTTGTACAATAATTTTTAAAAACTCAAAATTAATTTCAATTATTAATAATTATGAACTTACAACTAAACTAACTAATATAAAAAGAAAAAAACTTTTTCTACTCATTATCTTTCTTCTCTTTCTCATTCTTCTTATCATTCTTTATAATTCACTTCTCATTCTTCTCCTCCTTCTTCTTCTCCTCATCTGAGATAATAATCATCTTAAAATCTCTCTTCACTGCCTTCTCAGAGAAGGGTTCTCACTGCTTTCCTTCAGCCAGGTCAACCTGCATCTCAAAATCCCGCTTTTTCTGATCTGCTGCCTCGGGTTTCACTTCAGCAGCAAGCAGATTGACATGCTCAGAGAGCAGGGCTGTCTTCTCAATATTCTGAATCATAAAGTGCATTCAAGACCTGAACAAGGCCTCAATTCCCTTCTTCTCTGCCAGCTTCTGCTAATCAATTAGAGAACAGAAGTGTTATCAAAAATCATTATCTCTCAATAAATAAAAAACTTATCAGTTTTGACTTCTTTATCTCCTGCTTCAACACTCTCTCAATCTTCTTCTATTACTACTTATTTACAGTAATACTCTTCTTCTCTCTCTCTCTCTTCATCTTAATCTCAAATTATTCTCAGAACTTCTCCTGATCTCACTGCTGCTGCATGAGACTCTTCACTGTCTTCTTCTTCAATCTCTCATGAGTGATGTCATTCACATTATTTCTATACTTAGTTCAGTCTAAATCTATTAGAAGTGTTACTTAAAATCATTATTATTCTACTCTCTTACAGAGCCTCTTCAAGGCATTATAACATGTCTTATAATCTGTCTTCTCTTGCTTAAATACCTTCTTCTCCTCTCTCTTCAATCTGTGACAGCACTCACGCGTCTTGATGATCTGCAGAACTGCAGAATATTTGAAGAGAAATAACATGATTAATTTCAGTGAGTATTGAAGAGAAGTGAAGGCAGAAGAGGCAGCCAGAAATGATATAATAATAGTGATAATAATAATGATGATAATAATGATGATAATAATAGTAATAATAATAGTGATAGTAATGATGATAATGATGATAATAGTGATAATAATGATAATGATAATAATGATAATAATGAAAGAGAGAGTGCATTGAAATATATTACTAACTTATCAAATATAAAGAGACTTAAAGAAAATATTAACAGCTTTCAGTGATGTATAGAAACAGCTACAGTGTTGTATAGCAATATCATCTTCATTCAATACATGCACTGTTGATATTCTTTATATACAGTTATCATATAATCTGTATCAGAGATACATGCAGAAAACAGATCTTTATTACTAGAACAAATGATTGCAGCAATTCTCTGTTTTCATATTATAAAGATAAGTTATTCTTATTTCTTTCTTCTCTCTTTTCTCTTCTTCAATCAATCACTAATTTCAAGCTGATATGAAAACTATTAAAACACTCTCAGAAACTCTCAAATTGAAGAGTATAGACTAATTAAATTTCAAATATAGAAGAAATTAAATTATCTTCTACAGATTCAATTACTCACTCTTTCTCAAATAAAACAGCAGTCACATTCTCTCTCCCCCTCTCAATCAAATTAAACATGGCCTGTGAAAAATGAGTATCACGCCAGGCCATAATGACCAACACGGCCTCAGCATGCAGGGCTGTATATGCACAGCGCATGCTGAACTGAGAGGCTGTGTGAGTTGCAAACCAGTGACAGCATCTCAGAGAGAGCTGTGCAGTGTGAGAAAGCCGCAACTCTCAGTCACATGTGCAGAGAGTGAATTGCTGTAGTAAGTGTATATGCATTGAAGTAATGCTTTTTGATAACACTCAGTCTCTGATATAATGAAAATAGAGTCTCTCTGTGAGATCTGTTTCTACCAGAAGTCAGAGAATCTTATATTTCTCAAGATTATCTTCACATGCCTTGTTCATGAAATCAATGAGAGAAATCATCAATTCCAGCATTCTGTTCTTAATGTTATTCAAGTGGCAGCAGAGTTCATCCTGGTCACACTTTTTAAGTGTATATTTTCTAATTATTCACATTTATATAGATATATACTGATTATTTATTAGATGATATTAAGACAATGACTTATCACAGCTGTGTTACTCTCACTGTGAGAAATACATGATTGATAATAAATATTATAAAGACTCTGAGAAGTGAGTATTTTAGAGATACTGTGACTCTGTAATCTTGATTTTTTTTTGTTTTTATTTTTTGTTTTTTTCTTTTTCTTTTCTTTTTTTTTTTTTTTTCTTTCTCTTTCTGTCTTTTTCTTTCTCTTCTTTTTTTCTTTCTCTTTTTTTTTTTTTTTTTTTGTTGTGATTTTTTCTTGTTGTTTTATTTTTTATTTTTTTATTATTTTTTATATTTTACATTTTTTTTTTTAATTAAAATGATATTAATTATAATCTGTGTTCAGAAAAGTAATAATATTTGATAACACTCTCTATTGAATTTTCAACAAATGAGCACTATGTTATGATATTATGTAAGTAAGAAATGATTTTATGATTTCATTTGATGTCATTTTCAATAATGAGATCAGAATGAAAATGTGACTAAGAATTCAAACATATTCTTTATCTGAGACTAGATTTTTATTTGAAAAGTGAATCTGAGACCTTTAATATTTAAAATAATGAGATTTGAAATCAATGTAATGAACACAAACTATGATTAGAAGTAATACTTTTAGATAACATGACAACTGTAAAGTTTAATTCTGGTCCCAGACACGGTCACACGGTCAGTTTAACAGTGATTACTGTTAGAACTGATTATAACAGCTTACAACAGTTTACTTCAATTCAGAAACTCTTACAGTGATAGATTTACTGAGCTCAGAGACTGAGTGAGTTCTAGTTTAAAATAGAACATATTAAGAGAACTAAGAACTCAGCAGACAGATTCTCTCATAGATCAGACTATATTAAGAAGATCAAAGTAACAGATACAGAGAGACTAGAGAAGATAGAAAAGCTTTATAAGATACTCAGACTGAGTGTTGTAAAGAGATTGACTGAAGAGTCTCTCAATCTCTTATAAGAGAAGAGAGAGAAGAGAGAAAAGAAGTCTGTGCAACTACTCTCTACAACACTGAGAGTCAACACTCTGAGAATCTCTGTGAGAATTCTTGAAGAGAGTATCTATAATCTGAAGAGTTTGCAGGCTTTGAGAAGCACTGTGAAAGATCTGATATAAGAAGAAACAGAGTATAAGTCTTTATAAGATCTTCTATTCAGATTGTCTGAACTGCAACTGAAGAATGAATATGCTCAGTATATTTAGAAACTACTTATAGCAGAGATTAACTCTGCAGAAATAAAGAATTGAAGAGACTTAAATAGTCTCTTGCAAAGAGAGAGCTGAATTTATATACCTGTAAATAAGTTTCTATATATAGAACTTATTAAAAGACATCATGACTCTTCTCTAGCAGGTCATTTTACAGACACTAGAACTCATGAGTTGCTTATAAGAAAATACTTCTGACTGAAGATATGAGAACTTGTGAAGAAGATAGTGAATTCTTATACTATTTATCAGAATTCATGAATAGTGTGATTCAGATTATATGAAGAACTTACTTCTCTACTCATTTCACAGAAATCTTGAAAACAGCTAGAAATGAATGCTCTTATAAGTCTCTCTGAAAGCAAGAACATATATAATACCTGCTTTGACAGTGTGCTGATGATAGTGAATTACTTTATCAAGATAACACACTTTATACTCATCTGCAAGAACTTGAAGTTAAAGAATTTAACTTACATCTTCATTCACAATATGATTCAGTTGCATGAGTTGTCTATGAACATTGTCTCAGATAGAGAATCAATCTTTACAGAAGAGTTCTGATCTGATCTGATAACTATACTGAAGATCTTGTGAGATCTAAGCACAGCTTTTCATCAACAGACAGATGATCAGACAGAATATCTAATAAGTATATTAAAACAGTATCTGCAGTGCTTTGTCAATTACAATCAGAATAACTAAATATATTGATTATCACTTATGAAGTTTATATACAACAACTCAAAGTATATCAGCACAGGTAAAACTCTCTTTAAGATACTCACTGAGACTTATTCACAGATAATCTTGATAGATCTGTGAGAGTACACTATAAAGTGTGATGATGCTCATAAACAGACTGAGAGAATTCAGAAGATTTGAGAGAAAGTCTGTGAATTCTTGAGAAAGACTCAAGAGTATCAGAAGAGATACTATGACTTCAAGTATATTATAAAAAGTTTTAAGAAAGATGATAGAGTCTGACTGAGTCTAGAAAATATTATTACACAGAGATCTAGTAAGAAGCTAAATCTCTTATAAACAGAGTCTTATAAGATTGTGAAGAAAGTTAGCTTATAGTTCTACAGATTAAAACTGTTATCTAAGTTACAAATATACAATGTTTTTTATGTCTCTTTACTCTGTGAATATAAGAAATTCTTAGAAGAGAATTCTATGACTCATTACTCTATCTATGAAACACTAAAGAGTAAAAGAGAATATCAGATTAAAGAGATTATTAACTCAGAGAAGTGAGATTACAAGCTCTGATTCAAGGTTCAGTAACAAGAGTATTCTGACAAGATGAATGAGTTCACTTGAAAATCATTCAGATAGATAAGACATCTGCAGAAGCTGAGACATGACTTTCATATTATAAATTCTGATAAGTTAGAATAATGTAATCTTCACTAAGAATCTGATTATAATAAAGATATTAATACTGTTATTTATAAATTCTAGTCTATAAGATAATGAGTTTCTACTAGAATGAACAGTCTGCAGTATATACAAGAAAAGAAGAAATCATATTCTTATTAAAGTTAAAAAATAAGAAAACAAACAGAACTGTGAACACAATTTGAAGATTAATAAAGAAAAAATAAAGAAAACTCAAACTCACATTCTTATCATCTGTAATACTCAATTCTCTCATAACTATTAATTTTCTTCTTTAAAGAAGCAGAGAGTATTATATCTGTAGTACAGACAATTATTGCATTTGATACAAAGACTGTCAGAAATGCACAGACTTCAGAAGAGTTGAACACTAGAATATACACAGTTATAGCAGAGTCTTAAGAACTGATTATCTGTGTATGTGATCAGATACTTCTTACAAAGCTATATTCACTCTCTCAGTTATGCTGAAGTATTCAGTCTGAAAACAATTAAGACACAGAGAGAGAGCTCATCTGCTCAGATTAACTTCTATTATAAATTCATAGCATTCACATTGTCTTGATTATTCAGATTTTGCAGGTATTCAGAGACTCATCTCTCATTGACAATGAAATTGTGAAAATGTGCTGTGACATGAGAATCATTGATGAGAAACCTAGACATATTTGCATATATCTGATCAGAGATTGTGTGAGCAGAGAGAAGATGATTATAGGCCTG
Organism: Blastomyces dermatitidis ER-3; assembly: GCF_000003525.1. Classification (NCBI taxonomy): domain Eukaryota; kingdom Fungi; phylum Ascomycota; class Eurotiomycetes; order Onygenales; family Ajellomycetaceae; genus Blastomyces; species Blastomyces dermatitidis. The sequence continues at coordinate 3,296,524 of NW_025544782.1, read as the reverse complement.
CAGAGCTGTAGAAGACACTGATAATATCAGAAGCTTTATAAGAACTATTAACTAGAGTCTATAAGAAATTACTTATAAGAAGACTTTCAGCAAAGAAAGAAACTGCACTGCTTAGAGTCAGAGACTGGTCTGAAAGAGACATGAAATTAACTGCTGATCTGAAGATCAGGTGTGAATTCACTGCAGTGCTGAGCTGATTCTATAAAGTCACTCAGTGAAAGACTTTGCAGATGAAGTCTTAGAGAGAGAGAAGTATATAAGAAATCTCACTTCTTACAGATTCTTTATCTCTATTTCTATCTCTTATATAATTAATAGAGCTAGCAGCTCTTAACTATACACAACTATATAGACTGAAGTTTGTGAATACTATTCACAACTCAGCTTGAATACTATTATATATTTAATCTTTACATTTTATCTTTCTATCATGAATACTTCTAGTAGTTAACAGTACATATCACGCCAAGCTGTAAACACCTGAATAATCGCCTGCGAGCACTTATTCTTACACTGTATTATCTTAAAACCTTAGAATAATAATATTCTTGTGATGTATCTGATTTTTATATTCATATCTCAAGTTCTTAGAATAGAAGTATCATCTCAAAGTTGACTAGTATGTTTTTGAACACAGGAATTTTGATTCAATTTCTCATATAAAAAAAAGCTCTTAGAAATTCTGAGATTAAAAAATATAATTATTTTTAAGAGTATACATCTATCTTAAATATAGATTTTTTTAAAATATTAAAGAAATATTTCTATTCTTCTTCTCTTTAGCTATAAGCTAAGATGATTTTCAAATCTCAAAGATATGTGAATATATAGTAATAGAAAGTCAAAGTTAAAGAATCTGAAAAATTCTTATAAATCTCAGAAATCTTCATTGAAGATGGAATCATTTCTTCTCAGACCCTCTGGTGAGAATTGCTCTGAGCACATGACTTGTATCAAAAGTAGGTTAGTGTCATGCCGGATTAGTTAATAATAATGCTGCAACCCGTTCAAACCGAGCCAGAGGTCTGAGCCCGCTGAGATAACATCTAAGCCTGAAACTGGGGATGGGATTCACGTGATGATGATGACGTAACCTATCTCGGATTGTCATTGTCAATTGGTCCAAAAAAGAAAAAATAAAAATAAAAAATTACTCTTACATGAAGATTCTTCCGGTCGCCATGGCGAGAAGAGTGACCAAAGAGAAGTTTCACCATTGATCGTGGGTGCGGTCTCGTGGACGCGAACATCTTCGATGCTAACACTCGGGCGAGGTCATTGTTATTCGGCCGTTCTCAGTCTCTCTTGGTGATAGGAAGTCCGAGACCGTGTGAGAGGAGAGGGACTCCTCTCAGCAAAGCCTAGAAAGCGTGTTTCAATGCGAGCTAGCTTACATGAGGATTGTAAATCGGCTTGCAGAGTCCGACGCGATTGATGAACAAATGTTAGCCTCGGGGCTGTTGAAGTACAGCTCCCTGCTTTGTTGGAGAATTTAGAGTTGAGAGAAGATGTGCAGCAGTTGTTAAGATGCTGACGGCAATCGGCTGTAGACTTGTTTTACGAAAGGGAAGTGGCATAACTTACTTCTGCAAAAAACTCCCACCATACCCCAAAATATCGACAGCCGAGTTTATAAACGGGGGAGTTTCCAGATAGTACAGACGTTCAATGTCTTACGCCTAAAGGGCATCGTAATGCTCAAGGCCAAGCGAAGGCATGACGGTCAGCTAATTGCTTGCCCCTGGAATAGGAAAAGGGGGAAGGTTCTCCATATCAGCAGCGGCAATAATTGCTCGATGCATTATCAAGAATACTCAAATCAAAGACAAAGTCACACAGCTCGTAGATATTCACTATAGAGGGCTGTCATTGGAAACTACATATCAGATTCTTCGCTAATGATAAAGGAAATTTTGATTCTCGTGATGTTGAGATTACCACAACTACATCAACTTTGCCTACGTAAGTGGTTCTAACCTTCGTCTTATCTGCCTCTCCAAAGTTCTTTCTGCGCGTCGGTGTATAAGTAAGTGTACATACATATTCGAAACCTCCCCGCAATGATTAACGGTAGGATCCATTGCCTCTGGCGCCACCGCCTAGTACAGCCTCCAAGATCATGTCCTTAGCTGGTTCCAGACTAGCCCTTGGTCCCTTGATCTCAATAGCCTCGCCTTGCGCCTGGTTCTTTGGCACGTTGATCCTACAGCTCGTTTGTTTGCGAATCTCGTTGATTGTGCTGCCACCGGGTCCGATAACCAATCGATAAGTTTTAGGGTCTGGAAGGATCAAATATCCAGTGGCAGAGTGTTGCGGTGCTGTCTGGAGAGACATTTCGACAATTGATTTTGCCTTTGCGACATTGTCTGGAGTGCCTGAAAAAACCCAGGGAATGGCCTTCGGCAAATTCGACTGGGCTGATTCGCTAGGGTCCACGTCCACTATTTTCCAGGAATGCGTGGCAGCGGTGGTGTGAGGATCATCTGTAATCAAGGGGAGAGAACCGTTCTGACCGTTAATTCCGTTGCGAGAGTCGACAGGAGAAGGACGTGGCGGGATTTGATGCCCCGCATGGTCAACGCTCACTTGATATTCGTTTCGGAGCCGGCGAAACAAGAGGCCATTGTCAGCAATCGCATGATGCAAATTAACTGGCACCAGGATGCTGTCGGCATGCTGCTCTTTGATAAGAGATTGGATGTGAGCTTTCGCCTGGTGAACTGCATCACTTGATCCTCTGATCTTAATGTCAGTGCGGCCAGACCCTTGTTTTGGTATGTCAAGAGTGATCTTAAACTGGCTCTCTATGTTCCGTCTAGTTTCTCCACCCCGACCAATTAAAAATCTATGTTGTGCTTGGGGAACATCAATAGATGTTACGATCTGGTCGTTCTTCTCTCGAACGAAATCTTCGATTGCTGCAACGATTCTTTCTATAACTGCGGAGTTTCCTTCCAGACGAATAACGGACTCGTCACTACCCGGGGGGGGAAATTTCACCATCCGGGCTGCACTCCCATCGCTCGGCCCACCAGCATCACTTACAATCTTCCGAATAGTCGCACCTGTTGAAAGTTAGCTAATAATGACTTTTCGAGAGAAACACAGGTTGGGTACTAACCGCCACCACCGATCAACGCCTTGTGGTGCTTTTTGTCTACATCGATGGTTTTGACAACAGTTGAATCGAACTCTTGCGCTCGCTGAAGCAATAACTTCTTCGCGTCTGCAACTTGTTTTTTCGTCCCTTTGAGATTAATAGTCACCCTCCCAGCCGCATCTGAAGGGTCGTTGGCACTAGGGACATCGATCTGAGCGCCGGTATCTGCCCGTAGTCTATCCATTTCACGGCCTCGTTGGCCGATTAACATAGGAATTTGGCTCTGTGAGACGGACACGGAATCCACGTGAGAGTGGTCCACGACCCACTGGTAGAGGCTAAGAATTTCCTCCCGAGCCCCTTCTGCACCCTTACGAGGGCCACGAACGACAATCTCGTCAGTGGCCTGGGTAGGACGAACGTTTCGGTTCGCCCCCATTTCGCTTGTGGTGTCGGCAACGGATTGGTCGTCGTTTGTGGGAAGATTGGAGACTCGAGGGAACTGGACTCGAACATTATACCGGTCTTGAAGGCGGTTAACCTGACTGCCCTTTTGTCCGATCAAATCGCGATGATACTGCTGAGGGATCTTCAACACGAAGGTAGTCTCATCCTCTAACTTTTTTCCCAGTGCAATAATCCGGGCTCTACACCCATCCGCCTTGATTTTCGGGCCTTTGACCTCGACTTTGCCATTTTCCACCTTGATGTCAACGTCGAATTCCTCTCGGAGATTATTGATATTTTCGCCCCTTTTACCAATAAGGAAATTTGCATACTTTTGTGGAAAATCGAAGGAGGTAGTGTAACCCCTCTCTAAATCGTCCTTTTGTTGCTCTAAAACGAAACCTTCGACTTTAGAGGCGAGTTCTTCGACATCGGAAGTACGGCCACGAAGTTGTATCTGTTCTCCGGCCGCACTAACGCGGATAGGGATGTACTCCTCTCCTTTGGCTTGTTGTTCTCGGTTAATGAATTTGCGGAGTTTATCGTGATACCTAGTTGATAGATGAGTAAGACTATGCAAATCTAAGGATCCATTAAAGAGAAGTGAAATGGGAAAATGTATTGCGCGCGTAATATGGAGGAAAAACATACTTCAGTGGAACCATGACTATTTTAGTGCAGATGTTGTGTTGATCCCCCAAAGACATCAAAAGATGGTTCTTTGCCTCCGCTAATGCCTTGTCAAATACCTCCAGTTCATTAGGCAACGGACGACGTTTCGGGAGGTCGTCTACTCCTGCGACCCATGTCTCTCCTTCGTATACGAGTACAACATTGGTACTATCTGGGTCATCTGGTAGAACTAAGTGTACACCAAAATTATCCTTCAGTTGGGGCCCAATGCGGGTGCGAAGATAGGAGTGGAAGAAAGGGTCAATGGGTAATGGCGCAAGTTTAGATGGAGGATGCGCCTGGATCAGGTTGGTAATATCGGATCGTGCTCGGATGGTGTTTTTCCCGTCTCTCGAGTAGACTTCCCAGGTAACAGGGCCATCTGACGACGAGGGGAGAACAATGTGGGCATCATATAGCCTCTCTAGCTCCTTAATAGCTTGTCGCTGCTTTAAGTAGGAAGTAAGAGCTCGAGCGTGGACATGGGCGCCAACGGGCGCTGTTGGGTGCTGCCTAGATACATCAATACTGGCCATTTGCATGCTAGTGGCCAGGTCCATGGCACGATTAATTCCGAATTCGATTTGGTCAGGGGGCCCTGTGATAGTCAAAAACTCTGTATCGTCACTTGCGGGTGGTAGCACTATCGAGCAGCCCGTCTGGGCTAAGAATTCGTGCAATGAATCGTTGACGCCGCCCAAAATAAACTGATGCTGTCCTCGATTGATTGCCAGCTGTCGTACGGTGATTTGTCGCTGTAATTCATCGGCACGTCTCTCAATTTCGGCGCGGGCTTCTTGTGCGGCACTCCGCTCGCCAGAAATTTGAATGTACTTGTCAGGATCAGGGGAAAATTTAATTTGGCCTTGGGCCGCCTCAGAGGGAGGGGGGCGTGACCATGTGTCATAGTGCGGAATTCGAATCTGTGCCTTCGTACGCTCTTCAAGTTGCTGCAAATGTATATTGTGGGCGCCGGCAATGAAAGGGAAAAGTTCAGGTGCAATGCTTTTTAGGCGCAGGTTGATATTAAACGACCGTTCCTTCACGATCGTCTCTATTTCCCTTCTTGCCATTTCTGCGGCCACAGCATCCCCTTCAATGCGAACATCTATTGTAACACTATCATCATCGTCGGCAAGTGACGGCCCTTCTGGCCTGGGGACATTAATTCGAGCACCGGTTCGGTCATGAATTCCCTGCACAACCACTCCTTGCCGGCCAATGATATGAGGTCTAGCTGACGCCGGAATTGGCACGAGCACGGATTGCTTTTATGAGCAGGATTTTTTTTCCCCTTGTGGTCAGCTGGGGGACACATAACGCGGGGCATGGAAAGGGGTATTTTAGAAATCCACATACCTTGGAACCAACCTGTTGGGCCACTTCCTTGAGTGCCTGGCGAACAGCGTCCACGGATCCCTTGCCTTCGAAAATGATGGATTCCCCAGGGCCGTTATACATGTCCACAACGGCCTTGAATCTCCTACTAGTATCGCGAAGGATATCCCTTATAGGTTTCTTCAACTGGCTCCGTGGGAGCATCTGCGAAGGAGCGAAACGAATTCTCTCGACATGCTTGCCTGGCATGGTCATAATCTTTGGGCCTCCCAGAGCGCCACCACTCGATGTGGCCGTCATGGAATTAGATGTGACCAAACCGGGAGCTGGTGTTGGCGTACGTGAGGAAGCGTTACTCGAAAACTGCGATGGCGGATGCCCCCGGTTCGACGAGCCGTTGGCAGTAGGTGGATTTCGACCTGCTGATTTCCTCGCACCCCATGCCATTGGAACAGCTGTAGCGGTGCGGGAATTTGGCGCTCCACCCAATGCAGGAAACAACTCCTCAGACTGCACATCAAAAGTCGGAGCCTTTTGGGTAGCGGAGTTGGCGGTGGTAACAGAGGAAACCGAGTCCATAGACGGCTTCTCGACAGCCGCAGAAGTCTTAGGGACACTTGGGCTGGGTTCCAAGGACTCTACAGGGGCTTGCGTAGCGGGACCAGACGGCGACGGATGCTGGATATCATACTCATCGGGTACATCTTCCACAGTGACCTTGTGAGAGTCGTCACGGGTGTGTTGTTCTTTAAGGAGGGCGGCTGGCGACTTGGAGCTCACCGTGGTGGTTCCATTGGCGGTGGGTTCGAGCATGTGGGCACTCATACTGGATTGACAGGGAGAGATTCGAAACGAGTAAGGCTCAAACTATAGACTTATGCGGTTCACCAAAAAAAAAAAAAAAAAAAAAGAGAAACTGTTGATTGCTATTAATGCATGCAATCACCACTTGCTGGGCCAGAAACAATAAAAGATGCGGTAAAAGAGAAAAGAAAGAAGAAAAGAAAGAAGAAAAGAGGAAGCTGGGATTTCAAGCTGGGGAATGTTTGTAGGGACACATACTGTAAGGCAGGTCGATATAACCAATTCCAAAGCAGAAACAAGCAATATGTACTGAATTGAAGTAGCTAAAATGAAATTGAAGAGAGGCAAATGGACCGCGGAGTCGGGAGAGCACGAGAGAGACGGAAGGAGGAGGGAGGGAAAAGCGAATTGATCACTCCATCACGGACACCAAAAACGGATCCAAACTGGCGGGTAACGATGAGAGGCTAGAAGATAGCGAATGCTGTTCGAAGTGAATTGGGGAATAGGACGTCGACGTGCAATTGAGCGGCTTTCCTCGCTTCTTTGCTTGTTTTTCGAAGATGTTGGTTTGAGGTTCGGATGTCGAGGTTTCGAAGAAGTTCGTCGTTCAACCTTTGGACTTGGAGGCAACGTTGCAGTTCGCAAAGAGCTAGCCGCATTGGGCATTAGACTTATCTATCACGTTATAGTGACCCATTAATTACTTAGTTACTACTTATTAGTTATTACTGCGTATGTACGCAGTATTATTATGTATTATGTACTCCGTACGGACTTTGAAGCTGGAAATAGATACCGATGTTCATAGCGCCCTTTAACAATAATACCCTTTATTACTGGAAGTTCTTCTGATCGCATGCAACAGTTTAAGAGGTTATCTATTGAATGGATACAAATATCCACACTTCCATGGGGAAGTACCTCGTTCAGCAGAGATCTTTCTTCTCACTACGGAGTAGTTAGTTACTCCGTACAGCGTATTTAATAACTAATAAGATGAATCAGTCAATTACACAGGTATTGACTGACTGTAGAGACCGAGAGAGACCAGACCCTCTTCTGGCAACACAAATCATCTATTATTATTATTACCCCAATTCGTGACGTACTCCGTAGTTATATTTAAGTTAACCAGTTTAACTTTTCTACTAACTTCCTATGTTTAATTGTCGAAGACTTTATTTTTCAGCATAACTTAACTTTAATAGTAGTAACTACTCATTAACGTCTAGTTAAGGCCTGGCAAGCCCTGGCAAATCTGGACAAACCGACAGCCAGTGCGGTGCAGTGGAAGAGCGGTTCAATTAATCTTCTCATGGCTTCATTTTCGTATGGTTTACTGTATATGTACATGTACATGTACTTGTAGTTACTGCACATTATTGTACATCGTGGTTAGTGTAGTCCAAGTCGTGCGTGTGGCAAAAAACTTTGGTACCATTACTCTTTTATTAATCTTTTTGTCTTTTTTTTTTATCTTTTAATATAATAAGATTACAGATTAAAAAAACCTTGGTTGCGCCCAGCGCCAGGACCTTTCTCGAATATTGAAATCAACCCTTTGGAGGCTCAAATTATGCTGCTGACAGTGATTTCCCTGGCCACAACGACGCATTTGATCCTCATGTACGGAGTATAGCCAGCAAAAACACGCAAGATAGGATAGATATGACACGATGGGTTCAAGCCGAAGAGATCAAAACGCCTGTGCAGGGTAGGGTAGGTAGGCTCTTGTACTCCGTATGATGAAGCTGTTGGTCGTCATAGTACCGAATACAGGGCAGTGAAATTTGGCGTGGTTTCCATCCCATCTCTTTATAATAATTATAAAACACACCACGCACATTGCAGTGTTAAACTAACCTAACACAAATACTCATCATCGCGCTCTCGGGCCTCCCCGGAGCTATTTATGAGATGAAACCACCATACTACACACTCACACAGCTGACAATGGCCTAAGGTAGCAAAGGAAACATGCATCCAGCATAAAGGCGAAGCAGAATAGCTTCTTTTTTGTTGAACATCCGTCACGTCACGCCTCGCCGGTCAAAGATGGATCCCTCCATGGATAGTAATAAGTAGTTTAACTTATTAAGTTTAACCATGCGATCGATCTGTAATAATAATAATAATAAGAATAAGAATGTAAACAAAGCGTCTGTGGTTACCCGCGGGGAATAATAATAATAATGTTTTATGGCCACGCGTACGGTATTACCCGCTGTTCGAGTCTCGTTCAGGGCGCGCGACAACACGCCTATAACGAGGAAGGTACTGTACTGTATGTGTACAATACATACATGTACTGTACTTATGTGGTACCGTACCGTACCACCACCATTTGTCGGGAAGATTCTACTTGCATTATACATTATAACTGTTTTCGTATTGTATGATATTGTATAGGACTGTACTGTATTGGACTATACTTGTTTGGTATTGTACATGTACTGTACATGTACACATACACACATAACACACATACATGTACGGTACCAAGTATATCGCAGCAAACCAAACCATCCCCTTCCCTCCGCTACTCATTATTATTATTCCTCACAACCAACCATTCAACGAAACAAATCTCTTCTTCTTCTTCTTCCCCCCGTCGCATTCGCTGCGCAACTCCAGCACAGCACAGCAACGCTCAAGCCTGCGTTTCCAATTCCACTGCAGCGTATCGTATCGCTTTCGTTCCCTATTTACCTATTTACCTATTTACCTATTATTATTATTATTTACATAGTTACTCATCCTTCTTTCTCCTATTCCCCTGGTATCTCTTTCACCAATCCCACCCCACGCCTTGCTTTTTTTTTTTTTTTTTTTTCACCAGAGTCTTTTAACTAAAAGTTTTAATTACCCCAGGGTAGGGTAGGGTAGGGTGCAGAGAGAGAGAGGTTGGCTCCCTCCCACGAAAACGAACAGCTATTAGGTTGTTGCCAGTCAAGCCAGTTTCCCTCTCTATCCTATCGTGGTGGTGGCTTGCGATCTAAAACTATTTTCTCTCCCTCTCTTTCTCTCTGCTTCTCTCTTCCCTCGATCGATCCCATCTCGTAACCCCCTTCAGTTGCTGCTTGTTGCCGCCACACACTACACTCCTCCCAATCCCTTCTTCGTACTTTCTTACCGTCTTTCGTCTTTTCGCTCTCTGCCAATTGCTACTCTCGGTGATTTTGTCTCTTCGCCCTCTTCTGCCTGCTATTCTCTCGCGGCGGCTTCAGTCGTCGTGGTCTGGTTGTTGGTCCTGTTCGTTGTCATTACATTACTGTCGCTGCTGTCGTGGCCGCGGTCGGGCGCTTTCGATCCTTGATCCCAGGGATAACTATGGACCAAGCAAACCCCCCTCCTCTCAAACAACAACGACGTCCTTCCACCAAACTTCACAAACATCCCCATCAACTATCTTCCAGTTCCTGGTCTCTTAAGAAACAACCAAGCGCCACATCTCTTCGACGACACCCTTCTGCCCCAGTCTATCCCCGCTCCCACGCTGGTTCTAGCCGTGAACACCTCCGAACCAAATCCAACGACGCCTTCGGTTCCTCCTCCTCTTCTCTCGATCAGCACAGCGCTCACCAATCACCAGTCCTCACCACAGCTCCTACAAACGACTTTGGCCCGTCTTTGTCCAACACCTCTATCCATCCCCGCCCTCAATATCCCCATCGTCTTTCCTTTACCGATCGAAGTTCCGATGATTTCATAGGAAGCGCTTTCGACGCGCGGACTATGCTCAACGCCCTCGATTCATCCAGCCCAGGCGACGAACCCCAGTCTAGCCGTCGTCCACCTCTCCTCCCCTCTTACAACACTAGCCCTGGCCCCGGATCCTCAAAGCCCTCCCTGAGAGAGTCTGCCAGCTTCACATCCGCCCCACAACCCATGGATCCCTCCCCTACCCCTCCCGCTGAAGATGGCGCGAACATTTCATCGTCAAAGCGATATTCTGATGAGAGCGGAGGTGGTGGCGGCGGCGGTGGCAGGCTAGGTTTGAGTAGACGTAAAACGGGGTTCTCCAACTTCATGAACAGCATGCTAGGCTCTCCTCGAAACATCAAAATCTCAGCGCCCGAAAATCCTGTTCATGTCACCCATGTTGGATATGATAATGAAACAGGTCAATTTACGGTATCTTCTTCACACTTCTTCTTTTACTGCTCCTATGCAATTTTCTTTTTTTTTTTTTTTGTTCCCCTCCGTTTCTGTTTTTCGATTAGGACTATAAAGGCTTCAGTGTCGGTTGATATTATGTAGTCTTGTTATCAAAGTTATTGAACTAACAAGCTCTTTTGGTTTGCCGTTAGGGTTTGCCCAAAGACTGGCAACGTATGCTGCAGGAGAGCGGTATTTCGAGGAAGGAACAAGAACAGCATCCACAAACCATGGTAGATATCATGAAATTTTACGAGAAAACCGCTGGTGGCCGGGATGAAGACGAGGTCTGGCACAAGTTTGACCATGCAGTGGCCCACGAGCATAATGACACTGGTCCTGCTTCAAAAGGGTCCCCCGGCGCTCTGGGCCCCAGCTCCTATACTACACCACTACACCCCATAAACTCGCCCCCCACCAGTCCAAGATTCCCTCAGAACCATGAGGGGAGCTTTGAAAATCCCAGAGCACCGCCACCAATCCCGCGCTCCTCATCTGGCGCCAACCCCCTCTCCCCCAACAAAAGTCCATCCCTGTCTAGTAGAGTGCCAAACCGTGCCGCTCCCAAACCCCCAGTTGTGCCAACTAATAACTTGGTTCCTGTTCGACCTGCCCCCCCACCCCCTATTTCAAAGGAAAGCGTCAATGGGTCAAATCGGCCGGTGCAGGAGTTACCTACGCAGTCATTTACGACACGACCAGCCCCAGAATCTAGCCAATTGCCCCTAGAAACCCGCCCCAGTCGATCTAATTCGAATGCCAATGAGGCAAGCCTTGGAAGAAACGTCCCGGCACAAGTTACGTCTCCCGCTCAATATCAGCAGCTTCAGGAACAAGCCATTACTGCCGCTCAACATGCCATTTCCAATAAACAGCTGGAGCGTTCAAGAAGCCAACGCCAACAGCAAGGGCCACAATCCCAATCGCAGCCACCGCGCATGCATCGGCAACATGTTCCTCCTCCTATTCAACAACAGCACCAACCATCAACCGGTTTAACAAATCCGTCGTCGTCGAGGCCTGAACACCAGCAGTTCACACCCCCAACACCTCAACAACACTTTCCCCAAAAGGCACCAGCAATACAGCAGACACCGCACCAGCAACAGCAGGGTCACCTTGGTCCATCTCCCCGACCGCGTCAGCGAACCCGTCAGAACAATGGGTTTGATATCAAGGCCCGGCTCAACGCGATATGCTCTAGTGGTGATCCGACCCGTAAGTATAGGAATTTGAATAAAATTGGACAGGGTGCATCCGGTGGCGTCTACACCGCTTATGAGAACGGGACCAACAAATGTGTGGCGATCAAACAAATGAACCTTGAACTTCAACCAAAGAAAGATCTTATCATCAATGAGATTCTGGTGATGAAAGACAGCAAGCACAAAAACATCGTCAATTTTATGGACAGCTTTTTACATGGAGGCGACCTCTGGGTCATAATGGAATATATGGAGGGAGGGAGTTTGACCGATGTTGTTACCTTCAACATTATGACAGAGGGCCAGATTGCGGCAGTGTGTAGAGAGGTATGGCCCGGATACATCATTCCCCCCCCCCTCCCCGGCCCGTGGCGGGCAGAACGCCAAATAGCGGTACTAATTAAAGTAGACTCTCAACGGCCTACAACACCTCCATTCGAAAGGTGTTATCCATCGAGATATTAAATCTGATAATATCCTTCTCTCCCTGGATGGCAACATCAAACTCAGTAAGTCTTCAATTACCTAGACCTTATTATTTACTATTGCTGACAAATAACTAGCCGACTTTGGGTTTTGTGCTCAAATCAACGACTCGCAGAACAAGCGCAACACCATGGTTGGAACTCCGTATTGGATGGCCCCTGAAGTTGTCACACGCAAGGAATACGGGCGTAAAGTCGATATCTGGAGCTTGGGTATTATGGCGATTGAGATGATAGAAGGAGAGCCTCCTTATCTCACCGAATCACCGCTGCGTGCTCTCTATCTTATCGCCACAAATGGAACCCCAACTATTAAAGATGAGCAAAACCTGTCACCAGTTTTCCGAGAATTTTTGCATTTCGCGTTGAGGGTTGATCCGGAGAAAAGAGCTTCTGCGCATGACTTGCTCAAGGTGGGCGATTTTCCCATAGACGGCTCTGGTGCCATATTCGCCGAATATTCGTCAATTGCTAACTCAACTCGCGTAGCACAACTTCATGTCCTTGTGCGAGCCGCTTCCTAGCCTCGCGCCATTAGTTAGAGCTGCCCGAATCAGCAGGGCCCAGGAGAAGGCCCAGAAAGGCGGTGGCTAGTTCTTAAGACCCTTGTGAACAATCCAACCTTACACCAGATGGAAAATAACCACGCTCAACATCTTCCTCTTCCACTCCTTAACTCCGATACCCATGCCTTCTTTATTACTACTTTATTATTTTCCATCTCTGATCTATATGTCATCATCTTATGCCTTTCTATTTTACGCCCCCAGGTCCTGCTCATGATTTTAGATGGCCCAATTTCTGCATGGAATATCCACGTTAATCTTTTGCTTGTCGACATTCTGTGTTGTTTCGCTGCACAATTATCTGCGGTCTACCCCAAATATAGAACGCGCTGATCTAAAACTTTGACTCTTACGTGTTTCGCTTACATGTCGTCTCCACACTTGTCTGCCCATTTGCACCAAATGTGGGCCACAGCTTGAATGTAATTTACTGACGAACGATGATATGCCAGAGTATGGAGGTGGATGAAGGTGTGTCCCCTACTTGTATTCCGACCAGATAAACATATCCTTTTCTCACTTTCGGTCGTTGCTGTCTATTTTTATGGTCACTCCCCACACCCACCCCTGAGAAATCTACAACTTCTTTCTCACCTTTCTTTCTTATCTCGAATCCTTTGATTATGAACATAACGTGGGCTTTATGGCGTCTAGTTTTAATTATCAACTACAATAAAAAAACAAAAAAGGGATTCATTTGACTGTTCCAGCTTATCGAGAAGATGCAGATACCTATCTATATCGCCTTCTCTATCAACCTCCCGCTTTGAACCCTTACTCCTTCAACCCACTCAGGGATGCATCTAATTGCAGTCTTCATACTTTTATTCCATCCCACCTAACACCAGGAGCATAGACTAAATATATTTTGGTGTGCTCATGCCTGAAACATTTCGTACATGCATTGGTTATCCTTAATAGAGCCTTCATAAGACGTTTCTTATATTTGAGTTGTTTTCCAGGATCTTATTGCACCTGTCTATAACAGCCTCATCCACAATATATTCCATAGCGGCGTTCTCCATTTATCGACAGTAGTATTGATTCTTCATGATTTGCTGCTCATTCCCAATAATGAGAGTAATATTGTGGACGGGTATTTTGGTTAGAGACACAGTTGAACATCCATAGTTTTTTTTTATCAATTCATCATAACTACATATTTTCACTAGACCTATGTCTCTGCTGCTGATGCAGTCCCAACTACATCATTATTAGATCTCATGATGATAATAGGATCTGTATATGCGCATGTGAATGAAAGTTAGCTTGAATGGGGCAAGAAAAGTTGATCATGCTCTCGAAAAAAACGGCATGTTCATCTATAAGTTAGATCTAACTGTAACTAACTTTGACGGTTAGGTTATGTAATCATATTAAACAGTCGCAACAACATTTCCTCATCATCAACTACAAGTTCCTCTTGGAACACACTACGGACTACCTTGCGAACATCACCGCGTGAATCCCGCACAGCCTGTCCACTGAACTTCGCTGTTCCCCACCCTTGCCATTTCCCCAGCCGTTTCCAGCCCGGATCTTTCCCAGACATCCAAGTGTGCCACACTCTTGAAAAACTTGGTTGCCTGCCTGCAAACCGCATCGTCTTAAGCTTTCATTCAGCCGGTCATCTTTGGTTTCGCCTTCAAGTACGATCTTGTACGCTCCATACTCCTTTCATCGACTAGGACAGCTTGAATACATCTCATCAGCGGCTCACTTAACCACCCCATCTTCCTTGAGGCTCCCCCGCCTTGGTGGTTCAACTGCGGGATCAAATCATGTTCCGCGCACAGCAAAATGCATTTGACGATGCCGTTGGTGAGTGTTGTTCCGAGTTTATAGTTCCTAAACATGGTGATACATATACTAATCAACTTCCCATAGCCAAGGCGACGGATGAGAACTTGACATCGGAAAATTGGGAATTTATTCTTGTACGCTAACTCTCGGAACAATTGCGTCGATTTTCGTAGACTATCTTGTTGCTGATCAATCGATGGTGTAAAGGATGTTTGTGATAAGGTTGGCAGTGAGGATACGGGGTATGACTCTGGAACCTCTGCATGAAGCCAGTATCACTGGCGTTATTATAGAGACTAACTGTACTCGGCCGGACTCACAGCGCGAAAGATGCGGTTGCTGCAATGATAAAGCGACTTGCGCATCGGAATGCTAACGTGCAACTTTATACCT
>NW_025544782.1:3239574-3281320 GCF_000003525.1 Blastomyces dermatitidis ER-3 | reverse complement strand
AAGAGACCCATATAATGAAAAGATACACGTCAGATAGACCACACCCCACCAATGAAGGCGAAGATACTAGATCGGATGGAAGAATGCACAGAGATGTGTTCTAGCAATCCTGACTTCCGTATTATGGAGCAGGCTTATATGAAACTCAAGTCGCAGAGTGAGTAGACGGCTGTCTTGTACCGACTTTGTTCGAGTTCTCTGTTCGTTACTGTTTCTTGTTTAACAGGTTTATTTATTTAACAGATCCAAATCTTTAACCACCGTCGAAACCAACGAAGCGGCAAATTACCGATTTTGACCGGCAGAAGGAGGAAGAGGAACTTCAGATGGCGCTCGCATTGTCTATTAAGGATAAATCTTCTTCTTCTTCAACCCAGAACAACACCGCTGCACAGCGTACGACCAGTCAGGATAGCCAGGGCCAGCCTGCACCGTCCCAGCTTCTTCCATCAGGTACTACCGCAGCCACCGTTTCTCGGGTTCGAGCCCTATATGACTTTCAACCATCTGAGCCCGGAGAACTCCAGTTCCGCAAGGGTGATGTTATTGCGGTGCTCGAATCTGTTTACAAAGATTGGTGGAAAGGTTCTCTGCGGGGCCAAACCGGAATCTTCCCCCTTAACTATGTTGAGAAACTATCAGATCCCACCCAAGAGGAGCTCCAAAGAGAAGCTCAAATGGAGGCTGAAGTTTTCGCCGAAATAAAAAATGTAGAGAAACTTTTGACGCTTTTGAGCACCAGTAGTTCAGAATTGAACGTCCAGGAGAACGACGAAAATCACAACTCTATATCATTCTACGCTTGCCATACGCCCAAAACTTATTGAATTGATTGGAAAGTACTCACAGAAGAAAGGTGAGTATTTAGATTTGGGCTGTTTTCTCAACACTATTTGCTAACCATCTTGAAGACGACTTTACCCAACTTAATGAAAAGTTCATCAAAGCTCGAAGAGACTACGAATCCCTTCTAGAGGCCTCGATGGCCCATCCATCACAGCCGCATTACGGACGGCCGCCACAGTCTGCATACAGCTATCCAGTGCAAAGTGCATCCCCTGGATACCCTCAGGGGGTTCAACAGGACGAAGCCCATCATTACTATGCCGCTCACCCACAAGGTATGAAATTTTGCACCTATCTGCGCTTTCGTGGCTTCTGTATCATTTCCTTCCCCCTTGATTTGGCTATCTTTATTAGGGTTCTCCTTTTGAAAGTACTTCCGCTGCTCACAAATACATAGACGGCCCAAAACCTTTCCAATCTAGCCAAACTCCGTTCTACAGCTCCGAGCAAGTTCCGCTCCCCTACCCGAACAATGTGCAGACTCCTGATACCAGACAACGAACACCCAGCGGCACACGCCCCTTGCAACAATCTCAGCAGCAACCCCCCTCTGACACGTACGGAGCAAATGGTCTTGTTCATAACCACGCTCAGAATTCCTCCGACCACCCCCAGGAGCTTGGAACATCAGTATATGACTCCCCGCAAGACAGCGTCCCGCCAAATATTCGACATTCTTACCACTCGCCAAGCCATCAACCAAGCCACCAGGTTCAACCACAGCCGGCTGACTTTTCTTCTCTTCCATACTCGCCTGTGGGTAACCCCCAGTCACAAACTCCATCTCTAAATCAACCTTATACTGCACAATCACACCCACCTCAACATATTCAACAGCATCAACAGCTCGCTACGTCAGCTCCTAGCCAACCTCACCAAGCACCTCCATCTGTCCCATCCAGTAGTCCAGGTCAGCCTCCGTACCCTACAGCCCCTGCTGCAGCGCGGCCAGGACCAGGCAGTGGGAGTTACCAGTCCTATCATCCACCAAGCGGCCCACAAGCAACTTCTTCAAACGTAAACCTAAACCCAAGTTCCTTCTATCGGTAAATATGTGTTCTTCATTTGCCAAAGATTCCAACCCATGTCCCAATGGGAAATTGGGCAGATAGCAAACCTTTTCTACTATCCTCCGCCCCTAGGATTTCGGCGATCTTGGTTGGAGGATGCACGCAGGCGTTTACGGAATTTCCTCCAGTTAGTATTCATTTGCCTCTTTGTAAACAGTTCACAGGTCAATCCAATTTTGCGGACATTGCTTTTATGTTGTTTTTCTCCTAGTTGACTAAAACTTTCTTGTTTGTTCTGGTATAAGAGAATGAAAGTCTATGCTTTATAGTCCTAGTAATATTCTTGCTGCCTCCGTCTTTTTCAATTTCCGTATCATCTACTAGATGTATACCCTGCATACCGGCTTTTGCGGTGTCACTGGGTTCCTGTCAGTTCGCGTGTGATTATACCTCACGATTCCTACATATATTTATGAGCCTGTAGCTTCCTCCCCCAAGCCATGTCGACTTGGGTTGATACGTATTGATTGTTATAATAGCTAATCTAAATCACTTTTGGAAGTCCACTGCTAAAGCGGGCTTGAATTAAATTATTTACTCTAGCATTGAATGAAACTGGTTTCGGAATGCCACGCTCGGCTCATTGGGCACACCAGGGCGGGGAGCTGCTGGAGTCACGTGTCATTGTGTTCTCCCAGCGAGCCCTGCTCAGCTACCTAAGTTTACATAACTGTAACTCGACTTTCGCCAGCGTTGCGATGACTTAACCCAAGCACCGAAGCGCGAACCAAAGTCAACGGGAAGTAATTGATATCTTGTGTACTGGCGTGAACATTTGCGAATTCGGGTCTTTCGTGGAACGCCTCCTTCCTATCCATTGCTTGCGTTCTCCATTTACCTTCACACATATTCTTTCCTGATTGCGGTGAACGACCACTTCAACATCCCTAATTTTATTACCGGAATTTTCCTCGAACATGATGTTCCCCGAGGGCCCTTTTCCCTACGGGTAGGATTATTCGAACAACGTTGCTATCCCGTCTCAACGACGAGTTATAAAGCGCTTGGGTCTAGAATATATCGGCTTCGTCTACAGCACTGGCGAATAACTGAGGCATCGTCGGCCTGCACGATGGATCCGGACTGGGATGAGGTATCCCGGATAGCGGTCCCTCCTTCAGGTCCCCATGTCCTACCGACCGTCGCCTCAACGATTGCGTTTGATGACACACAGGAGTTACTGTGGACGGGAAATGAATTCGTGAGACCACGGCCTCGAGTCCCTATCTAGGATAACATGCGTCGCAAGAGCGCATCGCCTAGACAAGTAATTTGCTAATACATATCCAATGTTGATTATCGTTAGGGACGAGTGACTTCCTTCTACGGGCCAGAGCTGCAGAGATATACGTCCGTAAAAGCACACCCGGCTTCTGAAGGGCCTGTTCGCCAGCTTCTATTCCATGAGAAAGGCGTATTATCAGTGTCCTCTAAGAGCGTGCATCTCACCTCCCGCCGTGGCCTGACAATATGGCATCTCTCCCACGAAGAAATGGAGGATCTCCGTTGCATGAGTTTCACCAAGCAGGCTTCAAGGGTTATTGTTGCTGGCTGCCAACCCGTAATGTTCCACATTGACGTTGACAAGGGAATAATTGTCGAGAAATTAAACACGGAGCATAATTACACAATTATGAAAAAGAGTCGTTACCTATGTGCCGCGACTGATACTGGCTCTGTTAATGCACTGAGTCTATCCGATTTCAGTGTCGTGAAAAGTTGGAAAGCACATGGTACCGTTGTCAACGACATGGATGCGCGGAACGACTACCTCGTTACGTGCGGCTTTTCCGTACGACATCTCGGATCTCCGATTGTCGACCCCTTGGCGAATGTGTACGATTTAAAAACCTTAGCCCCATTACCCCCTATTCCGTTTCACGCTGGTGCAGCGTACGTCCGAATGCATCCAAAGTTACAGACTACAAGCTTCGTAGCTTCCCAGACCGGGCAGCTCCAAGTAGTTGATCTAATGAATCCTAATGCTATTAATCTGCGACAGGCAAATGTCACATTTATGCTCGGTCTTGAGATTTCACCCTCAGGGGAAGCTCTCGCAGTCAACGATGCTGAATGCCTCATACATCTCTGGGGTTCCCCGTCCAAAATCCATTTCAACGAAATGAGCAAGGAAACGGAGTTCGCGGATGTTCCCTCCCGGCCGCCTATGATAGATTGGTCAAATGATACCCCCTTGAACGTGATTGGTATTCCATACTACCATGAGCGATTACTCTCTGCCTGGCCGAGCCACTTGGTTTTTGAAATCGGAAGCATTCCTCCGCAAGTTGATCAGGCCATTATTCCATATCTTCACGCTGGGGAAATAGGGCATTACGCCCCCAATCCACGGAAGACCAGGAGATATCAGGTTGAAAGCACGCGGGCACAACCCGCCGCGGAGCCGGCATTAGCTGCTCCAAAGTTTTTAAGCGAGCGAGCAAGGGCTCAGGCAAAAGCCAAGTTTGACAATAATATGAGTGAAACTGCGGATACATTAGAGAGTATAGCCATTAATAAAGAGGCAGAGGAGGATCCACTTTTAAAGTATGGTAATGTCGAGATCAAGTATAGCAAGTTCGGAGTGGATGATTTCGATTTTAGGTTAGTTACGTTTTTCAATACTCCGCATCGAATGGATGCTAACCCCGCTCCCATCTAGATATTACAATAACACGGTGTTTTCGGGATTGGAGACGCATATTGCCAACTCCTTCGCAAACCCTCTTCTTCAGCTGTTTAAATTCATTCCACTAGTCAAAAATTTAGCCCTCCACCATGTAGCAACGAACTGCATATACGAAAACTGTCTCCTGTGTGAAATGGGTTTTCTGTTTGACATGCTCGACAAAGCAAACGGGCAAAACTGCCAGGCAACAAACCTGTTAAGAACCTTCAGTGGTTTTCGAGAAGCAACAAATCTTGGTCTTCTTGAGGACAATTTGACCACGAAGTCCCTGTCGTCAACTATTCAGTCAGTCAATCGGTTTTTCCTGCATCAGATATCCCACGATTTTCGATTGATGTTTCCACATTCTGAAGAACTAGACCATACACTCTCAACTGATGCGGTCGAGTCAATCCGCTGTATGCTCTGCCGCAACGAGACAGTACGACCTGGAAACGCATTTGTCAATGAGCTAAACTATCCCGCGATCGACCCCAAGCAGGCACGGCGCAATGCTTCCTATCGATTCCCTGATATACTCAAATCTAGCATTGAGCGCGAAACCCAAAATAGGGGTTGGTGCAGCCACTGTCGCCGCTATCAGCAAGTTTCTATCCGAAAAACGGTTCACCGGATGCCTCTGGTTTTGATGATAAATGCATCCGTAAATAACCCGAACAGCCGACAATTATGGAGCACGCCTGGGTGGCTCCCCGAAGAGGTTGGGATCATTCTTGAAGATGGCCGCATACAATGCTTCGAAGGCGAGGAGCTTATAACACGCAGAAAGAATGGTGCACCCGGCCTTATAATATACGAACTGGTAGGGCTTGTGGTTGAAATTGATATCCCGGAACACCACAAGCCACACTTAGTTTCTTTCATAAACGTCGCAATATCTTCGCGTGATGTGAACGACAAGAACCGATGGCATCTTTTTAACGATTTCCTCGTGACGGAAGTTAGCCGAGAGGAGGTGTTTTCATTTAATCAGTCTTGGAAGTCGCCTTGCAGTTTGGCTTACCAAGTCCAGACTGCCCGACACGGCGTGGATGATTCTTGGAAAAGTGAACTTGATACCACTCTGTTGTTTTACGAGTGGTCTATGAAGTGCGTTTCGTTATATTTTTATTTTTTTTGGTTCTATTTCCCCCTGCGGATTTACCACCCACGCATTCATTTCCTCTGTCGCTGTTACCGTTATTCTTCTCTAACCTACCTACAGTAATTATCGCCCAACGGAGGCCTGCCGAGTGCTGCAACCTGATGAAAAGCCCTCCACAGGAACCCCAGTTGCTCTCGATACCGAATTTGTGGACTTAGAGAAGGCAGAAATTGAGGTCAAAGCAGATGGAACCCAGGAAATCGTTCGCCCAAGTAAAAGCGGACTTGCACGTGTTTCTGTCATCCGAGGCTCTGGCACCGCCGAAGGTGTCCCGTTTATCGATGATTACATCACCATAAAGGACCCAATTGTCGATTATGTCACGCAGTATTCAGGGATCAAACCGGGCGACTTGGACCCACGAAGCAGCTCCCACAATCTTGTTCCTTTAAAAGTTGCATATAAGAAGTTATGGCTTCTTTTGAATCTGGGCTGCATTTTCGTCGGTCATGGTCTGGCTTCCGATTTCCGTAAAATCAATATCCAAGTTCCTAAATCACAAACTGTGGATACTCAGTATTTGTTTTTCCACCCGTCAAAAAACCGTCGCCTGAGTTTACGATACCTTGCATGGGCTGTTTTCAAGGAATACATCCAGGAGTCCACCACATCTACCACTTCGCCTGAACCTGCTCAAGCTGCCCCTGTCAACGTTACCGCGAATACATCTAGTTCTGAAGGTCATGACTCAATCGAAGATGCTCGCATGGCCCTGCGACTCTGGAAAAGGTTCCAAGAATACGAGGATGCGGGTATTGTATCGCAAATGCTTGAAGAGATATTCCGCGAAGGCTTTAAGCTGGGTTTCAAACCCCCTCCACGGAATTCCCCTAATTCTAACCCCGCTACGACTGTGCCGGGAGCTGCTATAGCCCGACTTCCTGTCAGTGGGCGCAACACACCTGACGTAGCAGTAGTCGGAGCTGGAACGCTTAGCTCAGGCGGGAGTGTGAATGGTAGTACACCGTCGACGCCGCGGCAATCATTCAGGAGATCTTCCGCCCTCACTCCTAGCAATGGTAGTTTCACAGGAAACACTAGCAAGATACCGGACATTTTTGGAGGTAGCCCTCTGCGATGAGCCTTCTTCCAGATAAATGCTGCGATTTGAAAAATCACGTGTCATTATAAATAATAATACCGTTTCTGGTCGAACAATTTGCAAAATTGGAATTTTTATGGCAGGATCTGAGAGCCCATCGAACTCTTGGCATTCGTTATTCAGGGGTTTGTTTTTTTATATATAATCAACGATTGGTTATATGCAACTTGCTGCTCGCTATGTACGTATGGCTAATATACACGCACATTTAATGAATTATGAATTATCTAAGGACATCCTAACATGCCCGTAAACTGTCTATCTCACGTTTCACGCATACCTACTTATCTTAGTACTTTATCCGATTCCACATTTGCGATACCGCCTGGGAAGCTACTCTAGAACATTTCTCAAACATATTCTATCAGCCAAAACTTTTCAAGTGTCCACTCAAGGCACGGGATAGCCAAACCAACGTTCTAACACTCGTTCATATCGGCCTGAAACTCGCATCCCTCTTTTTTTTTTTTTTTTTTTTTTTTTTTTTTTTTTTTTTTTTTTTTTTTTTTTTTTCCCTTCTGGGAGTTGGGGGATTGGTTTCGGGGAGGGTAACAACCTTGCGAAATTGGATACAGCCCAAGTGCAAGTTTTGGAAACTATATCATGTTTTCGGCGCTGCAGACTACCATCTTAGTTTCAGTCTGGGAATAGCCTACAACAGGCCGAAGAGAATAGTCCCTTTGAAGCAGGATTTGGACATCTAGCTTACGACACGCAATCTCTATATATCTTTTTATTTCTCACATAACAGGTCGAAGTCCACTTTATCCACTTAGTCGAACGAACATAGGAAAACTGAAGACCCTAGATGCTCGAGCACAATAGATCAAAGGATGGCTTGTAAGGGAAATCCTGGGAAATGTGAGTTGAAGGGTGCCAGCCAGTATCATTTGGAGAAACAAACAAGGCAACAGACAGCATTTAAATCAGCCCGCCAACCACGCACGCGTTCTTTTCTCAAAGGGAAACGACACTTGCACTTAATACCCCCCCTTCCTCCACAAGGGCCTTGACTACACCCTCTTCTACGGCCTTATCAACTCCAAGAATCATTAATGCCTCGTGCTCTACCTCATACTTATCCCTCGTGTCAGGTTGGCTCATATCCTGACTCTTAGGCTCACTGGTAGCTGCGATTCTCTCGCACTCCAATAGACCTTTTGAGACAGGGGCCACGCCCATAAAGTTGATATTAACGCCTTCCTTCCCCAAGATGCTTCCGACAACTCCAATTTTTCCGGGAGAATCGTAGTTGTGACAAATGAGTAACGTACCATCGGGAACGAAGGACGTAGCAAATCGACCGAGACGAGATATTAATGGCTGAGACTGCGAGCATGTCCCGGATATGATTTGCTGCTGCCCGGGGACCGCTTTTGGTGCAGGCACGGAACTTGCAACATCAGGCGGTGGACGGGAAGATGCGCGCGAGGGCGGGTGGGCCACCAGTGTGATGAGAGAAGAGTAAGAATGCGATGCTGGATCGCGGGAGAATCGCTCGTTGACAACAATGCCACGTTCCTTTGCAATGAGCTCTGCGTTGACGATATTTACGTTGACGCCCGCCGTGCTACTAATCGGAGCAATGAGCCCCTTGATCAGAGCTGCAAAGAGGGGTTTTGTATTATTAATCCCAGAAATCTCCCCTTCGTAGATCATGTCAAATGTGCTGCTATTTGCCGTAGATGTGGCGGCAGATGTGAAATGCTGGATATATAGGCTCCCCATTTTCTCTACGAGATGTACAAATGGTTGGAGCTTCTTGTATACTTCCGGCAAAATCAAGGGCGCATTCACGGCACTTCGAGGGAGGGCACCGCTCAATATCTGGAGAACCTGTTCGCAGACATCAATGGAGACATTCTCCTGTGCTTCAACTGTAGAGGCACCAAGATGTGGGGTCGCCAAAACACGGGGATGGGCAATGAGTTTTGCGGCACTGGAACCAATAGCTGGAGGCTCTGATGTAAAAACATCAATTGCCGCTCCAGCCAAATGGCCTGATTCTAGGGCTTCGAGAAGAGAAGTTTCGTCAAAAGTTCCGCCACGAGCGACATTTAGTACACGAGCGCCTCTTTTCAACTGCGAAAGCTCTGCGGATGATATCATTCCCCTCGTTGATGCGATCAAAGGTGTATGAATCGTGAGGAAATCTACTGTCGGCAGCAGTGCATCAAGGGAAGGTAGAAGGTTCACAGACGCGGATTCTGCAACCGCAGCAGAAGCATAGGGATCGACAGCATTCACCTTCATCCCTAGCCCTTTGGCGAGTCGCGCAACTATCAAGCCAACTATAAAGAACACACCGTATGAGGAATTGCTCTCTCAGGGGGTTTATGTTCAAAATTGGATCAATGCAGCTCGTACCTTTTCCCAGGCCGATAATTCCTAGGGTCTTCCCTTTAACTTCAACACCCACTAATCGACTCCTTTCCCATTTCCCATCTTTGAGGCTTGAGCAACCATTAGGGATGTTTCTGGCCATGGAAAGCATCAACGCTATCGTATGCTCGGCAGCAGCCCCAACATTTCCGGAGGGGGAGTTTATGACCACGATCCCAAGTTTGGTTGCAGCAGCAACGTCTATAACAAAAGGGGGGTCAGTGGTGTTCTGTGTTCTTCGAGACTACATGAGATATTGGACCGTTTGGATGGGAGCATTGCATAACCAAGTTGACTATTCCTCGGAGGGACCAAAAAAAAAAAAAAAAAAAAAAAAAAAAAAAAAAAAAAAAAAAAAAAAAAAAAAGAAAAAGAAAAAGAAAAAGAAAAAAGTAAATGCGTAGGATGAAGAGAAACGGAGTAGCTAAACAGAAGAATATAAGAGTCATTCTCACCAACGTTATCAACACCAACGCCTGCTCTCCCAACAACCTTCAGATTCTTCCCCGCCTGCAACACCTCCGCAGTGACTTTAGTCTCCGAACGTACAAGCAATGCTTGGTAGTCGGGGATGATTTTCACCAACTCGTCCGGGCTGAGGTCCGTCCTCTCGTGAACATTCAGGGTAGATTTGAGCAGTGACAGGCCGTCAGGAGACAACTTCTCTGGGACCAGCACTTTAGCTCGCACCGCATCATTTGAGAGTAGAGGCATGGGGGAAACGGATAGATGGATGAATTGAATAGATCTTTTAAGTGGGATTGATTGACTGACTACCCTGAGAAACAGAAATATGCTATGCTCAAAATGTAGATACTTATTTTCGACGCTGACAGCAGCAGAAGTGGAAGAAATGGAAGATGGAAGAAAGAGAGAGAGAGAGACAGAGAGATCACACAAACAAACACACGCGCATATATATATATATATATATATATATATTAATATTATCTTGTACTGTACTTTTTTAACTTACTTACCTCTCTGCATAACCATCCTCCGGCCTAAACAGCTCAGCTTCTCCTCATTTCCGGAAAGGCGCACAGCCCCATGAATCCGCGAAAAGCTTTAGGTATAAGAACAAGAACACACTAGGGAGAGGGGGAGAGGGGGATAGGAGGGGGGGGACAATTCAGTGCCACAATGCATGCATCAGTATTCAATCTCTAGCCAGCCGGAAATTCAATATTCAAACAATTCAACAAGCCAACACCCAATCGCTCACAATCTCCCCGGAGTAAGTTAACTGCCTTAGGCACAGCACAGTCCGGGGTATTATTGGGCGCAGCGAATGGGCTAGTTGGACGTTCTGCCGTCCCCTTGTGAACCCTGCCTGATAGATAAGAATTTCTATTAGTTAACCTGATTTGTCTCATTTTGGTTTGGAACCGTTTCTTCCAGCAGTGGAGTGGGCTTTCAAGGTGAAATCGGAACTGGGGGCCTGGAGAAGGGCTGGGAGGTCGGCTTGCATTATTTAACTCCCAGTTCGATGTAGCTACTGTAACTTGGAGGGTGAGTATTGAGGAATGGCCCTTCAAATAAGCTAATCGTCTGGAGTTGAATGAAACCTTAAGAGGGCAAGTTCCTCTCAACTGAACTGGAACAAAATGTTAAATTTCCAAGCAACAGGCTGTAGGCATATCCTGCAACTACGTTCAAACTTCCAGCACACCGTGTCATCAACCTATGTTCTCCTAAACTTATCGATGAGTAGTCTGAAGACTCAATAAGTAAGCAACGACTCCTCCTCGCAAGGTCCGAATGTTGCATGAATGTGACGCCAGCCTTATGCTGAAGGATTGAGTCAGGCCAGACACCAACCACGGTTGACGACTTGAAGCCAATTTTATCCCCCTTGATATTAGTCCCCAGCGACGAATCGAGTTTCCAGGCGTAGCCGCCGGGATACAGCACGGGTATCCGTTACTGTTGGGCATAGACAGGCAGAGGTTATTTGTACTGGGAAAAACTCCGGGAACTAAGTTTTTGCTGTTATTACTAACTCGACATTCTTATTCTAATACATGTAGTTTGCAGTCCAATGGTTTACCAGGAATGTATTGGAAGAAAAAGGGGGAAAAGAAAAGAAAAAAGAAAAAAATACGGTATGGGAAAATGAAAAGCAATAGAAAGTAACTTAGATCATACAGGAAGCTTACTTCTTATAGCCTACTAATACTCCATCGATTCCTCGAAAAGCCTTCTCAGTTCTTCTTTCTCCGCACCCAGTTCTTTGCTCAGGCTGGGGGCCAGGTTCAACACGCGCTGCTGTGGAATAGTCCCCTCGATCAGGTCGTCCAGATTGCTAGAGTTGAACCCAAGCTCCTTTAGCCCGCGTGGTTGGTCTCCAAGCCCGATCAGGAACTCAGCCACTGCTTCACCCAGCACCTCACCGGCGCTCTCTCTTTTCATATTTGAAATGTCCACCCCAAAAGCTTCCGCTGCAGCAAGGTGGCGGTCCGGGTTGCTGGCCGCCGTGAACTTGAAAACAGCTGGCGCAGTGACTGCAACAGACACGCCGTGGGGAATGATATCGTGGCCCACAGCATATCCTGGGTGCTTATATCCCGGATTCTGTCCGGAGATGGGGTAGCTCATCCCGTGGCAGAGATGGACACCGGCATTCCCGAAGCCCACGCCAGCCAGCGTTGCAGCGAGAAGCATTTGGCTTTGGGCTTCAGTGTCATCTGGGTTCTTAACAGCACGAGGAAGATACTTGACCGTACTACGTAGCGCTTGCAGGGAGAAAATGTCCGAGATTGGGTTTGCACCCTGGTAGGCGGGACGGTTGATTGGGTTGGTTGGTCTCGGCGTTCTCTCGTTGTAGGGAATCGCGGTCCAAGACTCCAGGGAATGGCAGAGGACATCCAAACCGGAGGAAGCATGAACTTGCGATGGCATGGTTCGTGTGTTGAGAGGATCACATATGCCCAGCGTAGGCTTCAGGTTTCTGTGTGCAACGCCTGTTTTCGCCTTCTTGGAAACCAAGTCGAAAATGGCGGTACCTGTGGTTTCAGCGCCCGTACCGGCAGTGGTGGGCACGGCGATCAGAGGTTTGAGTGTCCTCGTAATTGGCAATCCTTTTCCAAGGGGGGCGTTTACGAAGTCTAGGAAGTCGGCTTCCGGATAGATACAATATAGATTCATGAGTTTCGCCGTGTCGATGACGGACCCGCCACCTAAAAAAATCAGGGATACGGTTGGGTTAGCTAGAAGGGCCAACAGTAGTTAACTGCTTTTTTAATTCACTTTTATATATATATGAAACGTACCTACGGCAAGAAATGCATCAGCGTTGTATGGTTTCGCAAAGGCAATGGCATCTTTGATTCTATTTCAGGCAACGACCCGTCAGCAACGTATTTTCCACTTATTTTCCACCTACTACCAAGTTAGATCCTCAGGGGACAACGGAACGTTGGAGGATTACAAAACTCACGAATAATCCTTTGGCTCAACGCGAACTTTATCATATACGGTAAATTCCACGCCTTCTTTCGTCAGAGCCTCGATTGCGTGCTTCATGGGGTCTAACTTGGCGATATTTGAATCCGTCACGATACAGACACGCTTAGCGCCCAAGTTTTTGAAATCCATGCCAACCTCCTTGGTGGAACCTGGCCCAAATCGGATACTCGAGGCGGCCATTTCAAAGGCATATTCCTTCTGGTGGGAGGGATCGATGGGGGTTGCAAGATTGCGGACATGCTTGGATATGGGGGAGGCATGGCGATGGTGGTGGTGATGCGCAGGGTTGGAGTGGCAGGGACATGTTGGAGGGTGAGTGAATTGGACAGTCCGGAGGAGATTGAGAGCCCTTGAAGCGGCAGATGGAGCTATTCTTATAGAGGGGAGGCTCATGGTTGCGGTTTGTTGATAGGGAGGAGAAGCGGAGGTATTATCTGGGGGAAATCGGGCTTTCAATTGACGAGGAGGGTTGTAAGGATGATGTCAAGGAAAGAGAATGAGAAAGGAAACGACAGAGATCATAGAAGATTGAACATAATGATTATTATTAACATGTATACAGTATCCTTTTGAAGCTGACCATGTCTGGAGCAGCGATGAAGTTGTTGCGGGGGGAAAGGGTTTGCGGTTCGGCAAACATCCCGTCGGCTCGGAGCAGGGGGGGGTTATTTAGCCGAGCGCGAGTCGGTGCAGTCGAGCAGAGGAAGAGGAGTGCAATTTATATAGGGTTAAACGTCAATACTACTACTATTAGTCAATTAATTATTGTTCTGTACGGAATATAGAGGAACAAACTACCATCAATATCCACTTTGTATTATTGAATAGCATGCTGCGTTGACCGGCAACCATTGTAACCTAACTACTCCGTACAGGCCTTTAACTACTAAAGAGCTTAAGTTAACTAACTTAGTTAAACTAAATAACAGGCTAGTTAATGGTGATGACGATGATCCATGGACAATAATAATAATAAAGTTAATAATAGTAATAATGAAATGCCATCCTCCCGCTTCCTTTCCGTCAAAGCCCCCGCCCGACGCCAAACTGCTTCCATATATTCTATTTCTTCCATTTTTGTTCAACAATAGCGGATTCTCTCTTTTCTGCTCTGCTTCTACACCAACTCTCCGGCCCCATTACTTTGTTCTGCTCTTCATAATAAGCCCAGCTGGGTTAGTTAAACTAACTATTCCCCCCAATGATGTCATTTTCTCTTTTTGGCACTGACATCCGCACGTTGATATCCGTATATCACTGCGACAGAAATCATGGCGACAGACACTTCCACATACAAATTGAACCGTATGATATGTCCCCATTATTGGTCTTACTGGTGCTACTGGTGCTACTGCTGCTGCTTCTACCTCCTCGAGGGCTGCGCTGACTGATCTTTGTCCCTTTATTAGATTCTATGCTTCGGGTGAAGGACCCAAAGAGATCAGGTACCTACCCCCATTTGACTCCCTGTCTCGTCTCCGTGGTGATAGGTTAACAAAATCTAATACAATCGTTGTTTGTTGTGTGTGACTAGTTGAATTTTACGAGTTCCTCGGCCTCTCCCTCATCAACAAGATCGATTTCCCCGAGAACAAATTCTCCCTCTACTTCCTGGCATACAACGGCCCCCAGTCCCTCTCGGGTTCAAACCACTGGTCGGACAGGAACGGCGTCGTCGAACTTACTCACAACTACGGCACAGAGGATGACCCTTCGTACGCAATCACGAACGGCAACACAGAACCACACTGCGGATTCGGTCATCTCGGAATCTCCGTTGATAATCTCGAGCTGGCATGTAAACGCCTTGAGGATGCCGGGTATGTGTTCCAGAAGAAGATTGGCGAAGGGAAGACCCAGAACCAGGCCATCGTGAAGGATCCAGACGGATATTGGATAGCTATCAGTTGGAAACACGAAACGGATGCAGCCGTTGGACAGTCGGATCCATCCACCTATCGGCTGAACCACACTATGCTCAGGGTCAAGGACTCTCAAAAAAGTTTGAAATTCTACCAGGAAGTTTTAGGCATGACTCTTGTCCACACGGCCGAGCTTGAGAATGGGGAAGGGAAGCGGTTTTTACTCGCCTATCCCGCGTCCAATCCGTCGCTCCAAGAGGGCACTGCCAATCCCACCGCGGACTGGGAGGGTTTGGTGGAATTGACATGGATTTACGGCACAGAAAAGCAGGAAGGGAAGGTCTATCATGATGGCAACGCAGAGCCTCAGGGTTTCGGGCATATCTGTACGTGATTTAAGATTAAGATATTCAATCCCCTTCCTCCCCCTCCCCCCCCCCCCCCCCCAAAAAAAAAGAGAGAGAGAAACCTCATGAAGGCCTAGCCAAAAAAGCTAATCAATTTCCCTACCGTGCAGGCGTGTCAGTGGACGATCTAGACGCTGCGTGTGCTCGTTTGGAGGAGCAAAAAGTGGCCTGGAAAAAGCGACTGACAGACGGGCGCATGAAGAACGTAGCCTTCGTGCTTGACCCAGACGGATACTGGATCGAGATCATCCAGAACGAGAAGTTGAAAAATCGAAGTAATTGGTAAAGAGGTCGTGGGATGAACTCTCAGCACTTCCCCGCGTTAAATACCTCAGCAGGCGGCGTGTTTGCCTCGCAGCATTTGGAGGCGGCCTGACTACTCCGTACACAGTAAATAAACCCTTGACCCCTGGCTTGTATGGCCGCGCAAGATGATGGGGAATCTAAGAATAAGTCAGCTAGTTTCATAGTTAACTAGCTAAAACCAATTCGATTAAACTAATATGCACAGACTGATGAATGTATTAGTTATTATTATTAACTAGTTATGATGTTTTATTTTGTAAGCTCAAGAGGCAGGGAATTGGTCGTGTGAGGCGCCTGGCTGAATGGATATCCAACCCCCACGGAGGAAGAAGAAACCAACCATATTAATAAATATCCCATATCATATCAGGCTCTAATAAGTTAGTTAACTAGTAACTAACTAACTAGATGACGGGCTTCTTTTCTTTTTCTTTTTTTGCTTTTATATTTCCCCGCGGAATATTATAGTGACTCGAACTGACCAAGTGACAAACCAACCTGCAATCTGGTTGGCTCCCTTCGTAGTTATTTTACTGCGTATAGCGTAGTTATAGTATTCGCCTCAAATGCTCTCGCTAGCTAAAATAATATAATAAATAATATTAAACTAAAAATCCTCAAAGTTCCAACCACGCAGATAATAAATACGATACGCTGCACCGTTATGTTATATCATAAACAACGACGACCAACAAACCCTTCTCAAACACATGATTTTCCGTGTCCCTTAGCGCATTAGAAGGCCCTCCAGGTATGGTTATTTTTTTATTTCTTTTTCGTTTCTTTTTCCTTATCCCCAGTTTCCGTCCGACACGTGCATGCATGCGACTCCATTTCTTACATTTCCCTGCAAGCCGATTTTACCACTCAAGCCGCCCTTATTAGTTAGTTATGGCTTTAAATCCCCAGACAATGAATGGGCTGTCCTGTCCGGCCGTGTCATTTGCCCACCTTTTCCCTCCAGCGGCCCCAACTATCTCTTTGCTTTTTCTGTTGTTTCTTCTGCCAGCCCTCTCGTATTTTTTGCATGGGTTTCTTGTGGGACAGACAAATGCTGCGTGACGGATGCTCCGAGCATATATCTATATATCTCTGTGTCTGCCATCCCATCCGCAAACACTCCCCAAGCAGCATGTATCCGCAACGAGCCATGCTCCCCCTCATACAGACCCCCCCCTGTGATCTGAACTTGTATCTGTCGCGACTCTTCCTGCGAACATGTCGATAACCGAACTAGATACAGGCGCCGGCACCAGCGATACAGATTCGTACCACTGCTTCGAAGACCCGTTCTTCGTCCCTGTATGGGAGAGAAGTCACGTGAAGTGCGCGCAGAATCTCCTCGAGTGCGACGGCGAACCCATCGAATACGACGACGAGGAAGAGGACTTTATAGATAACTGTTTCTTCTTCCCCGAAGACTGCTCCTGCTCTTCGACCAAGACATCATCGACCTTCAGCACTGATGTCACTGACCCCGAACTCGACGATATCAACCCTGCCGAGATGATCCCAGAGCTGCCGGGCATCAAAATGCTGGACACGGAAGCCCTGACCAACCTGCTAGAGGATAACCTATGCCCCCCAGAGATTACCTCTATTATGTTAGTTCCCTCTTATATACGTATATATGTATATGTATAACATTTATTTGTATTCGAGAGAAAAAGAATCCCCTCCTCATCAGGTCATCACGTAAATCTGGAGTGTCTCGGCACTGATAAAACCTGCATAGGATATTCGCTACAAATGGGGCCATTTTCGCGCATGCCTCCTCACTTCCTGCACGCAAACTACGAAACCTGAGCGCGACATACGGCGCCGCGTATTTATCATATGCAGTAAATGCCCCCGCTGGTAACCTGACTGGCGTTAACCCCTCCAGCCATCCCTCATCATTTGTAACAACACCCTCCGTGCCATTAGGCGATGTTGGGTCGATAGTCTTCGAATTCGAAAACCTAGCCGCGGTCGTCACCAAAATCGCAGACAAAGTCCTCCTCGCTGTCGTAGGTCCCAGCCATATTAACCCACCGCAGGACCAGCAACAGCCGCCCCCATCCTCTAATGGTGATGGACGCGACCGCGCACCGCCTGGGTCTGCAGCAAGCGATACAGAACGAGCCACCGCCGGAGCCGAATCCTACTCAACAGCATTCGACAGCCACCCGATGGACCACCCTAATCCCACGAGTCTTGCATCATCAGCACCCAACCCAACCTGTACACCAGCAGCAGCGCTGCACGAAAGGGTAGCCTCAGCAGCAACAGCAGAACGTCCTCTAACACCTGCTTATAACGACTCGGACGCGGCGCTACAGCTGCAGTGGGAAATCGACCGCAGCAACGACCTAGACCGCCTCGCGAGTCTGAATCTTGACTCGTCGCCTGCAGTGCTTCTGGCCCTGGAATCCAAGTCCGCTGCCCTGGGGAAGTTCCTGAGTAACAAGCTACAGGATCTTGAGTATCCGGATGATTTCTGATTGCTATCGCTTGCTTTAATTCTTCTCGGCTCACTTTTGATATTTCGTGTTTGCATTTTGCCGTCTCGTTCATATTGCACCCAGTTCATTTCTGTTTTATCTATGTGCCGTTACAGCGTATTTCCTTTTTTTTTTTTTTTTTTTTTTTTTTTTTTTTTTTTTTTTTTTTTTTTTTTAAATAAACATTGTCCGAAACAAATACCACGTCCAGCTTTTCTGACATATTTCAGTTAATAAATCATTTTCTCACTCCTCTTTTTACTTCTGGTATGATTGAAACTTCCCGTGGACTACGCATAGCATAACTACGGCTTTCTTTGTTTCCGGCGTATTGTATTCTATATCTCTGTTTATTTATTTGGGCGTTGGAGAAGGAGCTTTCAAGTATTAAAACCTTAACGAAAGGGTATAGTTATTTTTAAGCTAAGTCAAAACTACGAATGAGAGTTAATTCATTATAAAAAAATATCATCTATCCCTGGTCCGCCGCCTCCATTCAAACTAGGCAGCCCTATGTGTGGACGTAGCAAACTGTTGAACTAGTAGTGAGAAAACAATCGTAGGTATCCTCGAAACGAAAAATGGATGTCCGAAAGTCCAAGGAGATATCATGAGTGTGAATATAGAAAAAAAAAAAAAAGCAAACGAAATCCGAGATGGATAAATGGCGTAAGTGAATATGTGTATGTATATGTTGCCATGTTTTCAAAACGCTCCGCTCCTCACATTATCCTGAAAAAGCCGCAGAGGGGAGTAAAAACAAATGAGTAAAAAACATAGCGCAACAACCTAAACAAGAAACTGAAGGAAGTAGTGAATGGAAAAATCGGTCCGTCCCTCATCAATGCAAGTAGTGAGACTAATATATATATAGATATATAGATATAAATATAGACTGCGATATGATCATAGTCTACCCGCATCCACTAGCGGCGCTATGGTCCCCTCTTCTTGCTGTGATGTTGCCGCGGTAGGTGCTGGGGGTATTTCCGTCGTCTCTGCAGCTGGTTGAGCTACAGGCGGAGGAATCCCGTGCGCACCACTTGTAGTCCTACTCACAGCTGGGCTCGTGGTCTGACTGACCGCCCCAGAGCCCGACCCAGGCCCAGACCTGTTAGCCAATTTGGTAAGAACATCGAGCCAATCTTCCGCGATTTCCTTGGAATGGGCCTTGAAAGTGAGTTCAGTCGTCGTGGAGAATGCCTGTCCGACCTTGCCGCCTGAGACGTCTTTACCCTTAATGGTGAACTTGACGCCATCGCCGCTACCGATGGAGCACTCGGGAATATAGAGCGAGATGTCCGCTGTTGGCTCCCGGTTGTAATCATCGTTGTCTTTGAAACCGTGTAGGTACCCGGCTGGGGAAATAGCGTAGTAGCCTGGGCTGTATCCCTTGATCATTGCGCGGGATTTTCTCTCGAGTGTGCCTTCGATTAGCGCTTTGGTGGCGGAGTGCGCTTGGTTGGGGAAGATGGCGTCGGATATGGTACGGGCAGGCTTGTCGGGGTTGATCAGGATTTCTTCATTGCGCACGGAAAAGTTCATCCATTCGAAATTGTCGGGGATTTGCTGCGCTGTGTCGACCATGTTTGCATACAGTTTGCCTACGCTGCCAGAGTGGGCTCCCATGCAGTTGGAAAACTGGAGAAGTGCAGCCTGCATCGTTTTAACAATATGGGATTCGAAAAGTGAAAGGGAATTCTGAACCTGCAGCATCTCCTCCCGATAATTGTTTTCTTCGGCCACCTGTCTGTTCATGCGGTGACTAGTGCCTCTCCGCAAAATGTAGGGATCGTGCGCAGGCTCTAGCTTGCCTCCGACGTCAAAAGCAGCTGTGTATTTCCCTAGCATTTCAATATGTTTGTGGGTGGCAGCAGTGGCTTTCCTGACCTGCTTTGCACACTTTTCGGCACCATGTTCGACGCCTTCGGCCTTGGATTTGATCTCTTGATGAAGCTGCTTGAGAATCGGGAGAACGAGGTTTTCCAAGTTCTTCTCCGTGTCCCGGTGTAAATCCACGATTGCCTGTCGCAGGACGCTGTTAGAGAAAAAGGCTTGGAGAAATTGACACTGCAAAGGCTAAGTGCTTCAAAAATGGATAGACTTACCCCGGTATTGGTGCGTAGGTTATCAAAGAGACCAACGACACCTCCCTTGCCCTCGCTGAAATGCGACGCGTCCTCCAGAGGTTCTGGTAAGGCCTAATGAGAGGGAAATCAAATGAATCCAGAAGATTAGCACTCAGCGACCTTTCCATGCGTCACTAAACAACCAGCTGACAGGCGAGCGGGGGGTCTACCTTCAGAATCTTTCCAAATTCTTTCGACTGGGACTCGTGGGCTTTGTGGGTCGCAGTAATGTAGTTTTCGAGGTATCCGCACACATGTTTCCAGGCCTGTAGCCGGTTATATAGAACTTTGGAACTGTTCTGGGTAAGGAAAGAAAAATCCATCGGTTAGCCTATCTTTCTCCGATCTCAATCCCTAATAGCAGAAAAATTTACTGGGGGATCCTACACTCATATCGGCCTCGAGAGCAGGATCATCATCACTTTTGGCGGTATTCGTAGTCGAGACAGTTTTAACGGTAGAAGACCGCCGCGGTAGTTTTGTCAAAACCATGATGGGCAGCGTTCTGGTGACAGTTATATAGGAAGTGAAAGGGCTTGTTCGGTAACTGGCGATATATACCCAAAGACCGGCTGAAGGCAAAGTTGCAGCAACAGTTGCTCGTTAAAATTGCTTCCAAGAAAGCAGCAGGGTCCAATTGTCGGTATCATGAATGAAGAATAGTGTTTCAATGACCAAAAGCGACGGTGGATGATGCCGAATTTCCTCTCTCACACACAAAGAGAGAATCAAAGGGCCGGTGTGGTTGAGGATGGATGTGGCGGGGTGGAGAGACTACAAGGCGCAGAGGGGGAGGGGTATTTTGAGCTTGGCGGTCAAAACATACGGAGTTGAGAGGGGCAGCGCAGGAGTGGCTAGTTTGCGGACAAAAGAGACAAAGAATAGAAGAATAATTAATCTTATCGTATATAAACTTGAATAATAGGACAAGGTCTGAATGTCTGAATGCAGCGCGAGTGAGAATAGCAGACAACTGGGATTTCGGCTGAGGTCAATGTGATGTCACGCCTCGGGATGTCAGATGAGTCAGCAAGGAAGTGGCAGGGACCAGATCTCTAGTCTAGACATCCATGGATATGTCATATGTGTGTAGTGTAGGGACGGATCATGTATAGTCCCCCCAATCGCAACGTGCAAGGGCAAAGGCGTTTCAAGTTCTGTATCCCCTCTTCCTGGGCAGAGCCCAGCTATTCAAGTGGCAAGTGTTGCATTGCTGAAACAGGGAGACCAGTTTTGTTCAACAAGAACTCGATCACAAATCTCAGGGCAAAATCCATCCAACCACGTTCTAACCTCAAACAGGGACATGTTAATAGGAAACAGAGAAAAGAAATTCAGAGGGGAGGAGGAAAAACGGGTCCAATGATAAAGTGATGAGAGAGAAAGGAATTTTATCTAAAAACCAACAACACCAAAGAAAAAAACAAGATGAAACTCCCCATGATCCTGTCCTGTCCCAACTTCCCGCCAAAAGTAGTGTGTAAAATTGTTATAGCCCAACCAACACCGTCTATGCAAATAGGCACATCCTAGCAAATGTATAAAAAATATATATATAAAGAAAAAGGAGAAAAAACAAGTCCCTCCTGCCGTGGCGTAATGATGGATAAATAGATTAGATGGTACATAAGAGAGGCGTAAATATTCGTTAATGTGTATAATGTGTATAGTTCGGCAACGAAACAATGGCATAATGATTATGTATGTTTATACACACAATCACCAAAAGCCTAGAGACTCAACGCATACTATGAAAGTTGAGCGATGCTCGACCGTCACTATATATCGTTGCTATGGCTCCGATCGTGAAGCCGGAACAGTGATCGATGTCTCGTGTCGCTGGTTAGCAAGGGACGATGGGAAGGACTGGGTCGCATGGGAGTTATGGAAACACCTCTAGCATCTCCAGCAGTAGCCGATTGGTAGTCGGGTAGGCCTTCGTTGGAATGTGGTGAGGGATGCGATCGAACTGCAGTGGCGTAACTGGGGACGCGCGAGAGGTGCTCGACTTCACTAATTTGCGAGCTAGGCGTAGCCACACCCGATGGAATGTCGTCGTCCTCAGATAGCCGCCGTGAGGAGGTCGCGGTCGCAGGTGTAATAATCCCAGGACTCTGGATGTTAATGGACGGTGTACTATCCTCCGAATTCACCAGCTGGGATTCTTGGCTTGATGAGTCTGTCGCTAATTCAGCGGATTCCGAGGGCGGGGGGGTAAATGGGAATGTGGCAGCGCCAAGATGCAGGTTGTTTAGTCGGGTGTGTAAAGCAGTTGGTGAGATATTCTGAGATTCCGAGGCTACCACGGCGTTGATGTTATCTATTGAGAGATTTCGACTAACGGACGAGAAGGGTGTGCCAGGGCGACTGCTATTGCCAGGAGTCCGATAGCCAGAAAAATCTATTTCGCTGTACAGCTGATCGAATCGATGCTCTCCATACAGAGGAGGCGCCTGCTGTGCCATCGTATGGATAACTCGCTGCGCGGAGTGCACGGATTGATCAATTAGATCATTGTTATCGCCGATGGGGAGGTTGGGAGAAATAAATATCGAAACAGGAAGACTAGCACGTAGCTATGACTCGGGAAGCCGCGCTGTTAGCTTTATACCTTATACATGGAAGAATATATGCTGAAAGACGCATTGAACAAATTATTAATATACCTCAGACATATGGCGGTCCGGATTGCGAAGCTGGACTCTAAACTTTAGCTTGTGTTTGATTCTTATACCTCTCGTATCGGCGTCTTGTAAGCATTTGTTGAGTGACTTTGGTAGGTTCAAGATTCGGGAAAACTCAAATCCATCGGCATCTCTGTTAAGGGAGTGAGATTTTTCCAGTTGATCCAATGTGCAGATATCTTCAAGGATGACTTTAGTCCATTTGTGGGACAATTGGGCGGCTTCGTCGTCGTGGGGGTTTAAAACGAAGTCGTGGTTCTCTACTAGTTGTGTGGAAATAGTACCGATAGTGAGTCCCTTTAGCAATGGTATAAGGCGAAAGTCCACCTGCACGGAGGTTCCGAATATAAGTGCTTTGGAAGGGGTCGAGATTGAATATTCGATCTTATTCGGCCATATATTCTCCACAGACTATCACGGAAACGGTAAGCTCGAGCAACACCACGGGACATATAAAAAGGGGTCGCATCAAAGTCATTGTACCGGTTGGTGTTCACAGTTAGTACATACCATCGCATGTGAAAGCTCCAGAGCGCTTGGGTCAAGGGTTCGAATAATCCTCAATGGTTTCCGTAGAATTATATCCTTGACGTATTTCCGACCAATCTCGGCTTTGAATCGATAAGTAATGAAGGTGTCACGCAGCCCTTCAATGCTTTCGGGGAGGGATCCCGCGAGGATGACATCAAAGGGAAAGTCGTAATTGCCCGCGGGCAAGGTTTCCAGTTTGTTTTTGCCAGCATCTCTAAATGTCCATGTGTGATCAAAAAACCTATTTTCCCTCGAAGACTTTCTGCGACTGCTAGAACCTTGGAGCCTGTTGATATGACTCAGCCCATTAGCATCCACCCGTTTTCCTTTGGTGTATCGCATAAGGGGGGAAAGATAAAAGCTTACAGGATTTTCGACATGCCAGTGAGGTGAAGTCTGAGATATTTGATTTGCAGGGGCTCTGAGAGGCAAAGGAGTAGTTTGCCATTCAACAAGGTGCTGGCGGCCTCGTGTTCATTCCCGCGAAAAACGATATAATCGTGATCTAGTCTGTGGGGAATTGGTGTCAGCGTTTCGGTGCGCCAGAAAAGAAATTGGGGGAAGGGAAGGAAGAAGAAACAATGGGGTCAAACCAACCTGATATCAAAGTACTTTGCCTGACTGGCGGTCCCGCCACTAGTGAGGAAACTGAGGGCCATGGCAGCACAAGACAGGATGGAGAAAAGCTCGAGGCTAGAATAACCATAGGGGCAGCGGAATAACGGAAAGCCGAGTGAGATCAAGACAGAGCAAGAGAATAATGGAGAGGAGAGGAGAGAGAGAGAGAGAGAGGAAGGAGAGTATGAGGTATGGTATGTATGGTATAAGGGAAGACGAGCAGAGAGAATTGAAGGAAGCCGGCCATTCATTCAGCCAACTGGTTCTGTCATCTAGCTCAGGCGGAGTGCTAAATTTGCAAACTAAAGGTTTGGACCATCCGGAACTTTTAGACTTATTAGTAGGAAGAGGGGGAGGAGAAGGAGGGATTATTGGTACGTGTACGACGCTATATTGTATGTCCATACAATGTACATGTACATGATACATGTACCTGCCGCTGCGGCCCCTAGGCAGGTCCATGGGTACTGGGTACATGCCACCCGGTGTGAAGCCATGGATTGTTGGAGATAAATATAGAAAGAAATACGAGCGAGAATTACAAATTTCAAGGAAAACTGACGTATGAGGTCAATAAAGTTTGTGATCAAGAGCAAGAGAGCAAGAGACAAATTCCCATTTGCCCTAGCACTAAGTTAACTAACCAAGCAAACAACAAAATGAAAAATGATTGGTGTGCCTGGAGTGAGATCAATCTGGTCTCTGAGAGAATTATTCAAGGACCTCGATAATGTTTTTCTTATTCCCATATTGTTCTCGTAACCTTCCAATAATGAAGGAAATAATATTGTACTGTACGTAACTACGCGGAATGAGGACTGGCTGACACATTATTATTATTATTATTGACACTATAGTTAACTACTAAAACTTATTAACTACTACTTTCAATTATTCTATCGAAATTTTCCACGCCAGACAGACCCCCACGCATTTGTTTGATCTAGTAGTAGCCTAGGCCAAATTCCTTTTTTAAGGTAGTGTATTGTATATAGTTACAGACACTATCCTATCCTATCAGGTCGAAGGTTTGAATCGTAAGTTACTCGTAACTCGTACTCGTAGTTAACTATCTATGTTGCAAAAAAAAAAAAAAAAAAAAGTTTCCAA
Source organism: Blastomyces dermatitidis ER-3 (assembly GCF_000003525.1). Lineage (NCBI taxonomy): Eukaryota > Fungi > Ascomycota > Eurotiomycetes > Onygenales > Ajellomycetaceae > Blastomyces > Blastomyces dermatitidis. The sequence goes on along the minus strand of NW_025544782.1, from coordinate 3,256,489 downwards.
CAACAACAAACAAACACCCCCTTGCACTATCTACACCTATCCTATCTATCTATCCCGATAAAACCCGCTGACGTTTACAGTTCAACAACCCACGGGAGGGGGTGGATCTGGCCCCTTCTTCGGCTTCAGCCTAGAACATTAACAACATATAAGCATTTTGCTGCAAGATGACACAACTGCCGGTTGTGCCGTGCCCAGCCTTCGCCGGCATGGTTCCAGTTTGTGTTGTGACTTTCAAATGTTATAATAAGTACGGAGTACAGCCTCAGTAAGTAGTAGTTAGTAGCTAACTACCTAGGTAACTAACCTTGCAGTCAACAACCCCGTGATTTTTGATTTTTACCGTCCGTTAATACATACCCAATTCGTCCGACCCCCTAACCCAACCCTGCACAGTGGTTAACATATCGACTATAAAATAGAATAAGTTAACTTATACGAAGGCCAAGCCGGCTAGAATCGAACCTTCCTTACTTTGTTGCTTTGGGCACTTTACTAATACTAATAATAATGTATAATATAATATGCAAGAGCGGGGGGGTGAGACGGAAGAATGGCAGAAGATCAAAATTAATTATTATTATTATTATTAACTTACTAAGTGACGAACAGACTTGACTTGTGCAATCACCTCTTCTTCTACCTTGCACGGGTTGCCACTATTATTGGAGCTAGAGAGGAGATGGCCTGACTGATGACCCCTATCTATCTATCATACTATACTTATTATACTTATTAATAACTTGAAAAAAGACAATCCAAAAATCGTAAACTGTTTACAATCCTGCAGTATATTTATTCGTGACAACAGAATCAATCAAAGTCATCCTTTTTTTTTCTTTTCTTTTTTCGTTTTTCGTCTCCTTCTTTTGCCCTGCCGCTCTTCCAGTAGTATAGTATGTTGTATCGCGCCAAAATGACCGTCCTTAAAACAGCTATCAGGGTGTGTCCTTTTCTCATGTAGCCTCACTGCCCAAGCCTCACTGAAGTTATTTGCAACCTACAATCGAACTACGAGCATTTCGAAAGGTGAGGTCATCCATCGTTGTCTTCAGCGCCTCCTCCTGACTGATTGATTCAAAGACGGTGCCGGGATCTCGGTGTGGAGAGGTTGGAATGTGCCAAAGTCTATAGTGTTTTGCGTTGGGATGGCGTTTCTGAGGGACGAATGAACCCCCAGAACTCTACTTGGGAAACGCTACTTTTCAGGCAACTGATCTGGGGAAGAGTTATATCTATCACCTGAGATGCAAGACTTGAATGGTGACGTGACGCGGGGCGGAGAAGATGAATTTTAAAAAGGAGAGGTGAAAAAGAAAAAGCTGTCCAACAAGCCCTTCAAAGTCGCCAAGGGCTATCTATCCTATCTATCATCTATCTATCAATCATGTATGCACTCAAACCCCATTATTAATTGTACTGCTGTATAGAAAACTTTTCCAAGTGCCAACGCTCAAAAGAGGATCGCCTGGAGTTTAGCCTTCCGGTTCTTGGTGTTATGCTGGAACGCCCCACAGCGGCGCGAAATGTGAAGATATGTTTTGTTGAACATGCCGCGGGGCACTTTCTAGGCAGCTTTGCATAACTTCTTATAAATGCTCAACCGTTGCCCCAAGTTTGCTGTTCAATCAAAACAGGGATGTGCCGCTGGATTTTTTTTTTGCTTGTCCAACCAAAAAACCATTTTCCAGTCTATCTATTTTGACCTAGTGAGCCACAAAGCAGTGCTCCTACATATATAATAATACGCTTCGCCGTGCCTTCTTCGAGTTCTTCCGCTCTCATTAATCCATATCCCATAAAAGTCAATGTGGGCCGGAAATAAAATGCTTCCACCATGAGATTTTCCTTCTCTTTCAGCGAAATAAAGTCATAAATCTACTTTCACACCGACGACTTGACAAGTAAATATGACTTCAACCGTTCCCCTAAGGGTAGCCATTTACCAAAACCCGGGCATCAAGCACTGGAGCTTGTTCATCGATGCGGCAGAGACAACTAAAAAGACCATCATTCATCTCCTTGGTGCTCGACGGAAATATTTCATTGAAGTTCGAGCGCGATCGGACGCAAACATTTCGAATTCCCTTATCGAGCTCTGTTCCCTGTGTGAGATTGATACAAGCAATGTCGAGACCGTCAAAATCATCGCACAAGAGACACCTATCCGCAACGAGGTGTCTGATTATAGTTGCCAGGATTTCATCCTCGAGGTTCTGGATAAACTGGAAACGAATGGAGTCATTCCAAATAACGCGGACTACCAGAACAAGAAAAGAATCCTCAAGGAAAAGCGCGAAGCCTGGAAGTAAGCTATACCATCAGTTTTTCTGTCAGATTAGGACATGGTAGAGGTCCCTGAAGAGGCGTCCTTTGCGGGGAAGTTTTCCGTTTTAGATCCTATTTTGTAAACGCTATTCTCGCGAATTCATCGAACTATATCCGTCCTCCAGTTCCACAAAAGGTTGCCCCAAAGGCGGTCAACCAACCAACGCACAGGAAATCGTAAGGGTGAAATGGAGTCTGGCACATAGAGATACCAATCATCGTCAGTCTCAATGCTCTGTCCATTTGACAACGTCGTGCACTCATAGTATTCGGGATAGAAACCACCCTCCTCCCAATCAATAATCCCAGTTACAATATAAGCGTCCGCGTTGCGAGGATCTTTTTCGACCAGGATATTTGTTTTCTTTAAATCACCGTGTGTAAACACTGAACCCCGAAGAGATTTATTTTCCTTCTTCAAAAAGGAGCGAAGTAGCTTGGCGTAGGAAGGGCTTGCACGATGTTTCGCAGAGAATTGCAGCTCATCAAATTGCCATGCTGTGATTATACCCTTTTTGGAAGAAACTTCCATGATACGATAGTCCTTAACCCCTTCCCCACCTACACCTCCTAGCTGCAGTCCATCACGTTGTTGTAAACTTCGGAGTTGAACGAATATCCAGTCCAGCTGTCTCCGAAGAGATAATTTTGCTTCATGGGATAGACTTGGCCATGCCTTGTCAAGGGTGATGCCTGGAATATATGACATGAACATAGCACGGAACGTCCCAAGAGCAACCAGACCGTGGACTCTAGGAATCGGAAGCTCAGCAGCATGGGCAGCAAGGTATTGGAGATTGTGATACTCCGTGAGATCTCTGCTATTAGGGAACACTTTGATTGCAAGCTCATCACCGCACTTGACCACAACTCCTCTAATGCTGAGGTCAAACAACCTTTCCGAATGCAAAATGAGCATTTTCATTGCCGCCGCCAGCGCGGTTTCCGGAGAAGAATAGCTATTGTCCACTGAATACTTCTGGATCAGCGCCGTAGCCTGGTTAGATAGCGGGTAAAGTATACTGGCAGTGTCGATTCTAGAAAGCTTCTCGCAGAGCCAGTCGCTAGGTTCCTTTTTCTGTGGTGGTTCAAGAGTCTTTTCCTCTGCCTTTGCCGTTGGCATTAGCCATCTGTATCGACGGTCGTAGTCTGACGGGAAATAATCCCGCAGGTTGATCTCGGGGTGAGCGTTGATCTCATCGTGGAGATTGTTTACAGTTAGGAAATTGAGGCAGCCAGTCTCGGAAAGCTCTTTATATTGTGCTACTCGATGAGCGCGCAGATACGCAGCGCCGACAACGGATAGGAGGTCTGCCGAGGGGTTGTTCTCGAGCGCATCGTGGAAGGCTTGCATCAAGGTTTGGTTCATTTGCGGGGCATCGGGCCTGTTGATGGTGAGGATCTTTCGTTGATGGTTCAAGACTGCTGCCATTGCTCGTAAAAGGTCAACGCACTGCGTAGGCTCGAAATCAAGGCGTATCGTTTGGGGTTGTGGACAAGCCGACGCATTTTTTTGGGAATAGTATAGTATGGAGCCGCCTGGAGAATCCCGAGGTCATGTGACCTCAATCGACAGCCTCGTCTCCAACCTTGTCCAATGACGAACCATGCCGCGCCTTCGTCAAAGCAAGCGTGACGAGCCAGCATGTCTAAATAACTGCATGGACTTATGGACTTTCATAAATCAAGGAAGCAAAGGAATCGTAATTCTATGATCGCAACCGAGGAAGGAGAAAGTAGAATGGAATATAAGTATTATTATCCGAAAATACGCACGAAAATTAGCGGATAGGAAAATACATTGCAATTACACGGACTCCTCTCAAGAATGGATATTTACATGCGAGAACCAGGAACATACGGCAATAAGAGTAAGTGAATGAATGTGAGGTACTCCGCCGCAGTTCCTTCTATAACTCCATCCCATTATTGATGTCAAATAGTGTTTGCGTAGAATTTCATTCGCATATATGAACATCGAACTGCTTTGATGCAAAGGCAAAGTTAGAAAAGGAAACGTAAAAGATTTAAAGATCGCATGAGGCGTCGCCGACTCTATCCGACCAAATGCAAAGAAGCATGGGAAGGGAGGACAACATTAAGTCATTACGTAGTACTACATGGTCTTAACGCTAAGATTCATACGATCCCGGCCGACCCATGTGCCCTGTGCTAGTTGCCGATTCCGAGCCAGATGCTGTCGTATGAGCAACCCCTTCATTCACGCCTTCTCGCGGTCGATCCCAGGTACGGATATGGCCTGCATAATATTAGAGACGACCACGGAATGAAAACCACATGTAATAAGACAAATAGTTTCCACGAACATACCTTCAAGTGACGAAGTGATGATACAGTCCTCGAGAAATCCTAGCCAACAAATCGGATCTTCACCAATTACTTTGGACTATGCGTCATCATAATAAATGCTATCAGTTTCAAAAAATATCCACGACGAACTCGAGTCGGCCGACAGATCCCTTACCATTATTGGAGGCAATTGTGCAGTTCTTGCTCTGGGCTCCACGGGGTGGAAAGTAGGTACATCGTCCCCCTTCTCCTCCACAGGCTTGCTATCCGTACGGTTCGAGTCAGATCGCACTCGATTAGAAGAAAGAGTGTCGGTACGGCTTCGACTAGACGGTGCCACAACGCTAGTACGTTGTCGTGCCGTGGCTTGAAGCTATTGAGCATTGGAATTTATTGTTAGCTTCTTAAGGGACACGCAACTGGGTGTAGATGGCGATATTCTGCTCCGCAACAAAGCATGATATTCATATACAGGGAAGGGAAGGGGCTGGCAACATACCACCTTTGGCCGATGGAGCATTGCAACACTGAAATCCCAGAGGAGTAGTCGGCAGTCATCTCCAACGCTGCCAAACCTATAATTCCTCTCATCACATCGCCAAGGATCAAATGCCACACACGAGACCCACGAGTGGTGACCTTGGCAGCGTGCAACAATTTTGCGCTCAGAGAGGGACCAAATGGAAACGAGATCATCTTGGCCTCCGGTCAAAATGTATTTCCCATCTGGAGACCAGCAAACACAAAGCATCCCTCCATAGTAACTCATGAACGTGTCAATGGCTCTGACGCAAGGTACGGAGTTAGTTGAGAGTGGGTTTTTTTTTTTCTTTTTTCTTTTTCTTTTCTTTTTCTTTTTTTTCCTCAAAGATGCGGGAAAATCAGGTTACGTACTGTTCCTTTAAATAGTCAATAATCCGGAGTGAGCCATCTTCCAAAACAACAGCCAGATGTCGACTATCGGGGGAGAACGCGATGTTGTTGATTCGGTGGTTCGAAAGCTTCCAGTAGGCAACAGGGTTGGTCTTCTGATTCCTCGAATTGACGGATTTCAAAATTGTCAAAGTTTGGCTCGAATTATGAGATTTCTTCTCATCATCGGGTTTAGGCTGGCTAATGTCCGCAGTTTCTGGAACGAATGGCGCATCCTCTTTTTCTTTATCATATACAATAAGGCTACCATCTGTATGCGCGGCGAGGAAAAGGTGCTCCGAGCCAGGAATCCACCGGATCTGGTTTATCGGAGAACTATTTATGGCCCCGTTCTTGTTGATGCGAGCATACTTTTGCTGCATTGGCTCATACCACAGGATATCCCCGACAGACGAGCCCATAATCACATCCAGGTGTGTTGTACTTTTCGTCAGTTCATTCACATCATGGCAAAGCATATGCGCCTTCGTGAAAAGGATCTTGGTTAGAGGTTCCTGTTTCGTTTTGGAGCTAAGGTCCAGCCATTGAAAAGCACGATTGATATTAGCGAAAGCATAGACACCGTCAGGACTTCTCTCCGCCAGCCTCTTCGCTGCTGCATCATGGGTAATGACGCGAGAAACAAAGGTAGAACTGCTTTTGAGGATATTGTTCTTGGGTTTACGTCGTTTTAAGCCTGGCCCCTCCTTGCCTATATTCGTTGCGAGAGCGAGGCTGCCTTCTCCAAATGCCGGGGCTGATCCGCAAGTCTCCAATGTGTCAGATGTCGGCCGGCCTTCACTACTATCACTTTCTCTAATGCTCCGAAGATCCGACCTTCCACTCACCGACGTCCTCACTCTGTAGAGCTGAGGAACAGATTTGCGGGGCTGGACGACGACTAGAGATAGCTTAACCCCACACGTCGGGGGATGGACAACCGTAGCTAGAGGGTTCGTGCTGGTAATGGGAGCCTCGGAAGGATGGGGAGGTGGAGTGGCAAGGAGTAGATCGTCCCTAAGGACATAAGTTCCTACTCAGTGATTAGTTTGTAAGGGCCACGGAATAAGTACAACAACTTGGGTGCAAACCTTCTCCAACCTGAAGGGAGCAGCCCCCTTCGGGACGTTTTAGAACGTTGCTTGTTTCGATAATTGGTACCGGCAAGCCGTTTACCGTGCCATTAGCGTACGCCAAAGGCATCGAGTACCGAGGCGGGGGAGGAGGTAGTACGCTAGATACACATGTGAGATGGGAACTCTAACAGCTAACAGCAAGAAGGTGATAAGTGCGACTATCTCTTTGCCAGGGAGATGCAGTGAAGATTCACCATTCACCATTCACCATTCACCATTCACCGTTATGCCAATATGTATGGAGTTTGAAGAGTGAATAGCACTTACAACATGGCGTCGGAGATGGACACCTATATCCCAGATTTCAAAATGTTTAATGGGTAACAACGGGACAGGAAATTGCAATCCTACCACTCAGACGATGTGATAGAATATACAAGCGAGAGACTATAGGCCGGAGGTATCGATTGCGCCCGAGCAAATTGCGTAGGAGTTAAACCCAAACATCCAAGAAGATAGACAGGGACATGTTAAACAAGTCACCGCGATAAATTATTGACAGAATAATAAGAATAGGCAGAGAGACGTCACCATCATCAGCGAATCTTACTGCGGCGGACGGTGGAGGTTGAGATCATAACTAGGGCTGCGGGAAGGTGTGGGGAAAGGGAGTGGAAACGGCGAATTGCACGTGATGTAACTACTGTGTGGAATATAACTATAAAGTACTATGTACAGTAATAATACGAATATATAGGAAACCAACCCGTTTTAAGAACTGTAATTACTGACGGGGAAATATATATATATATATGGTAGTGTACATGATTAATTCACACATAGGTATCGTAAACTGCATATAGGTATATTAGAGGTTAGCTCCAGAGATATAGCCGCATAAATAAGGCAGATATATTCCGCTGGTAGACGCCTCCCTAGTACATAAAAAATAGAAGAAGAAAAGAAGAAAAAGAAAACCAACAGGCCAATGGCCCAGTGGGCGGCTCAATTCACGCCACCCGTAGCTCTGCGCCATATTACCACCGCGGCCGCTCCAGCACAGACGACCGCCCCAATTGCAATCCCCCAAGCCATCCATTTCCCTTCAACATCTTCTTCGGTTCGTGGAAATGCCGTGTTAGGCTCCATCGCTGCTTCCGCAATGTGAACAAACAGTTCCTGAATAGAATTCCACGTTACGCTGACATGCAAAGGGGGGCCTGGCATGTTTAGCCGGGTGGTGTATTCGTCTGGCTGAAACTCTGCTCGCTGCGTAGTCCGGTCCAGATCCGCTTTGAGTGCAACGAAAACGCTTGGTACCTCCTCGAGATGTGGGTATTTATTTCGCAGCGCCGGGATGTAGGCGAAAGAATCCGGGTCAGAAGAGTCATATGTGTAAGCGACAACATCGCATTGGTCCAGAAGTTTGGTCTTGTTTTCCAGAAGGGCAGGTTCCAGCTCACCCAGCTCATCCAGGATGAGGTAACATTGTTTGCCGCCGGGCAATTCCACGGTATTCACTGCGGTACGTGGTTGGATGGTTGGGTGGTATGTTGAGCTGAAGCCACGGGAGAGAAATGCGTCGAGGAGGGATGATTTACCCGAGGCTGGCGCTCCGAGGACATGACACATGACAACATTACGGCCAACGCGGCCAGGACGTCGTCGCTTTTTCCGGGGTTTGGTCACTTTCAGTGCCGCAGTGGTTGTCGGGTTCCCTCGATCGGATGACTCGAATCCAAGGTAAGCAAGGTACTCGAGTGTGGTTTTTGGTGATGTAAACGTCGTCATACTCCATTGTGCGAGCCAGCCCTGCAAAGTCACATGGCCAGCCTCGTTTCGTACAGTTGAGCAGGGAAACGCCCCTTCTATCCAGGAGGTGGGTAGGCCGGGGGTTGGGGCAAACAGCGAAGCCAACTCCGTGTCATTGAGTCCGCCATCGCTATCCTTGTCTGAGAGAAGGAACAAATCGACAAGGAAACGATACCCAGCTGGAGACAGTTCCGCGGATGCAAAGGGAGGAACTTCGAAGCGAGGGTGGAGGAAGTCTTCTTGAAGAGACAGGTTATCCGTGTATTTGAATGTCCGCAGTATGATCCATATTGTTTCATGGCGGCCCTTTTCCGCATAGAGTTTATTAAGTTGTAAAAAGCCCCGCACGCTAATTCCAGCAGGCGTAACAGCATCCGGGTCAAATCTGCGTATCGTCTCCTTGATATGGTCCAAATCCTCCTCCCTGAGGGATTTACCAAAACATTTTGCCTGAAAAGAGGCAATTTCCTTGTCACTCAAATATCCGTCACGATCCTTGTCACATAAATAGAAGATTCGATGGAGTGCGCTAACGGCGGCGGGTTTCAGAGCCGATTCCTTGGAGTCGAAGAGGGGCGCGATGGGATGTGTGACGGCCTTTTGACACAGAAAGAATGCTTCATTGACGTTCCGATGTTCTCTACTGCTGGTTCGAATGCAAGAGTCAATCTCCTTGAATTCTGCCATTACCGGAAGCATTTCATCCTCCACAACCTGGGCCTCGTTCCCCTCAGGGGCGAGATCCGACTTGTTGGCACATAGCACGACCGGGACATTGACACCCAAAGAGCGGAAGTATGGCAACCAAAATAGAGCAACTCTCTCGTAGCTGTAATGGTCCGAGTATACCAGTAAGATAACATTTGATTTTCGTATTTCCTTAGCCAGGTTTGCTCGTTCCTGCGGAAGGGCGGAGGTATCTACCACGGTGGTTGTAGTCACATTGTCAGGAGTGCCGATGGTCGGAGGAATGGTGATTTGAGGAAGGACAGGCTGGATCTTATTTGTGATAAAGACCCCCTTGACGAGAGAAGTTATTAGACTGGACTTCCCCGTTCCTTCGTCGCCGCACACACAAATCCGCACTAGGACACGAGGAGTATGAGAACCCCGTAGCTACCAGGAGCAAAAAGTACGTGTAGAAAACTTACCCGTCCCCATGTCAATATATCGTTATTGCGGTTAATTGTGTCTCGCATTAAAACGAATTCGAGGATATGCCCACTGCCACGCTTCCAGGAATTTTCAGCTGAGAGTTTGCCGGTTGTTTTCTTGCTTGCTTGCTTGCTTGTTTGTTTGGAACAGACACAGAAATAATGATGCAAGGAACGAACAAACAAGCCAAACAGTAAAGTTGCAAATGCGCCGGAATAAAGTGCAGCCGACTAACTACCGATTATCAGCCACAAAGCCGTCGCGGAAATACCTTTGTTCCGCGCGCATCCAGCACGTGTCGTTCATGGCAGGGCAAGCCAATGTTACGTCAGCGGAAACTTGACAGGTTTGCGGGATACTAGGCGTAAGAATCAGGTAATCTTGTTACACTACATCTGGTGCGGCTCGGAGCTTAGATGCATGTCGCTCTAACGTCCGTAATACATAAGATTACATCCTCGCAGCGTCACTGACTCAGCCACTCTCCACACCCCCGGGCACCCAACCCAACCCAAGAGCCAGACTTTCCAACACCTTAGTATTTTCTCTCCTCTCGTTCAACTCCCCTTCGCCGCCTCTCCATAACGCCGTGGCTACTTCCAATCCCATTCCGTATCTTATACATATTATTGTGTTGTGAAGGCACGGGTCTCCACAAAACACGTCTCGAATTCGCGGACCTAAGCTTCGGAGTGACGCCTCTGCCGCGACCATCCGCCTTTTCTCCTCCTTATCCTTATCTTGCTCATCAGCCACTTTCCCCTCTATATATTCATACCACGTTATATATATATATATATATCCGTAGCCAAAGTCATTCCCCTCTTCGTTCATCCAAGGTCTCGAATTCTGTGTCCAACTAGCAAATACTTCCGGGAAACATGCCTCTGGGAATTCATAATCCGCTGCCCTCTTCTATGAGGAGTGAGTTGGACCCCGAATTGTTCAAAACCCTCATGCAACTACCCGTATCCTACATACTGACTGACATCCTGCGGAAAATAGGCGAATGCAGAAAAGCTGGAAAAATCCTTGCTTCTTTTGTCGATCCCCGTCAAGCTTTCGGGCCAGATAAGATCATTCCCCCTCAGATATTAGCAAATGCAAAGGTGTGTGATAAGCTCTGCGTTTACATTACGAGGAAACCACTACATACACTCAATTTTTGTTGAAGTTCTTACGGAACGGGGTTACTGACTGCTGCGGTGGTAGGGTCTTGCGGTCCTTACCGTGATAAAAGCGGGCTTTCTTGGCTCTGCGCGATTCGGTTCAGGTATTGTCGTTGCCCGTTTGGCAGATAATTCATGGTCGGCTCCGTCCGCACTCGCCACAGCCGGGGCGGGATTCGGTGGACAAATAGGATTTGAACTAACAGACTTTGTTTTCATTTTAAATGATTACAATGCCGTCCGGGCGTTCTCTCAGGCCGGTAGCATAACATTAGGAGGCAATGTTTCAATTGCAGCTGGACCCATTGGGCGCAACGCCGAGGCTGCTGGAGCTGCGAGTATGAAAGGGGTTGCTGGAGTTTTCTCATATTCCAAGACAAAAGGTCTTTTTGCGGGTGTAAGCCTGGAGGGTAGTGTACTAGTGGAGAGGAAGGATGCAAATGAACGGCTTTATAATTCCAAAGTTTCTGCCCGCCAGCTGCTTGAAGGATCGATCCGTCCGCCCCCTGCCGCAGACCCTCTCATGCGCGTCCTCCAATCACGTGCGTTCTCTGGGAACGTGGGTTCTGGTAATGACTCAATGTACAATGATATCCCCATATATGACGACTCGCACGACAGAGTGGTTTGGGAGGGAAGGCGAGGCGAAGCGATGGGAGAGGGTGTGCGACGCGACCGCACCGGATCCTTGAATTCGCGAGATGACTATCAATACCATGATCGACCAAGGCGTGCCAACACTTGGGCTGATGACGTCTATGACCGGCCACCTGGTAGTAGCGGTAGCATAAACCGATCCTACACTACACGGGCTAATCCAAAAGAGACTTTTGATAATTATAGCCGCGCCGATGAAGATGGCTATTCGTACAGTGACAGGAGGCCGACACGTCCCACAGCCCCCAAGCCGGTGTTCTCCTCGAGACCAGCCGCCTCTTCGTTGCAGAAGAACCAGGCCGTGGCGCTGTTCACTTTCGATGCTGACCAGGAAGGAGATTTGGGATTTAAAAAGGGCGAGGTCATCACCATCATAAAAAAAACGGACAAGAAAGAGGACTGGTGGACAGGGCGAATAGGTGATAGAACCGGCATCTTCCCTAGGTAAGGATTTTGTAGACTGTTTTTATTCTTCCGAGCCATTTGGACAACTATACCTGTTGCTCTATACCTTTTCTGTCAAACTGACGATTATATATCCCCTTTAGTAACTACGTGGACGCCTCCACTCTCTAACCCGGCGTTTTTTTGATAATGACCAACATCCACCGCTCCTCCTGTCAACAGCATCCGCCAACAGACGATGTACTACCCAAGCATGCTCTTTTACGCGCCCCATCTCATTTTGACCATTCTTGCCCTTTTCACCAGTGAATTACCAACGTCTAGCCAACATCCCCAAGCGAAAAGACCGGCCTTACCGCCTCCCGTTTTACCCATATCAACTGTTATATATACCCGTAGCCCTATTTTTAGGAGTATACTTACATACATGCCGATCTCGATTTCTTGGGTATCTTTACTCTTTCGTTTTTTTTTTCTTCTCTTTTCTTTTCCCTTTTTTTTTTTTTTTTTTTTTTTTTTTTTTTTGAAAATCTTCAGCGCTTCTTCGGTTTGGTATATTATTGCTCAATTTTGTTTTTCATGTCTTCTTCAAAATGGCGCCAACACCTCGTTTCTTGCATTTTTCGTTTCTGTTTAGGCCCGGACGTCTGAGCTCAGCCCTCCCCCGTCCTTTCTTTTTTTTTTTTGTTTTTTAACCTCAATCTAGCTCCAAACTTAACCATTCCATGGCATAAAGAAGATTCACTTGATACGGTTTGAACAAATTATTATCCATTGCAGAGACAAGGCAAAGCACGAATTATGAATATTTTCCGCGGCGACAGCTATCCCCTAGAAGCTTGACCAGCCAATCTTTTGCACTGCCAGGCGGCGAGCTATCATACAGGCGGTCGGGGAAATGCTTCAATACATGGTTAGCTCCCTACCGTCCTCATTCCCCAGGTGCCCGGATATCTATTACTCTCACTGTTATGACGGGTGCAATCCGACGAGTATTTCTGGCGCTCATCAGCGCTTCCTAGCCGCGATTGGTATGATTTAGAAAGTCAGGCACTGTACATCGGCCTTCCCGATCCGGGTGATTTCCCACGCACCTTGCGATATCCAAATTTTCACAGCGTAGAACGTGCACACCCATATACGGCACATTCATTGTGCTATAATGTACATGTATGTATGTATGTACATGTACATGTACTTTCCCCAGCGTTATGGCCCACATATGCCAACGCTCTAATAAGAGAAACACGGGGGGTTAATTCGTCCTGGGCAGATCTTAAGAAAAAGAAATGAGTAGTTGATGTTCGCAAAATATTAAATGGCTTGCCTCTTTTCGTTTCCATCAAACTCAAAAGGGTGATGATCAAAAAGGGTGATGTTTCTTCTCCAAGGATTCCCATTCCACGAAACTGCTTCACTCCAAGGAATGTATGGCGGGAAGAGGTTTCAACGGGGTTCCATTCATAATTTTCTCTCGACGACTATCTAAAGGTTACTGTACAATTACATACAACAACCCCGAGGCGCCCTTCTCCGATTGTAATGCTCCCCTCCATCCTACTCATTAGGTGCGCTGTCTTGCATTGAGAAAGTGAATCGCTACTGGAGTTTCCTCACCATGCCCGTGCACATTTCTCGTTTACTTGCCACCAAGCAATGTCATGTCCCTCAGGTTCTTAGATGAAGGGTGGGATTTCATTGTATAGAATGTGTGTCTTGCCGTGACCACGTTCCACGTCGTCGTTTCCATCATAAAGTTGGTAAGCTCTGCCTCTAGAGGTATATGTTTCATATGGGGTGTTGTGCAATCTGCGATCTCGACGTGCGCAAAGCGCTTTGAACCATGTCAGAGAAGAGACAGGGTTTTACATCATTCCCACTTTAGGCCTTCCCTATTGAAGCTACGATTGCATCTTCCTCTACGACTTCTGGGAGTGCGAATAGTTTCAGCTACTTCAGTATCCAGTTATCACATTTTTCAGCTAAATCACAGCGCGGGATTGGAGAGGCAAGGTGAGGTGATTTATCTGCTCGCGTTGGGCGGCGGTGACACACATCTTCCTTCAGCTCGACTCTCGATAACATCCATCATATTTAGTTAACAGAGAGCACGTCCTTACAAAAGTAGGTACGATATGAAGAACATCCGAAGGCGAATCACATCTATTTGGTTCATTTCTTGTAGCGTGAGAGGTACAGACACGTTTTGTTTCTAAAGCACACGAGCCTTGGTGTGCTAATTATTGCGGAGCTAGTCCGTATTAGGAAACAGTGATTCTACAGGCGGCGTGCAATATCTCTCTATATAACCGTGCCATGCTTACTCACTCTCTGTAGTGAGTGTGCCACAGCGTACGGAAAACCACACTGTAAAGAAAATATTTTCAATATCTTCATTCTTCATCTTCAAATAATCATCATTAATTATAATCATGTCTAAATCTTCTAATTACACTGAGAAGCAGTTGCAAAGAGCTGTTGATGTGTACAAAAGCAATTCAAAATTAAAAATCATGTCTCTGTCACAAGAATTCAAAGTCTCATATACCACCTTGTATGAGAGAATCAATGAGAAGAAATCAAGGACTATGAGAGTTCCACTGAATCAAGCATTGAATGACAGCCAGGAAGAGGCAATTAAGATATGAATTCATCAATTGAACATTAATTTTTACTCATTCATTATCAAGCATATTGAAGCTGCTGTGAATCACATGTTGAGACAGCATCATACAGATTCAGAGACTGCACCTCTCACAGTAAGCAAGATATGAATATATCAATTCATCAAATGCCTGCCAGATTACAAACAAGTCAAGTAAAAACTCATGAATTCAAAATGATGCTCTGAATCTCAATATATATGATAGTGATGATGATGTATGCAATCACTTTACCTCATCACCTGCAGATTAACTATCAACTGTCTTCTCATAATTAACCTTCTCAGAGACAGTTGCAAAACTATGTCATTAAATTGATGCAGCAGTCAAGACCTTAAAAGATGTGAAGAATACTCTTACATCTGATTTAACAAGGCAGTTGAACAAGATCTTCAAGAATAGCATGATTCAGGTGGAATTGAACATACACTGTGAGAGTGAACTTGCAGATTATTATTAAGTAAATAGACATTGAGTTATCAAATCCTTTCACAGGCAGGTGCAAGTAGATGAAGTTCTCACTATTAAGAATGCTAATTACAAGATCATGATCTGTAGAGCAGATAAGATGAAAAAGACATTCAATAAAACTCTTTAATTAATTGAAATCAAATCTATAAAATCTACAGTCACTCAATTATAACAAGATAATTCTATAAAATCTCAACTTACAGTGAATTCTACACCTTCTAATGAGTATATAGATAATCTTTATATTATAGATAGATGTGATGATGATTATTAATTAATTTTTGAAGATTACTATATTCAAAATATTTTCTTTACAGTGTGTTATTATTATTATTATTATTCTTTCATTATACTCATATGCAAGCGGAGCTTATGATGAGTCCTTGCATGATGTTAAATACAGGCCAAGTGTTGGTTATACAGGAGGAAATACAGGTGTTGAGACCACGCCAAGATAACAAGAACATAGGAAATACAAAGGAGTGACAATTAGGTACATGCGATAATAACTTCCCAGCCCAGGAACATAGAGCGATTTATTGGAGCGATTTGTACACCTCTGTATTTATTAGGAACCTGAGGTGCTTGAGTTCCGGATTTAATGTATCCCCTGCGGGTTTCGAACCCACACACCTTGGTTTCCCCACGCCAAGGCGCTACCGGGTGGCCGCATTAACCATTCGGCCACCGGGGCTTCTTTACAGTGTGGTTTTCCGTACGCTGTGGCGCACTCACTACAGAGAGTGAGTAAGCATGGCACGGTTATTAAAGAAAAACCAACTTTTCCGTGCAAAAAACGCTGTAACGTGACCTCACGTGACATCACATGCACCCCATCAAAAATCCATGGATACGTAGTTGGCGCCTGCCAATTGCACCACTCTATCTACCCCCTATCATCACCACCGCCTCTAACGCCCTGTAGCACCCTCTATTACTTTCACTTCATACTCCTCCCTTCATCTTATCACTCACCTCTACCACCTCTACCACTCCTACCACTCCTACCACTTCTATACCACTCCTACCACCTCTACCACCTTTACCATCACTGCCTCTACCACCTCACAGCTCTCTCTATCACTTCCACTTTATATCTCTCTACTCTACCCCCATCTTACCACTCACTCTCTTACCATCTCTATCATCTCTACCACCTCTACACTTCTTTCACTCTGACCCTCTCTTACCACCTCTTATCACTTCTTACCACTTCTACCACTCCTACCATCTCTATCATCATCACTGCCTCTACCGCCTCGCAGCACTCTCTATCACTTTCACTCTCTATCTCTACTCTCATCTTACCATTCTACCCCTCTCTTACCATCTCTATCACCTCTTTTATTTCTACCATCTCTATCATCTCTCTCTATCATCTTTTTCACTCTCTAGCCTCTCTATCATCATCATTATCTCTACTACTCTACAGTCTCTTCTATCACTTTCACTATCTCTACTTCTCTCTTACTATCTCTACCATATTTTGATCTCTGTGTTTATAGTATATACTGCTAAATACTCTGTAATAAAATCTCATGTGATGTTATATACATCTCTTTGAATTCATGAATGAGATTGAATAGCTGACTGTGCAGTCTGTACAGCTCTGATTAATCTGATAATGATAATAGAGATGATACAGAGTGAAAGAGAGTAGTAGAAGAAGTAGAGATGATAATGATGATGATGATGAGAGAGTAGAGAGTGAAAGAGATGAAAAGAGTGATAACAGTGGATAGAGATAGAGAATGGAAGTGATAAAGAGAGTTGTGGGGCGGTAGGGGCAGGGTTGGTGAAGGAGGGGGATTGGGGGCGGGTAGAGGCGGTGGTGTGGTAAGAGGGGGTAGGGGTGAAAGAAGTGGTAAGAGGGTAGGGGTAGAGAGTGGAAGGGATAGGGGGGGCTATGAGGCGGTAGACGCGGTGGGGGGGTTGGAGGGGGTAGGGGTTAAAAGGG
>NW_025544782.1:3088660-3238288 GCF_000003525.1 Blastomyces dermatitidis ER-3 | reverse complement strand
ATTCCTTTACCGCTTCTATCACCCTCTCCCCCTATCACTCTCTTTCACCCTGTATCACCCCGTATCACCTTTATCATCTCTATCACCTCTTTCACTCTCTACTCTCTCTACTGCCTCTATCACTCTCTCTCTCTATCACTCTCTTTCAGCCCGTATCATCTCTATCATCATTATCAGATTAATCAGAGTCATACAGACTGCAGAGTCAGCTATTCAATTTCATCTGAATTCAAAGAGATGCACATGACATCACATGAGATCATGTTATATAGCGTGGTCAAAAGTTTTAAAAAATTTCATATTTGGTCTCATTTGATCTGATCTCATACATTTCTTGGCATTAGACTGACCGTGTGACTGTGTCTGAAATCAGGATCAGAATTTTTGATAGTCTCATTATCAATTTAACAGATCTCATTACACAGTTCTAACATTAGATAGTAGTTTCATACTGTCTCAGTGAGACTTACTGTCTACTCTTGTCACATTTTTCAAATAGAATCATGATTTTCACTTCTCAATTTAAATTATTTTTATTACTTTAAATGACTTTAAATCTCATTTAAGTGTTATTAAAAAGTTAAAAATAGTCTAAAAAAAACCTTAAAATGTCTAAAAATAGTAACTTTATACTATGAATGAAACTAAATGAAATTAAATAAAATCACTTTCTTATTTTTTTCAAGTCATGATTTCATTTTAAGATCTGATATATAGTCACTTTATATATATATTTAATAATTAGTCTTAGCAGGATTTAGACTAGCTGCTAAGATTATAAATTTCACATTTAGTTTTATTTAATCTAATTTTATACATTTCTTAATATGAATTCTGCTGAGATTAATTATTAAATAAATATACAAAGTAACTATATATCAGATCTCAAAATAAAATCATGACTTGAAAAAAATGAGAAAGTGATTTCATTTGATTTCATTTAGTCTCATTCTTGATATAAAGTTACTATTTTTAAACATTTTAAGGTTTTTTTAGACTATTTTTAATTTTTTAAAAAGTAACACTTTTTGATAATACTCAAATGAGATTTAAAGTTATTTAAAGCTATAAAAATAATTTAAATTGAGAAGTGAAAATCATAATCTCATTTAAAAAATGTGATAAGAGTAGATAGTAAGTCTCACTGAGACAGTATGAAACTACTATCTAATATTAGAACTGTGTAATAAAATCTGTTGAATTGATAATAAAACTATTAAAAATTCTGATTTCAATTTCAGACACAGTTACATAGTCAGTCTAGTAGAATTCATATTAAGAAATATATGAGATCAGATTAAATAAGATTAAATGTGAAATTTATAGTTCTGATAATCAGTCTACTTAGCACGAATTCTGCTGAGACTAGTCATTAAGAAAATATACAAAGTGTAAGAAATCCCGCTTCTCGCGGATTCTTTACCTCTATTTCTATCTCTCGCGTAATCAATAGAGTTAGCAGCCCTTGACTATACACAACTATATAGACTGAAGTTCATGAATACTATTCATAACTCAGCTTGAATACTATTATATATTTAATCTCTATATTTTATCTTTCTACTGTGAATACTTCTAGTAGTTAATAGTACATTTTATATTAAGCTGTAAATATCTGAATAATTGTCTATGAGTACTTATTCTTATATTTCAAACTCAGTCAGTCAGCAATCATCTGTTATGACTGAAAGAACTAGAAACTTATATACTTTAATCTCTGTGAACTTTACTGCAGATACTCAGAAGCAGTCATCTGAATTATGAATAACTCTTATAAAAGAAGTCTTAGAAAACTTATTAACTACTTATAGAATATTATTCTCTGTATCTATAACAGAGAAACTCTCTGAACTTATAAATAAATTAATCTTAGTGAAGAATATTCTTAAGTATCTCTCACAGAATTAAGCTATTTTTCTACAAGAAATGCTTACTGTCTGTAAATACTCTCAAACTGAGTCTCTAAACATAATCTTCAGAGATACTTATAAACTGAAAAGAAACTTTCTTAAGTTATAACTACTTAAGATCACTTATTAAATCATAATCTATAAAAGCTTTTATAAGTTTGTATTTAAAATTAACTTACAAGTCTGACTGTGTGATATAAAAGATAAAAAAGCTGTTATCTATATAATAACAGATCTTTACTACACTGAAGCTAAGAACTGACTGAATTATTTAGAAAATAATTATAAGAGATTCTACTGATCTATTCTTAAGATCTATTTAAAGAATAAATTGAGAAACTCTATAAACTGAACAGAGAATATCTGAGCTGTGATTACTAATATTAGAAAAAGAGATGAGAAATCTGATAAAGACTACTTATAATACTTCATGAAATTATAATATGAATTGAGATCTGTGAAAACAGAGCTCTGAAACAAGATCTGAATAATAATATTTATAAAGAGACTGAATAAAAATATGTAGAATAAACTCATTGAGTAAGACTCTAAATTCTTAACTCTGAAGAAATTAATAACTCTCATTCACTACTTACAGATCACTGTAAGAGTCACAGATCTATGAAGAGTGAATCACTGATCAGCTCTGTGAGAGTCAGAATAATAGAGAATAGATTTATCAGAGAAAGATAATAAGATATAGAGAGATTTATATCTGACTACTAAGTAAAGAGAGAGAGCTTTATAAGCTTCTATGAACAGAGTATATAATAGAGAAATTAAGAAAAAGAGACTCTACTTTATCTATTCTAAATCAGAACATCTTCACACAAACTATTTAGATAAATTAAAATAGAAATTTAAGAAGTTACAGACAGAGTTAGTAACAGTCTTCTTAAGAGTCTTAAAGCTGATATCTGAATCTGTTACTTCTCTAATGAAAATGCTTACTTATAAGAAGAGACTGTGCTATGATACTGCTACTCTGTAAGTATGAAAAGTATTAATAAACTCAGAATCTCAGGTCACTATAGTATCTCTAAAGCTTATAAAGTGAATAAGCTGAATGATGAAAACTGAGAATCTGCTTTTATAATAAGCAGAGTATGAGAACTCAGATCTGAGAACTGAGAGATTTATAAGAGTTATCTTTGAATTATAAGATCTCTCTGAAATCTGAAGAAGATTTATAGAAACTATGATTATCACAGACATTACAGACAATATATACTTGAAACTTATATAACTTTAAAGATACAATCTGCACATAGCTGTCTGTGAGTTGAGTTTATACTTTCAATCAGTATTGATAGACTCACTTACAGAGATAGAATCAGTTAATACTGCAGAGTTGATTAGAGAAGACAAGCTTATCTATATAATAACTTTATAAATATCTGAGAATCTCACAGTTATGAAAACTGAGCTTCAGATATTAGAGAAATATCAAGATCTTACAGAGATATTCAGCTTAGTAAAGACAGCTGAGCTTTCTTCTCACTATAAAAAGAATCTGATAATAGATTTAATAGAAGAGTAGAAACTCTTCTGAGAATTAATCTATAAGCTCTCTTATTATGAGACAGAGATCTTACAGATCTATATAAAGAAGAATCTGAAGAATGACTTCATCTAATCTTCACAGATCTCTGTGAGAGTCTCTGTGATATTTATAAAGAAGAAGAATAAAGATTTCAGATTATGTATAGACTACTATAATCTGAACTTTAAGATAATAAAGAACTACTACTCTCTATCTCTGATTAAGAATGTAATCAACTGTCTTATAGAAGCTGTTATATTCACACAACTGAATATAATTAATGTATATACACAGCTATGAATACAGTCTGAAGATAAATAAAAGACTGTCTTTAGAACTGTACTGAGATTGTTTAAATATCTAGTAATGTCTTTTGATCTGACTAATATCTCTGTGATATTTCAGTCTTTTATTAATAAAATACTTCATGTATATTTAAATATCTTTATAATAAGATATCTGAATAATGTAATGATATACTCTGTAAAGAAGAAAGAACACACTGAGTATGTATAAAGTATATTAAAGATCTTAGATAAGACAGAACTGTATATTAAGCTTACAAAGTATAACTTCAGTGTTTATTGAATTAATTTTCTAGAATATATAATCATCACAGATAATATTCAGATGAAATCTTCATAAATGAAGACTATTCTATTATAATCAGAGTTAACTAGTATTTATAAGATTCAGATCTTTCTGAGCTTTGTGAATTTCTATAGATAATTTATCTTTGTATTTATGAGAATCTTCTTAGCTCTTACAGACATACTAAAGAGTGAAAATAAGAAGAAGTTATCTTATAAATAGAGAATGAAAAGATTATTAAGAAGAAAAAACTGTAAGAACTTTCTTATCTCAGAAGCTCACAGAGTCTTTATAAGATTAAAACAGATATTTACAGATATAGTAATACTGTTTCACTTTAATCTCTTACTCTTAATCAGATTGAAGACAGATATCTTCTTCTTTATAATTTCAGAAATAGTCTTATAACTACAGTTAAATAAGAACTGAGTTTCAGTAGTCTTTTTCTTATAAAAGATATAACTCACAGAGATCAACTATAACATTTATAATCAGAAGCTTATTATTATTATTATTATTATTCTTTCATTATACTTATATGCAAGCGGAGCTTATGATGAGTTCTTGCGTGATATTAAATACAGATCAAGTGTTGATTATACAGAAGAAAATACAGGTGTTGAGACTACTATTATTATTATTATTATTCTTCTATTATACTCATATGCAAGCGGAGCTTATGATGAGTCCTTGCGTGATGTTAAATACAGGCCAAGTGTTGATTATACAGGAGGAAATACAGGTGTTGAGACCACGCCAAGATAACAAGAACATAGAAAATACAAAGAAGTGACAATTAAATACATGCGATAATAACTTCCCAGCCCAGGAACATAGAGTGATTTATTGGAGTGATTTGTACACCTCTGTATTTATTAGAAACCTGAGGTGCTTGAGTTCTGGATTTAATGTATCCCCTGCGGGTTTCAAACTCAACACACCTTGGTTTCCCACGCCAAGGCGCTACCGGGTGGCCGCATTAACCATTCAGCCACCGGGGAGGTGTTGAGACCACGCCAAGATAACAAGAACATAGGAAATACAAAGAAGTGACAATTAGATACATGCGATAATAACTTCCCAGCCCAGGAACATAGAGCGATTTATTGGAGCGATTTGTACACCTCTGTATTTATTAGAAACCTGAGGTGCTTGAGTTCCGGATTTAATGTATTCCCTGCGGGTTTCAAACCCACACGCCTTGGTTTCCCATGCCAAGGCGCTACCAGGTGGCCGCATTAATCATTCGGCCACTGAGGCTTGATCAGAAGCTTTATTATTATTATTATTATTATTCTTCAATTATAGATGTATGCAGTCAGAGACTATGACATCTACCTGAGAACTTTAGTTCTCAGGGTTTTTTCTATGTCTGTAAAGTTAACTATTATACATTCATCAATTTCAGATATGCAAAATCAGAAAATTCCAGCTCAGAATACAAAAACTGTTTACAAATTGCAGTGTTTTAACATCTTTTGATACTTTGAAACCATTTGACAATATCATGACAAAAGAAAAGAGAAAAAGAACACAGTCTCAAAGATAGACACATTAAATAAATAGATAGAAAGAAATTGAAAGAAAAAGATAAAGAAAAAGATAAAGTAAAGAGAGACTATAATAAAACAAATTATTAAAAGAGAGTGTATAGCTGTTTTAACAGACTATATCTGATTAATTTTCTCCTCTTCATACTCAGATAATTCTGAATTTAGTCATTTTCTTATAGCTGCTTGAGTTTCTGATAGAAAGTCTATTAAGTATTTAATTCCTGTCTCAGTTGAGAATAAGAATCTCATATTTAATTAATTTAGATTATACTTCTCTTTCAATCTGACTCTGAGATCATTGTATAATGCACAGTGTATTACAATATACTCAGGATTCTCATTTGTATTGCAGAATGAGCATTCTATTGAGTCAAATCTATCATCAAATCTTTGTATATAAGATTTGAAATAGCCATGTCCTAGTTTCAGCTGTATTATAGATGAGAATATTTTCTTTTTACATTTAATTGAACAAGATTTCCACTTGGGTTTTGTTTCAAATCTTGAATAATATATACTCTTCTTTTATTTCTGCCAGCTTTCATTTCACTTGTCTAAACAAGATTCTTTTATTTTTCTCTTTATAAAAGACCAGGACACAATTTTTTGAATAGATCTGCTTAATTCTGCACTCTTTTTTACAGCTGAATCAGCCAATTCATTACTATGAATATTCATGTGAGCAGGAACTCAGTGCAGATGAATTATCAGCTTTAATATTCTTCTCTTTTGAATTTTCAAAACAGAGTTTAAGATCAGTTCAAGATTCATTTGATCATTATGAATCTGACTATTTCTAAGTCTTTTTAAAGCAGCTTGACTATCAGAGAATATTCATGCCTCTTTCAAATAATTTCCTCTTTTATGAGATTTTATTTCAATGAGTTTGAAAGCTTTCACTATTGCAAATAGTTCAGCATCAAAGACTTCACATTCAGAGCCTAGATTTCAGAAATCTGAGATAAAATTAATATTATCTTCAGTATAAGCAATGCCTGTGCCTAATCTATTCAAGTTCTCATTTTTTGAGTCATCTGAATAAACCAGAATAGAGTCTTTTATATTGATTGTAGAAATTCTCTTCAAATACTGTTCATATTCTTTCTCTTTTGATAGTTCACTTATTTGTAAGTCTATAAGAGATTCAAGCTTTTCTCTTCAGAGAGATAACTTCTCATGATCAACTTTTTCAACATTTAAAGAAGAAAATTGATTTTTAATCAGAGAGCATAGTCTGTACAGTTGAGAAGGCATTTTCTTTGAAGAATTATTTTCATTTCAATCAAGAAATCTATTCCAATCCAGTTCATTTCCAGAGTTAATTGATGAAAATGAAGAAGAGACTCTTTCTCTGATTATATGATTTAAGCTCATCTTTACAACTCTCAGAGCATAGTTCATACAGGCCTTTTCAAATCTAATAGCAGAAGGAGGAATTGAAGCTTTAATTTCCATTGCTTTAATAGAAGATGATTTGAATGCTCTCAGAATTCTTCTCAAGGCTCTGTTTTGCAGACTTTGAAAGAGTTCAGTGAAATTCCCTTGATTATTCCATCAAACTTGAACTTCATAATCAGCTACTGATGTAATACAGACTATATATAACTGTCTCATAGCCTGGAAGAATAGACCTCTCTCTGTATTTAATAGTCTGATTATGTTGTTCAATAGTCTTTCTGCCTTGACAGTTCTTTGTTGAATGTGATATTTAAAATTCAACTTGAAGTTTAACCATACTTCTAATCATTTGATATTTACACTGGGTTTAATCTCTCTATTTAAAAGAGTTAGAGATAGTTCTTTCTCATTGAGTCTAGAAAAGAAATGAATTAACTCAGTTTTATTCATATTAAATTGAATTTGATTGATATCTGCTCTAACAAAGATTTCCTTTGCAGCTTCTTCAATTACTTTCAAATTCTCTTTGATAGTTTTTGAGCTGTAGACTAGACCAATATCATCCACATAACTTGGAGATCGCACTATTCTCATATTTCTATTTTTGAATAGATATGCAGTGTATATTGCAAATAAAATGAGTGAGATTGAAGATCTCTGTAATACTTCTATTTTTATCTCAGTCTTGCCTTGTTTCATTTCATCAAAGAAGAGTTGTATAATTCTTTTAGATATAAAACAGTTAACTCATTTTATTAGAGAAAGTGGCAGTTTTAATATCTTCAATGTCTGAATTAACTTTGACTTTGAAACATGATCAAATGCTCTCTTTATATCAATAAAAACTGCAGTTGAGACCAGACCCTCATGCTTTGCTATTTGAATATCATAAACAACTGAGAGAACAGTGTCAATTGCAGAACACTGTTTTCTATCTCTCATTTGTTCACTGAATAAAAGAGAATCATCTATAGAGCTTATAAAAGATAGTCAAGTAGCTATTATCTTTTCTAAAACCTTTCCTAAACAGTTCAATAGAGATATTACTCTATATGACTTAGAAATTGAAGTTTTTCTATTAGGTTTTGCAAGAATCACTTCAGTGGCTTCTCTCCAGCATTCAGGATGATATTCATTTTTCAAGAGATTGAAAAAGAGCTCAAAATATTCATTCTTTAAGTAGGAATATGTATTTTGAATAATCAAGTGATTAATTGAATCAGGACCTGCAGCAGTTTTAACAGAACTTGAGAAGATAGCTGACTCTAATTCATCTTGTGTAAGATCAGGTCATTCCCAGTCATTTTCATCAATGTAGTTGAGAAGTGATATATTCTCTTCCTCTGAATCTGAATCTGAGTCTGATGAGTTCTGAAAGAGAATTCTCATGAAAGCTTGACATTTTTTCTCAAAAGAGTTTGCTGTATATGATTCATTCTGAAACTCATATTCTAAGGCTGGAAGTTTTGCTACACTTCTTGTTTTAGTATAGTTAAAAGCTTTAAAAATTTCCTTTTCTTGTGCTTCTTCAAGAAATTTATTCCAGCAGTCTGTTTTAGCTCTTTTAATATCTGAAAAATATTCATTTCTGACAGCTTTGAACTCTTCATCAGATATTACATCATTTTTTCAATCTCTTCTAGCAGTAGCTAATTCTTTCCTTTTAGATGAGATATTCTCATTCCATCAAGGTTTTGAATACTCAGAAGATTTTCTTTTTGAAATATTATCTTTAACACTTGTTAGAATAATAGATGTAATAAGCTTCACTCTATTCTCAAGCATTTCATTTGAGATATCTTGACCAGAATTTCAATATAGCTCATTCTGTCTTTCAGATTTTAGCAGTTTTATACTTTCTTCAACTGCTTTTCAATCAGCTTTTTCAAAGTTATACTGATTAGAGAGAAGAGGATTTTCACTCATTTGTTTTTCACTCAGTTCAATATCAAATTGAATAATCTCATGACCTGATTCTGATGTCTCATTTGAATCAATAAACCAGTTTACAAGTCTTCTTTTCATTAGATTTTGTGACATGAAGATTAGATCTATAATAGACTTCTGTTTCATGCCTTTTCTAAAGAATGTTTGTTGATCAGACTTATTAACCAAATCTATTGAATGCTCAAAGGTTCATTCAATCAGATTATCAGCTCTCACTGCTCTCTTGCATTCTGAATTTCACCAGGGATGATGTGCATTGAAATCTCCTGCAATTATAGAGTTTCTTGATGGAGTTATGTTCAGAAATTCTCTATCAATTGTCCAGATATTGTTATTTTTCTTCAATGACTTTTCATTATAGATATTTATGAGCTGTATAGTATCAAACTCATTTTCTTTATCTATAATATCACTCACCAGAATATCAGGGTCAGACATGATATTAAATCTTAGATTAAATTGATATCTTGATCTCTTTCTTTCATAGATCACTACTCTTGACTTTATCTCAGACTTTTGAGGTAAAAAGCAGTAGTAGCTTGAATGAGAAATAACATATTTTTGCTCAGCATCAAAATTCGGCTTCTGAAGCAGTATAAAATCAACTTTTTGTTCAAATGCAATTTGAAGACAAGAATAAATACAATTTGAGTTTCTATTCACATTATTTTAAATAAATGTGATTTTTGAAGAGTTTTTAAACTTTTTTTGTTGTTTTTGTTGTATATTCATACTAAAAGAGAGTAGAGTAGAATTTAATCACTATCATCAGATAGTAGATTATAACTGTTCTGAAAAGTAGAAATCTCAACTGCTTGCATTATATCTAGTTTATCACTAGAGTCATTTCTCAATTCTCTAATCTTAACAGAAGTTTGAGGATTCAAGTTCTGTTTACATTTAGCTGGAGAGTTGGAGTTTGAAGACTTAGATAGTTGAGAGTTTCTTCTTTTTGAGCTTGCAGTTGTGAGTTTACTGACTTGACTCTTCTCTTCAGTTCTAGATTGACTTTGAGCTTCATCTTTTCTCCAGTTCTTTTGAGTTCTAGAAGCAAACATACATTCTTTTGAGCTAGATGCATGTTTTTCTTTGCAATTAGAGCACTTAAGCAGAGTATGTTGACAAATTTCACCTCTTTTTGAGCATGTTTCATATTTATGCTCACTAGTTTTGTGATCTCTGGCACAGAATGCACATTTTGAGTCTCTAAAACATGAGATTGCAAAGTGTCCATATCTTTGACAGTTTGAACACTGTGTTTGAGCTTTGAGGTTCATCCTTGAGTCTTTGTATTCATGAACTCTCATTTTCAAACCTGCTACTCTTACTTCAGAGATCTTTGACTGTTCAAGTGTTTTTATATATACTAGAACAGAGGCATTTCTCCTGCTTTGTCTGAACTCAATTGAATTTAGTCATACAGGCTTCTTTCTCAGTTGAATAGAGTTGTATTCTTTCAATTCATTTTTGAGAAGTAGCATTCCTTCTTCACAGTCAAAAATTTCAACTGGAATATCATAAAGAATGAATTTGTCCCACTTTTCATCTCTTTCAGATAGAATTGTTGTGTTTAACAAAGATTCTACTGCTGACTTTCAGAGATTCTCATTCTGAATAAGGAATTCAGCACTGAATTCAGGCATTGTAGTCAGAATGATAAAGTTTTCAAAGAATGATGATTCAATTGAAGCTATAACTGGTTTTTGAACTTCAATATCAGTCATCAACTGAGAAAAGAACTGCTGATTAATTTCATTTCTGATTCTGAAAATGAGATTTGAGTTTAGCTTGTTTCTTTGCAGAATGTCCTGGTTTGAGACTTTGAGAATAAGTCTTCTATTTCTGGAGATTTGAAGATTTTTCTCTTTTTACATTTTTTTCTCTACTCTTCTATCACTAGAAGTATGAGCAGTATTCTTCTCAGTTTTCTCAGAATTTTGAGCAGGTTTTGAGATAGCAGATTTAGAGACAGCAGGTTTAGAGATAGCAGATTCAGCTGCTTGAGCATATGTTTTCTTCTGATTTAAAGAAGAAGAAGAAGAAGAAGTAGAAAAGAAAGAAGAGCAAACTGAAGAGTCAGTGATTGTATTAGAAATTTTCAAAGTTTTTTGAACTGTGTTTGAAATTCCAAGTTTGAACTTGATCACTTCCTGTAGTTGTCTAGTCTGAGCATGAAGAATTAACAGAACTTCTTCATTCATCTCACTCAGACACTGCTTTTCAAGAATTTTACTTGCTTTTTCAAGTTCCTGTATTTCAAGAACTTGTTGTTTCTCTATTTCTTCTTTCTTTCTTCTCTTCAGAATTTCAATCTCAGGAATAGCATTTGAGAAAGCATCTTTTTCCACATCAACTGAGTGTACTTTTGAACTCATTGTTCTTACTCAATGAAAAGTTAGTCAGACTAATTCAATTGAGATATTTATTAAACTCTTTTAAATTGAAAAGTTGGTCAGACTGTTTCAATTAAGAGGTTTCTAAGTCTGTTTTCAATTGAAAAGTTGGTCAGACTATTTCAAAAGAAGAATAGCAGACTTTTGTGTATAAAACACCTGATTTTTTTCACACTAGTTCAGTAACTAGGTTAGATTTTTGAAGAGAATCTAATAAACTAAAATTGATTTTTAAGATAAATCAATAAAATCTTTACAATCTCTTTCTTGGGATACAGTGAGGAAAAGTATGATATCAATTGATAGTAAATCAGATGATATGACAGTTTTTAAGAGAAAAACTGACAAAAAATAAATCAATTTTTTGCAGAGAAATTGATTAAAACTATTCAATTTTATTCTAAATTATTCAATTCTTCTCACACAACAAGTGTGCAACTCAAATCAGTTAATAAAGAGTGTAAAAAAGAATTAAGTATTAATGAAAGCTCTTCAGCCACTGAAAAAGTAATTCTTACTTAAAAGAATATGAAATTATGACAGAAAACAACTCTGTTTTTAATTCTTTGTAAGAATATTGTGTAAAACCCAGAGAAAAACACCTTACTTTTTCAAGAGAAGTAAAAAACTATTTCTAAGATCTTTTTTTTTTTCTGCATTAACTGCTGCAGAAGAATGAGATAGAAACTGCTAAGATATGCACTACTGTATACTCTCTACCAAGACTTTCCCTCTTCAGAGTCTTGATATTATAGAGAATATAAGTCTGTTTCTATATAATAATGTAAATATTGCCAGCGGGATGTAGAGGAACTGGTTATTTATATCTCAAAATAGAAGACTTTGTCAATGATTATATTAATATAGAGTTAATTCTCAAATTCAATAGAAATCTAGTGTTGCTGTTCTTAGACTGGTCACCGGGACCATGAATTTCACATTTGATCTCATTTGGTCTGGTCTTATACATTTCTTGGCATGAATCCCGCTGGGACTAATCATTAAATAAACATGCAAAGTGACTATATATCAGATCTCAAAATGGAATCATGACTTGAAAAAAATGAGAAAGTGGTTCCATTTGGTCTCATTTAGTCTCATTCTTGACATAAAGTTACTATTTTTAGACATTTTAAGGTTTTTTTTAGACTATTTTTAATTTTTTAAAAAGTAATGCTTTTTGATAACGCTCAAATGAGATTTAAAGTCATTTAAAGTAATAAAAATAATTTAAATTGAGAAGTGGAAATCATGATCTCATTTGGAAAATGTGACAAGAGTAGACAGTAAGTCTCACTGAGACAGTATGGGACTACTATCTAATGTTAGAACCGTGTAATGAGATCTGTCGAATTGGCAATGGAACTATCAAAAATTCTGGTCCTGGTCTCAGACACGGTTACACGGTCAGTCTAGCTGTTCTCAATCCCTTGCAGAATCTATTGAATATTGAGGTATTAAAACTAGATTTAATATATCTCACTGTGCAGGGATCAAAGGCTCAGTCAGACCTTGGGGTATACTGATTTTATAGTTGTTGGTGTGCTGTTGACTCGTTGTTTGTTGGTTATGTGCTTGATATTATCGCCGAGGTATCTTTTTGTATTTTTCTGCCGGGGATGGGCCAGATTGGGAAGGGCGGTACGAGGGTGGGACTTGGCGTTGGTGTTTTGGAACATCAAAGATGGACAGGGTTTTCGCGGAGGTCGCTCCTCAGATATCTCCACAACTACAGATCGGGGATCTTCCAAAATTGAGAAGATTGGTGCATACGGCTAGGTCTCTTCACCTTACAATTTGTATGGCAATTTGGCCCGGGGTTGTGGTGTGGTAGGGGAGAATGGGGGATAATCCCACGCAGGAGTTCCGAACGACGTCTGGTTCACGTTTGGCTGGATAACTCCACCACCACACGGGGTATGCGGTCGGCGATGGGGTCAAAATGCTCGTATGATCGAGGGCTTTTCGATGGATCTATCGGCGGGTTCTTATTCGAAAAATCGAGCGAGTTCGTGGTGGAGCGGTTGTATGTTGATGGTATTTTGAGATCTGATATATAGTCACTTTGTGTAAGAATAAGTACTCGCAGGCAATTATTCAGGTTTTTGCAGCTTGGCATGAAATGTACTGTTAACTACTAGAAGTATTCACAGTAGAAAGATAAAATGTAGAGATTAAATGTATAATAGCATTTAAGCTGAGATATGAATAGTATTCATGAACTTCAGTCTATATAGTTGTAACTTGTGTGTAGTCAAGAGCTGCTAACTCTATTAATTACACAAGAGATAGAAATAGAGATAAAGAATTCATGAGAAGCAGAATTTCTTACATATTTCTCTCTCTCTAAGACTTCATCTGTGAAGTCTTTCACTAAGTGACTTTATAGAATCAGCTCAGCACTGCAGTGATACTTACTAAAAATTCTTTATATTTATAAAAAATCTCAGTGAGGAAAAATCTCTTATTACTGTAAAGAAAAAAGAGTCTGTTACTTAGTTTCTTATTTCATAAGATTCTTTATAATCTACAGATTCTTCTCTGACTACTACACAGATTCATCTCACATCTTTCATATAGAAGAATTTTAATTGACTCTTAATCATTTTTATAAAATTCTTGTATAATTATTATATAGATTTATCTTACATATAAATCACTCTCTGTGAGATCACTCTTATCAAAAAGAAGTATTTATAAGTTGATCTTTCACTCATTCTTATAAATTATTGTTCTTTGATACTGTAGAATTGTGAGAAATTTTCTATTCTTTCATCAACTCTGTAGAATTGTAGAATTAAGATATTCATAGTCTGTAATTACTCTTTATAGTTATATAGAAAGATTCAGATCTGTGATTTATAATTACTCTTTATTTACTAGAGTGATCTGACTGTTTCACAGAATCATTCACAGTATAAGTAAATCTCTTTAGAGTAGTATAAATATCTCAGATCTGTTTATGAAATCTCATCTTCTTTTCTCTTTTTCTATAACAGCTCTTATCTTACAAACTGTGAGTATTCTTATTCATCTGTAAAGTGTTTTCACTTAGATGACAGAGAGAGAGAGTTTCTGACAATATCTATATATTAATTCAAGAACTTCTTAAGAATAAAAATTTTTTCAATTTCAATATCTTTATAAACAATGTCTGACTACTGCTGAGCTTCTTATAAGTGTCTCTGTGACTTCTCTGATTGCTTTTTATCAGTTGATAAAGCAGGAATATCATTACTCACAACAGTGTCTTCACTCTTCTCAGTCTTATCACTGCATCTGATCTTCAGATCTGTGGTTCGGAAGAACGTACGACCGTCGGATAATAACGCGGCCGCTTCCGAACTACTAGCGTACGCATACAAGTGTAAAGGGGTCATAGTGTACGCTAATTAATTTAGTGTATGAGATTACAATATAAGAAGCCGGTGTACACCTGTAATTGTACACTGGCTTAAGCAACCTTTGAATCACATCTGATAGCATGTCTAAAAACTGGTGAGAAGCACAGGCTCCTTCAGGATGTGATAATTCTGTCTATGAAGTGATTTATAGTTATCATGCCAGTGTGGTCCTAGAAACACCTCAAAAGATAGCATACAAAGAGCAGTGAGTGGAAGAGCATCTGATTGATGCTGCTTCACTTGTTGAGGGAAAACTCCACGCCCAGGCGAATGCCATGTATGAGACGCGAACAGATGAGGTGTGAGAAAGGGGATGGGAGCGGTGAACCAGATTCAAAGGAGTCCGCTCCCTACCCAAAAGAAGGATAAAAAAGGGGGGGGTGGCCACCACCGGAGTCGTACGATGATAACAGAGTGATATAACGATACAGTGATATAGCGATATAACGATACAGCGATATAATGATAGACATCGTACGATCAATGAAAAACCACTGAAATGAATACCTTCTCTAGCTGATATGAACAACACTCTTCTCTGCTACCTGAACTGAAAGGTATGCAGAACCTCTCAGAGGGTTTACTCAAAGCAGTAAGAAAAGCAGCTGAGATCACTGAACTGAAATTGAAGCTCTGTATATGTACAAGAATTCTAAATGAGATTGAGGCCTTGTGTATGCAGTGACAGGCTGAGACAGAAGTTAAACAATAATTGACATTCACTGTGAATCAAGTATTCACTATGAAGAGCTTCACTGATGCAATCACCATCATTAATAAGAATAGAGAAAACCAGATCTTAGGCCTGCAGCAGGAGATCAAATGTTTATACAGACAGATAACTACACTGAATCTGAAGATCTCATTATAATTGTTCACAATCTCTTCAGAAGTATACACATCATCAGAGATTACTGCACAGAATGAGAATCTGAGTATGAGATATATCAAGCTGAGAGATCTGCTGAAGTTATCAAGCTTCAATGATAACTGAAAAAATAATGCTGCAATCAGCTGACTAAGTCAGATGTAATTATATTATCAGATTAAATATGAACTCACAGACAGACAGTCAATGAAATTCTAACAAGTCTTAAGATCTGCTATGTTTCTACACAGAAAAACAAAGTCATTATAAATAACTGATAAAAAGATGAATCTCACAGACTCAGAGTGATATTCATTCTCATGAATATGAAATGAGTTTTTCAAATGAATCTTGCATAACTTTAAGAAAGTGAATGTATAAGATAAGTGTTATAAATACTTCACTGAGTGTAAATAAGTAAGTAATCTTACATCATACTTCACACACTTCAGTTTATACTATCTTATATTGAATGAAGAGCTTTCAATATCTTTCTGTTTACAGATCTTCATTCATGATCTTATATCTGAGTTGAGAGTGAAATGAAAATGCTTAATCTTATAGTCAGATACAGTGAAGAAAGTATATAATATTCTTATTATATAAGAACAAGTGAGTCAATTGTGACAGAAAATACTGTAATTGAGTATGTCTAAGCAGAGAACAGATAATCAGACTTCTATAACACAAGTTACACACTCAGACACAATGAATCTAGATCTGAATGCTATCACTAAAGCACTGAATTCTCTGAAAAAGAAATTCTCTGAGTGAAAATCTTGATATTGTGAGCATTAAGCTTGCTTCAACTGCAGACATTAAAATCATGATATAAAAGATTACACTCAGTGTATGCAGTCAAGAGAAGCAAGGAAGTTAAAAAACTAGCAGAATCAGTGAGCTTGAAGACACTTACTGATATTCTATGAAAAGTCTTCAAAGTGAAAGAGATGCCTGTGTTAGATGACTCTCTGAATTCAGTGAATGCAAAGAAGAAGCAGACTTCTGAATGAGATGCAGATAAGAATAATGAAGTGAACACTCATCTCAATACCTTGAGGCCCGAAATGTTAATGTATAAGAGACACTTAAATAAGAATTGAGAGATGGCTGCAAAAGTGTTAGCAGATACAGAAGCTTTGATACAATATATTGATAATTATATAATCTGAAGATTGAAAGAGGTCTGCTGAGTGAAGAATTCTCAATGTATAAGGTTATCTGATAACTGATATTTGATATCATCTGCAAGAGTAAGAGTTCCCTTGCACTTTGAAGAATGATCTTGCTATATTTAAGCGCGAGAGCTGCAGAATGTGAAATATGATCTTATTCTTGAACTTGATTGATTTCAAAGGTTCAATTCACAGATTCAATGATGTACATGCTATATGCAGTTGACTGATAGAAAGAAAATGATTCATATAATTCTATCAACTGATATGAGAAGAACATTTCACACCTCTGATATAGAAGAATTAAATCTGCTTACACATCAATAAGTAAAGAGAATGATTTATAAGACCTCATCTGAAAGCATTCTGTATGTCATACAGAACCTGAAAGCAGAGAAAACCAAGATAAAGAATATATGAGAGAATAAGTGTATAAAGAAGCTTCTGAAGAAGTATAGAAAGATCTTCTGAACAGATCTTTTATCAGAATTGCTGCTGAAATGAGGATTTGTACATGAGATTGATATAAGGGATGTAAAATCAGTCAATCAGAATGTGTACTCTCTGTCACAAACACATCTTGAAGAACAGAAGTGTCAGATCACAGACCTTCTAGAATATAGTCTCATATAATTCTTATTAAGTGCATGGGGCTTTCCAGTCCTATTCATGAAAAAGACAGGTGAAGAGT
Organism: Blastomyces dermatitidis ER-3; assembly: GCF_000003525.1. NCBI lineage: Eukaryota > Fungi > Ascomycota > Eurotiomycetes > Onygenales > Ajellomycetaceae > Blastomyces > Blastomyces dermatitidis. The sequence continues at coordinate 3,220,815 of NW_025544782.1, read as the reverse complement.
GACAGATGTGTATTAATTATTAAGCACTCAACAAGCTTACAATCAAGAATGAATATTCACTATCACAGATTCAACAACAGTTGAATACAGTCAGAAACACTTAATATCTATTGAAGATTGATCTTCTCTCAGAATACTAACAGATTCATGTAGACAAACTGTCAGTTCTGTGAACTGCATTTAATACACAATGAAGAAAGTTCGAATTTCTAGCAATGTTATTCAGTCTGATAAATGCACCTGTCATCTTTCAAATAATGATGAATATGATTCTTTATAAACAGAATGAAATCTCATATCTCATATATCTCAATAACATTCTAGTCTTTTCAAACTCATATGATGAATATCTGAAGCATCTCAATGAAGTGCTTACAACTCTGATAGAGTATAAGCTCTATGTCAAATCAATCAAGTGTGTGTTTGAAACAGAAGAGTTGAAGTTCATAAGATATATAGTGAGTGATGACTGTATATACCTCATTTCAGAGAAATTGAATGTCATAGTGAATTAATCACAGCTGAGAAACATACATCATGTATAACAGTTTCTTGAATTGATCTCATACTACTGCAGATTCATCAAGAATTTCACACAAATATCTGCATCACTCTCAGATCTCTTAAGAGAAACAGATGCAAATCTGTGAAAGAAGAAGTTTCATTCAATCATCTGAAATACTGTGTGCAAAGAAGCTTTTCTCACACTGAGAGAATGTATAATAACATTCTCAGTGCTTATTCAATCAGATCATAATAAACCTTTCTATATTGAGATGAATGCATCTGAATAAGCTATCAGAGGCGCTCTTCTACAGATGAGCAAGAACAGCAAGCTGCACTCAGTGATGTATAATGATAGAAAACTATCAGACACTGAGCTCAATTATTCAGTGTATGAAAAGGAATTGCTAGCAATCAAGCATGCACTGATGTTGTGAGATAGATATATCAACAACAGATATATAACAACAGTGATTATGAATCACAAAAGTCTTGTCTATCTATAATTGACAATAAAACCTTTCAAATGCTTAGTATGTTGAATCTCAGAGTTTCAAGCATACAATCTTCATATCAAATACTGAAAGAAATCAGACACTGTGATGCCTGATGTAATCAGTCACAGACCTGATTTCATGAGTGAGAGTTCTGTGAATCAGATATAAGAAACATTTGAGTTAAATGCACTGAGAGAATGCAAGGAATTAGAATGAGTAAACATCATGATCTCTCACCTGAAGAATGACAAGATGTTGAATGATAAGCATCTCATGAAAATAGTAGAAGAGATACTTTCAAACTTCAAGCTGAGAAAATTGAAAAACAACATTGTACTTTACTGTGATCTAGAATACATAGAAGCTCCCTATCTAGAATCTTCATTTAGATATGACTTGATGACTCATATGCACAAGGAATTCAGTCATCTAGAAAGCTCTGAACTCATGAATGTACTTGAATCAAGAGCATACTGATCAAGCATGACTGAGGACATTCAGATGTATGCTTATAAGTGCCTGAATTGCCAGGTTGTGAAAGAATCTAAGAAAGAGTTAGAATGTGAGAAAGCATAACATCAGATAAAGTATATGATACAACTGTTTAAATGATGAAGAGTGAACCTCATAGATATATTGCTGCAAATGCTAAATGAAAATTGATGAATAATCACTGCTATTGATTATACTACTGACTGGTCAGTCATGAAAGCAGTTTTAGAGATGATGAAGAAGATGATGATGAAGTTTCTACATGATGAGATCTATGTCAACTATGAAATACTGCATGAGATTCTAACTGATAACAGTGTGAACCTTGTAGAAGAAGTGATGAGGCATTTTATGAGTCAGTTACAGACAAGACATTGTAGAACAATGTCATATCACTCACAGATGAACAGGAAGATGAAACACTTGAATGAAATCTTGAGTAACATGCTGACAAAATATCTAGTGAGCAAGCCTATGAGATTATGAGATGAATATCTCAGACAGGTGCTATTAGCCATGCGAATCCAGCAGCATGCAGTCACCAAGCATTCATCATTCTACCTGTTGTATGAATTGCATCCGCGCATCCCGGAGAATGCTTCAGAAAAGATGAGGGAGAAAACAGTAGTTACAGACGCAGCAGTCGCGGACACAGAACCAAGATTGAAAGAAATCAGTCACACACGTGTAAAAGCTAATGAGTTACTCCTGAACTGAGCAATCCAATTGAAAAGAATACAAGACTCACTTGTTAAGGAATTGAGTCTCAAGATGAGAATGTGAGTTCTCATACATAATGAGAGTTCTGAGAAGTTTCAACCTAGGTGGTTTGAGCTATATAAAATACTCAAATCACATTCTCTGAGAACATACACATTGAAAGAATTAGAGAGACAGGTCTTATACAACTTAATCAATGATTCATGACTTATGAAAGCAAAGATGCAAGACCTGAGTGAATTATAATTATTCACAGCACTATTGTCAGTGTTGAAAAAGAAGAAGCTTATAATTGAAAAGTCTTGTGAAGTAAGAGAAATCATAGATGCTTATAAATCAGATGATCTCACTTATTTCAATCTTTTCATGATTATAAGAAAAGAATGAGAAGAAATGAAGAAATCAGGTGAATATCACACTTTAATAAGTAATGAGACTGTAGCTGATTATACAATAATGTACTGCAGACAGTGAGTGTAACACAGCAAAGAGTGATCTCAAAGTGACAGACTTGCATGTGAATCAGATTACAGAAGAAAAAGAAATTCAGAGTTGAATTCAACTGTTTACATCAGTTCAATTGCAGAGATTATAGAGGATGAACTATCTGAAACATCTGTGAATGTGTGAGACTAAGTCATCTCAACCTCTGAGAATGCTCAGAGATTGAGTAAGATTAGTTTCAATGAACTGTTCACTGTAGTGATCTGAGTGAATAAAGAGAGACAGTATAATGTGTAAGACAGAATTACAAAAGATGAAAGCTGCTGAACCTAGTCACTGAACACTGTATTATATAGAGGTTGTGTAAGAGTAGTGACTAGCAGATAAAGAAAAAGTGTAAGAAAAGAGATAATGAATTGATTATCAACTGTAAGAGTCAGCTGTAAAAGATAAATATTATCATACACACTTCATTCATTTTCATATGTCACATGTTTAATCTATTTTCAACACCATGTCATCTGAAAAATGTCAAAAACAAAGGAAATCTCAAAACTTGAGATCTGCAAGGAATTCAAGAGCTGCAAGCTGCTCTTGCAACAATGCTGCATATATCTCTGATTTCTCTATCACTCTGTATATAACATTAATGTCATTTATTGCAAGATTGACTGAAATGCCAATATAGAAATGCACATGCATACATGTAGAGAAATTGAAGAAGAGTGTGAAATCTGCAGAATTAGAAGTCAGAGCAGAGAAAGTGAAGATAGAAGAAACAGAAGAAAGAGAAGATACAGAACTGAATAAACAATGATGAAAGTCATCTAAGACTGAATGCTTATAATCTGATATGCACACAACCTTCTCCACAGAAGAGAAAGAGAGAGAGAAAGTAATAAGAGAAGCTTGAAAGTAAGAGAGAGTAGTCTTAGCAGTGTTATCATCTTTAATCAGAATGATCTCTGACACTGAAGCAACTAAGAATCATTATTAATGTATAAAAATTGTAAAAGCAGAGATAATAATTATCAAATAAACACTCACTGATCTTAGAATTGTACACACAATTACAATATGCATGAGGCTTCTCAGAAAGAGAGAGAGAGACACAGAGAAATACAGAAAGTAGAACACAGTGTGTGAACAGCTTATTTCTACAATAACATCTCAGACAAGATATACAAGCCTTACATCTGTGAGTGTAAAAGAGTACAACATCTGTGTTCTCATTTCTGAAAACACAGATATCTTTTACCTGCATTACAAAGTTGAATGATAGATGCTAGAGAATAGACTGATATAGATCTATCATTCTGAAGAAATTCATCAGAGTGAATATTTTCATAATATTGAACTTTACAGTTATAAAAAGCTTCTTAATATCTGTAAATGTCATGACTTCATACATAGTAAAACTTATAATGATTTTCTCTAAGAACAGAAAAATCAGTGTCAGAAAGAAAAAGATGAAAAAGAAAAAGACTTATAATCTTAATACTGTTGAGAAGAAGAGTGATTCTCTGAGATAAACAGATAATTACTTCATTATGAATATTTAAAATAAACATAATAATTGATGTCTGTGACTGAACTTCAAATGATCATGTTATACACTGTCTTCATACAATAAATCATTCTAGAGGTTGATAAGAAGAGCAGAAGTGTACACACTGAGAGATGTGATTCATTAAGTCTATACAACATCTTCTTGAAACAGGAAGAGCTGGTAACAAAAGCAGAGATGGCAAAACCAGAAGTGACAGAAGTGAGAGTTATGAGAACAGAGATAGCAGGAGCGGGAGAACCAGACACAGAGACAGGTGTAGAAGATTGAGAGAAAGTGGCAGAGAAAGAAACAGAAGAGGCAGGAGGAAATGTGAAAGACTCAGTCACACATGACACAGACAATTCCTTCATTATCACATTCTTCAGGTTCTCAATCAATGATTCAATATTGAGTTCACTATCATCAGCAGATGTGAATCTGTCAACATATGAAGATTCTACATGAATAAAAACAAACATATCAGCATCTGCATTCATGCAAAATCATGTCAGAAAACATGATCAGAAACCCACTGAGAAGAGAAACAGTTGAGAGTGTATGAGAAGGTGAAGAGGGTGTACAAGGAGGTGAAGAAGATGTGTCATCATTCATGGTAATACATTGTTCTGGCGATCGTTAGAAGATAAACAAGTCCTGATTACATTTCATAATGTGTTACACTTACTGCTAATGAACTGCCCGGTATGAGCACTACAATGATGCTTGTTATGAGAATGAGGGGCCATTGCCAGGAACGCGTATAATGTGATAGAGGAACAGATGAAAAGAGTTGAACAGGAGAAGAGGTAGAAATCTTGAATGAGATGATGATGTTCAATGATGAAGATGATGATTAAAAGATGAGAAAAGTTAGTGAATGAGTGATGTAATATAGTGAAAGTTTCTTTGTGAGAGTGTACACAGGACACTAGCCGAATTAGGAATAGGCCACATGATCGCGAGACACTAGTGGCAAGCTAATTCACATGAAGCTAGAGTGTACAACATGGTCATGTGAGCGTGACTGAATCTGGTGGGAGAGGATGTAATTCAGAAGAATGTACGACTGTCGGATAATAATGCAGCCACTTCCAAACTACTAGCGTACGCGTACAAGTGTAAAGGGGTCATAGTGTACACTAATTAATTTAGCGTATGAGATTACAATATAAGAAGCCGGCGTACGCCTGTAATCATACACTGGCTTAAGCAACCTTTGAATCACAGATCAGCAGTCAATCTCATACCTTCTTCAGATCAGTCTCTGACTTTAAACAGTACAGTTTCTCTCTTTGCTATAAGTTTTCTTGTAAGTAATTTCTTACAGATTCTAGCTGACAGTTCTTACAAAGCTCTCAGTGTTGTCAGTGTCTTCTGCAGTCTCACAGATCTATAATTATCTTCTCTCTACTCACACAATCTCTGACCAGGCATATGTAAATATGTCTAGATTCTCTATTAATGATTCTCACACTGCAGTGTATTTCTGCAATTTTATTGTTAATGAGAGATAAGTTCTCAGATATCTGTAAAATCTGAGTAATCAAGATAATACAAATGTTATAAATTCATAATAGAAGTTAATCTAAATAGATAAGCTCTCTCTCTATATCTTAATTATTTTCAGACTGAATACTTCAGCACAACTGAGAAAGCAGATACAGCTTTATAAGAAGTATCTGATCATATATACAGATAGTCAGCTTTCAAGATTTTATCACAACTGTGTATACTCTGATATTCAGCTTCTCTAAAGTCTGTGCATTTCTAACAGTCTTTGTGTCAAATGTAACAATTGTCTGTACTGTGAGCATAATACTCTCTGTTTCTTTAAAGAGAGAAATTAGTAGTTCTGAGAGAGTTAAGTATCACAGATATTGAGAATATAAATATGAGTTTTCTTTATTTTTTCTTTATTAATCTCTAAATTATGTTCACAGCTCTGTTTTTATTTTCTTATTTTTTAACTTTAATAAGAGTATGATTTCTTCTTCTCTTTATATACATCACAGACTATTCATCTCAGTAAAAACTCATTATTTTATAGACTAGAGTTTCTAAATGACAGTGTTAATATCTTTATTATAATCAGATTCTTAGTGAAGACTGTGTTATTCTGACTTATCAGAATTCACAGTATAAAAGTCATGTCTCAGCTTCTGCAGATATCTTATCTACTCAGATAATTTTTAAATGAACTTATTCATCTTATCAGAATACTCTTATCACTGAATCTTGAATCAGAGCTTATAATCTTACTTCTCTAAGTTAATAATCTCTTTAATCTGATATTCTCTTTCACTCTCTAATACTTTATAAACAGAGTGATGAGTTACAGAGTTCTCTTCTAAGAATTTCTTATATTCACAGAGTAAAGAGATATGAAAAATATTATATATCTATAACTCAGATAACAGTTTCAATCTATAGAATAGTAAACTAACTTTCTTTATAATCTTATAAGACTCTGTTTATAAGAGATTCAGCTTCTTACTAGATCTCTGTATAATAATGTTTTCTAGACTCAGTCAGACTCTATTATCTTTCTTGAAACTCTTTATAATATACTTGAAGTTATAGTATCTCTTCTGATACTCTTGAGTCTTTCTCAAGAATTCATGAGCTTTCTTCTGAATCTTCTGAATTCTCTCAGCTCATTCACAGGCATCATCACACTCTATAGTGTACTCTCACAGGTTTATCAAGATTATTCATGAATAAGTCTCAGTGAGCATCTCAAAGAGGATTTTATCTGTGCTGACATGCTTTAAGTTATTATATACAAACTCTGTAAATGATAATCAATATACTCAGTCATTCTGATTATAATTGATAAAGTACTGCAGATACTGTTTTAATATACTTATCAGATATTCTATCTGATCATCTGTCTATTGATGAAAAGCTGTGCTTAGATCTCATAAGATCTTCAGTATAGTTATCAGATCAGATCAGAACTCTTCTGTGAAGATTGATTCTCTGTCTAAGATAATATTTGTAGACAACTCATACAACTGAATCACATCATAAATGAAAATGTAAGTCAAATTCTTTGACTTCAAGTTCTTACAGATGAGTATAAAGTGTGTTATCTTAATAAAGTAATTCACTATCATCAGTATACTATCAAAGCAGGCATTATATATGTTCTTACTTTCAGAGAGACTTATAAGAATATTCATTTCTAGCTGTTCTCAAGGTTTCTGCAGAATGAGTAGAGAAGTAAGTTTTTTATATAGTCTGAACTACACTATCTGTGAACTCTGATAAACAGTATAAGAATTCACTATCTTCTTCACAAGTTCTTGTATCTTTAGTCAGAAGTATTTTCTTATAAGTAACTCATAAGTTCTAGTGTCTGTAAAATAACCTACTAGAGAAGAGTCATGATATCTTTTGATGAGTTCTATGTATAGAAACTTATTCACAGGCATATAAATTCAGCTCTCTCTTTGCAAGAGATTATTTAAGTCTCTTTAATTCTTTATTTCTGCAGGATTGATCTCTGCTGTGAGCAGTTTCTGAATATACTGAGTATATTCATTCTTCAGTTGCAGTTCAGATAATCTGAATAGAAGACCTTATAAAGACTTGTACTCTGTTTCTTCTTGTATCAGGTCTTCTACAGTACTTCTCAAAGCCTGCAAACTCTTCAGATTATAGATACTCTTTTCAAGAATTCTTGCAGAGATTCTCAGAGTGTTGACTCTCAGTGTTGTAGAGAGTAGTTGTATAGACTTCTTCTCTCTCTTCTCTCTCTTCTCTTACAGAGAATTGAGAGACTCTTCAGTTAATCTCTTTATAACACTCAGTCTGAGCATTCTGTGAAGCTTTTCTGTCTTCTCTAGTCTCTCTGTATCTGTTATTCTGATCTTCTTAACATAGTCTGATCTGTGAGAGAGTCTGTCTGCTGAGTTCTTAGTTTTCTTGATATATTCTATCTTGAATCAGAACTCACTCAGTCTCTGAGCTCAGCAAATCTGCTGCTATAAGAGTTTCTTAATTGAAGTAAACTGTTATAAGCTATCATAATCAGTTCTAATAGTAATCACTGTTACAAGGTCCTTGAAGTAGTGACATCAGTGATGAAAGAATTTCACTATTATGAGAAACTTCTGATTATAAATGTCATAGTTGATCTTCACAGATTGCATCTTCTGTGAGAAAAAGATCACTGAAACTCAGTTCTCATTTAACTGTAGTTATGAGACTATTTCTGAAATTACAAAGAAGAAGACATCTGTCTTCAATCTGATTAAGAGTAAGAGATTAAAGTGAAACAGTATTACTGTGTTTATAAATATCTGTTTCAATCTTGTAAAGACTCTGTGAGCTTCTGAGATAAGAAAGTTCTTACAGTTCTTTCTTCTCAACAATCTTTTCATTCTCTGTTCACAGAATGACTTCTTCTTATTTTCACTCTTCAGCATATCTGTAAGAATCAAGAAGATTCTCATGAATGTAAAGATAAATCATCTATAGAAATTCACAAAGCTCAGAAAGATCTGAATCTTGTGAATACTAGTTAACTCTAGTTATGATAGAATAGTCTCAATTTATAAAGATTTCATCTGAATATCATCTGCAGTGATTACATATTCTAGGAAATTAATTCAGTGAGCACTGAAGTTGCACTTCATAAGCTTAATATACAGTTCTACCTCATCTAAAATCTTCAACATACTTCATATATACTCAGTGTGTTCTTTCTTCTTCACAGAGTACATCATCACATCATTCAGATATATTATTATGAAGACATTCAGATATGTACAAAGTGTTTTATTAATGAAAGACTGAAATACTGCAGAGACATTAGTCAGATCAAAAGATATTACTAGATATTTAAATAATTTCAGTGCAGTTCTAAAGATAGTCTTTCATTCATTCTCAGACTGTATTCACAGCTGTGTATATGTATTGATTACATTCAGTTATATAAATATGACAGCTTTTACAAGACAGTTGATCACATTCTCAATCAGAGACAGGAAATAGCAGCTCTTTATTATCTTGAAGTTCAGATTATAGTAATCTACACACAATCTGAGATCTTCATTCTTCTTCTTCACAAACATCACAGAGGCTCCCGTGAAGGCCTGTGAAGATCAGATGAAGTCATTCTTCAGATTCTTCTTCACATAGATCTGCAAGACCTCAGTCTTATGATGAGAGAGCTTATAGATTGATTCTCAGAAGAGTTTCTGTTCTTCTATTAAATCTATTATCAGATTCTTCTTACAGTGAGAAGAAAGCTCAGCTGTCTTTACTAAGCTGAATATCTCTGTAAGATCTCAGTATTTCTCTGATATCTGAAGCTCAGTTTTCATAACTGTGAGATTCTCAGATACTTATAAAGTTATTATATAGATAAGCTTGTCTTCTCTAATCAACTCTGCAGCATCAACTGATTCTATCTCTGTGAGTGAGTCTGTCAACACTGATTGAAAGTATAAACCTGACTCATGAACAGCTATGTGTGGATTGTATCTTTGAAGTTATACAAGTCTTAAGTACATATTATCTGTGATATCTGTGATAATCACAGTTTCTGCAAATCTTCTTCAGATTTCAGAGAGATTTTGTAATTCAAAGATGACTCTTACAAGTCTCTCAGTTCTCAGATCTGAGTTCTCATGTTCTGCTTATTACAAGAGCAGGTTCTCAGTTTTCATCTTTCAGCTCATTCACTCTGCAAGCTTTAGAGACATCACAGTGACCTGAAATTCTGAGTTCATCAATACTTCTCATGCTTGCAGAGCAGTAGTACTGTGATATAATCTCTCTCTGTGAGTAAGCATTTTCATTGAAGAAGTAACAGATTCAGATGTCAGCTTCAAGGCCTTTAAGAAGACTGTTACTGACTCTGTTCACAACTTCTCAAATTTCTATTTTAATTTATTTAAACAGTTTGTGCATAGATGTTCTGATTTAGAACAGATAAAGCAGAGTCTCTTTTTCTTGATCTCTCTGTTATACACTCTGTTCATAGAAGCTTGTGAGACTCTTTCTCTTTACTCAGCAGTCAGACATGAATCTCTCTGTGTCTTATCATCTTTTTCTGACAAATCTGTTCTCTGTTATTCTGACTCTTACAGAGCTGATCAGTGATCTGCTCTCTGCCGGTCTGTGACTCTCACAGTGATCTGTAAGTGATGAATAAGAGTTATCAGTTTCTTCAGAGTTAAGAGCTTAGAGTCTTGCTCAATGAGCTTGTTCTACATATCTTTATTCAGTCTCTTTATAAACATCATTATTCAGGTCTTGTTTCAGAGCTCTGTTTTCACAGATTTTAATTCATATCACAATTTCATGAAGCACTGTGAGTAGTCTTCATTAGATTTCTCACCTCTTTTTCTAATATTGATGATTACAGCTCAGATATTCTCTGTCTGACTCACAGAGTCTCTCAACTTATTCTCTAGATAAATCTTGAGAACAGATTATCAGAATCTCTTATAATCATTCTCTAGATAATTCAGTCAGTTCTTGACTTCAGTGTAATAGAGGTCTGTTATTATATAGATGACAGCTTCTTCATCTTTCATATCACACAGTCAGGCTTGTGAATCAATTTCAAATACAAACTCACAAAAGCTTTTATAGATTGTGATTTGATAAGTAATCTTAAGTGGTTATAACTTAAGAAAGTTTCTTTTCAGTTCATGAGTGTCTCTGAAGATCATGTCTAGAGACTCAGTTTGAGAGTGTTTGCAGACAGTAAGCATTTCTTGTAGAAAAATAGCTTGATTCTGTGAGAGATGCTCAAGAATGTTCTTCACTGAGATTGATTCATTTATGAGTTCAAAGAGTTTCTCTATCACAGATGCAGAGAATGATGTTCTGTAAGTAATTGATAAGTTCTCTAAGACTTCTTTCACAGAGATTATTCATGATTTAGATAACTGCTTCTGAGTGTCTGTAGTAGAGTTCACAGAGATTGAAGTATGTGAGTTTCTAGTTCTTTCAGTTATAATGAGTAGTTACTGACTGACTGAGCTTGAAATGTAAGAATAAGTGCTTATAGACAATTATTCAGATGTTTGCAGCTTGATGTGATATGTACTGTTAACTACTAGAAGTATTCACAGTAGAAAGATAAAATGTAGAAATTAAATATATAATAGCATTCAAGCTGAGTTGTAAATAGTATTCACAAACTCCAGTCTATATAGTTGTGTGTAGCCAAGGGCCGCTAGCCCTATTGGTTACATGAGAGATAGAAATAGAGGTACAGGATTCGCGAGGAGCGGGATTTCTTACAAGTTGTGATAGACTCACTCTATACACATCTGTTACACACTGCAATGAAGCAGGACAGATGTCTCACTAGAAGCAGCTCTCACCAGTCACTTCACTCCGCCGGGCTGGACAAGTTCACTGAGAAGCGAGCTTCCCATGAACCTGCTCAGGGATCTGACACTGAGCGCGCCTACTCGCAGGCAGCAGCAGAGAAACATACTGTCATGATTGCAAAGGTTTGACAGAATGTAAATGAACAATATAATAGTGTCAAGAACCAAGTCACATCATATGATCATGTTAAGGCAGAGAGCATTCTTATGAGAGTGTCCGCCAGGCATTACAATGATGTTAAGATGACTCTTGACTCAGTTCCTGTCACAGAATGAAAGAATGTCATTGATTCTTGACTACAGACTTTTCATACAGAGGCTATGAAGTATATGAAAGAAAGGGAATCAATAGCTTCAAGCTATGTTGAGTTTAATAGTCAGAGTCATGCTTCTTCTGATGAAGCTGCTGTATTAGATACAATTGAAGAGTTGAAGCAACTGAAGTCTCAGCTGGCTCAGTGAGAAAGTGAGCTAGATAAGTGTGAGCACCAGCTCAATCAGCAGTAGAATCAGCTGAATAAGTGTATCACTCTTATTAATGAGCATATCAACAAGCTTCAGAACAATCTTCAGTGTTTGACAGATGAAAGAAGCTGACTGACAGAGATATGAAGTAACTTCTATATAGAGAAAGCAGTGCTCACTGCTCAGAGACAAGAGCAGTAGTATGAAAATCAACAGCAGCAGAAACAACTGACTCAAGTTGAGAATGATGATCTTCTCACTGAATTCTCTCAGCAACTGAATGTCTTATTTAATAAAGGCTTTGAATCACCCTCTAGGGCCCTGCAGACATCTGCAATTTCAAGAGAGCTGTATGATGCTGAGTGAGATGCATTCAGAGACAGAACTCACTGCTCAAATATAATGAGAAGTAGATTCAATTTTACACAAGAGACAGACATTTCACACTTCATCTATAACACAGAAGAGAATTGAGTCTGCAGAGAGTAAGCACTCACAGTACTCTTGAAGAAGAAGGCCTGTCTCACCTGTGATTATAATGACTTTCTGCTAGATAATAGATTCTGTTCATTCTCATAGCAGATCAGTGATGCAGTTCACTACACTGAAGATGATGAATGAGAATATCTGACATGACTGAGAGTGAGTGATGTTATACTGTTCAATTCAGTAAAAGCAGATGTAATGACATTCATCAGTTGTCTAGAGTTTATCATCATACAGAAGAAAGAAGATGCAGTACTCTGAGTCTTTTTATTATACTTGAAGAGACAGATATTAGAATGACACAACAGTCTGTCTATGAAAATGAGGAAGAATATGAGCACTTCCCTTCTCATCACAATTGATGAGCTGAGACAAGAATTCCAGCTATCTGAGAGAGAAGTCTGAATGAAAGCTTAAGAACTGTGTTTCTTCTTTAAGAAGTCAGATGAGCTGCTATTGACACTGTATATCTTACAGAAGATTAACTTACTGTAAGCTGTCTCAATCTCTGACTCTGTGATGATGAAGAGACTTCTATGAGAAGAATTGAAGTTGAACCTATCTCTGATCATATCTCTTGTTCTCACTAAGCATCTGAATAACTTCTAAAGAAGAATTAGAGACAATGAGTTAACTGTTCAATACACTTGAACTGATTGAAGAACTCAATTCACTGAATATATACAAGACTTCAGACAATTTGATCAAAATAATGACTGCCACTCTTATCAGACTCTCTTGACCAGGTCATATATGAAAACTATCAAGTCATCTGTGCCTGCTGCAGATCTCACAGCAACTCCCCCCGCAAGTGCCTCTGCAGCAAGCAGGCTGCTGATTAGATGTGCAGAGGACAAATCATCAGCACCCGCGACAGGGTGCTATGTATGCGGGGGCTCTCATTACATCAACTGCTGCCTCAGGAAAGAGAATCTAGTAAATCAAGTTAAATGAAAGAGTGATAGAGAAGAGAATAATAATCTATTATAACTAGATCTCAGTCTAGATTCTGACAGTGAGTTGAAAAAATAGACAACAAGTCAGATACTGAGAGGCCTGTCTTGTTCACAGACACTCTCTCAGACAATTATCTGAGTATGTTTAACACTGATATATATACTATCACAGTATGTAATGTCTCTATAAGTGATTGAGAACATGTTAGCAGACTGCAGTACTTACTCTACATCTTTCTTATTATTTTCATTGATACACTCTGAGGCGATCTCTCAGTTTGCATTGATACAGGTGCGGGTATATCACTTATTGATGCAGTGATAGCAAGCTTATTCTTCTCTCAATATTAGCTGACTGCTCTGTCACATGACTGATATGTGCACATTTAAGAAGTTGATTCAGATACAAATGAATTGAACCTATTCATATCAATAGCTCTCACTCTAAAGACAGATGATAAGGCTCTTTTCCATCTGAAGAGTGAATTTCACCTGATGTGATATCTCAGATGCAATATGATTATAGCAAATGATATATTATTATCAGCAAGAGCCATCATCAATGTGTCAGGTCACGTGATCTGGCTTACTAATCCTTTCATCATAGAACTTTCCACAAAGCTAGCAACCTTTCAATCATACAAGCTTTACACCTTTCACAGGTTATGAGACCCGTTTTGTGCAAAAATCACTGCCAATTCGGAATTCCTTGTCAATATAATCTATTTGAACTACTGCTTCATTTGATACACTCATCAGAAGTTAAAATCATCTTATTCTATCAGTATTGATGCATTTGAGATCTTGATGATCAATAATACTACTGCTCACTTAAAAAAGAGGCTTGCAGAAAACACACCACATTTGTAAAAAAGCAAGAAAAAGAGAATAATATTGACAAGAATTCAATAAATGAATACAAAGATGGTGAATTCAACATGATCCTGCTCTCATACACATTCACAATCTCATGTTCTTTCCACTGAGTCAGTTGGAGTTGATGATGATTCTTCACACTCATGCTCTGCCAGTGAACATTCTCCTGAAGCCTTTGAAAGCTTCATTGTCGAAACACTCTCTTGAATAATCATACAGCTGACAACCGCTCCACCACGAACTCGCTCGATTTTTCGAATAAGAACCCGCCGATAGATCCATCGAAAAGCCCTCGATCATACGAGCATTCTGACCCCATCGCCGACCGCATACCCTGTGTGGTGGTGGAGTTATCCAGCCAAACGTGAACCGGATGTTGTTCGAAACTCCTGTGTGGGAGTATCCCCCGTTCTCCCCTACCACACCACAACCCCGGGCCAAAGTGCCATACAAATTGTAAGGTGAAGAGACCTAGCCATATGCACCAATCTTCTCGATTTTGGAAGATCCCCAATCTGTAGTTGTGGAGATATCTGAGGAGCGACCTCCGCGAAAACCCTGTCCATCTTTGATGTTCCAAAACACCAACGCCAAGTCCCACTGTTGTACCGCCCTTCCTAATCTGGCCCATCCCCGGCAGAAAAATACAAAAAGATACCTCGGCGATAATATCAAGCACATAACCAACAGCCACTTCTGAAGTGCAACCTCCGCGGTCTGTCTTCAGTGTATCTGGACATCAACGCCAAGTCTCGCCCTCGTACCACCCCTCTCAATCTGGCCCATCCCCGACAGAAAAGTACAAAAAGATACCTCAGCAACTGTACTCAATACATAATCGGCAGACATGACAACTATAAAATCAGTATATCTCAAGGTCTGACTGAGCCTTTGATCCCTGTACAGTGAGATATATTAAATCTAGTTTTAATACCTCAATATTCAATAGATTCTGCAAGGGATTGAGAACAGTAACACTAGGTTTCTATTGAATTTGAGAATTAACTCTATATTGATATAATCATTGACAAAGTCTTCTATTTTGAGATATAAATAACCAGTTTCTCTACATCCCGCTGATAATATTTATATTATCATATAGAAACAGACTTATATTCTCTATAATATCAAGACTCTGAGAAGGGAAAGTCTTGATAGAGAGTATACAGTAGTGCATATCTTAGCAGTTTCTATCTCATTCTTCTGCAGCAGTTAATGCAAAAAAAAAAATTTTAGAAATAGTTTTTTACTTCTCTTGAAAAAGTAAGGTGTTTTTCTCTGAGTTTTACACAATATTCTTACAAAGAATTAAAAACAGAGTTATTTTCTGTCATAATTTCATATTCTTTTAAGTAAGAATTACTTTTTCAGTGGCTGAAGAGCTTTCATTAATACTTAATTCTTTTTTACACTCTTTATTAACTGATTTGAGTTGCACACCTGTTGTGTGAGAAGAATTGGATAATTTAGAATAAAATTGAATAGTTTTAATCAATTTCTCTTCAAAAAATTGATTTATTTTTTGTCAGTTTTTCTCTCAAAAACTATCATATCATCTGATTTACTATCAATTGATATCATACTTTTCCTCACTGTATCCCAAGAAAGAGATTGTAAAGATTTTATTGATTTATCTTAAAAATCAATTTTAGTTTATTAGATTCTCTTCAAAAATCTAACCTAGTTACTGAACTAGTGTGAAAAAAATCAGGTGTTTTATACACAAAAGTCTGCGATTCTTCTTTTGAAATAGTCTGACCAACTTTTCAATTGAAAACAGACTTAGAAACCTCTTAATTGAAACAGTCTGACCAACTTTTCAATTCAAAAGAGTTTAATAAATATCTCAATTGAATTAGTCTGATCAACTTTTCATTGAGTAAGAACAATGAGTTCAAAAGTACACTCAGTTGATGTGAAAAAAGATGCTTTCTCAAATGCTATTCCTGAGATTGAAATTCTGAAGAGAAGAAAGAAAGAAGAGATAGAGAAACAACAAGTTCTTGAAATACAGGAACTTGAAAAAGCAAGTAAAATTCTTAGAAAGCAGTGTCTAAGTGAGATGAATGAAGAAGTTCTGTTAATTCTTCATACTCAGGCTAGACAACTACAGAAAGTGATCAAGTTCAAACTTGGAATTTCAAATACAGTTCAAAAAACTTTGAAAATTTCTAATACAATCACTGACTCTTTAGTTTGCTCTTCTTTCTTTTCTACTTCTTCTTCTTCTCCTTCTTTGAATCAGAAGAAAACATATGCTCAAGCAGCTGAATCTGCTGTCTCTAAACCTGCTGTCTCTAAACCTGCTGTCTCAAAACCTGCTCAAAATCCTGAGAAAACTGAGAAGAATACTGCTCATGCCTCTATTCATAGAAAAGTGAAAAAGAAAATGCAAAAAGAGAAAAACTTTCAAATCTTCAGAAATAGAAGACTTATTCTCAAAGTCTCAAACCAGGACATTCTGCAAAGAAACAAGCTAAACTCAAATCTCATTTTCAGAATCAGAAATGAAATTAATCAGCAGTTCTTTTCTCAGTTGATGACTGATATTGAAGTTCAAAAACCAGTTATAGCTTCAATTGAATCATCATTCTTTGAAAACTTCATCATTCTGACTACAATGCCTGAATTCAGTGCTGAATTCCTTATTCAGAATGAGAATCTCTGAAAGTCAGCAGTAGAATCTTTGTTAAACACAACAATTCTATCTGAAAGAGATGAAAAGTGAGACAAATTCATTCTTCATGATATTCCAGTTGAAATTTTTGACTGTGAAGAAGGAATGCTACTTCTCAAAAATGAATTGAAAGAATACAACTCTATTCAACTGAGAAAGGAGCCTGTATAGCTAAATTCAATTGAGTTCAGACAAAGCAGTAGAAATGCCTCTGTTCTAGTATATATAAAAACACTTGAACAGTCAAAGATCTCTGAAGTAAGAGTAGCAGGTTTGAAAATGAGAGTTCATGAATACAAAGACTCAAGGATGAATCTCAAAGCTCAAACACAGTGTTCAAACTGTCAAAGATATGAATACTTTGCAATCTCATGTTTTAGAGACTCAAAATGTGCATTCTGTGCCAGAGATCACAAAACTAGTGAGCATAAATGTGAAACATGCTCAAAAAGAGATGAAATTTGTCAATATACTCTGCTTAAGTGCTCTAATTGCAAAGAAAAACATGCATCTAGCTCAAAAGAATGTATGTTTGCTCCTAGAACTCAAAAGAACTGGAGAAAAGATGAAGCTCAAAGTCAATCTAGAACTGAAGAGAAGAGTCAAGCCAGTAAACTCACAACTGCAAGCTCAAAAAGAAGAAACTCTCAACTATCTAAGTCTTCAAACTTCAACTCTTCAGCTAAATGTAAGCAGAACTTGAATTCTCAAACTTCTGTTAAGATTAGAGAATTGAGAAATGACTCTGATGATAAACTAGATATAATGCAAGCAGTTGAGATTTCTACTTTTCAGAACAGTTATAATCTACTATCTGATAATAGTGATTAGATTCTACTCTACTCTCTTTTAGTATGAATATACAACAAAAACAATAAAAAAAGTTTAAAAACTCTTCAAAAATCACATTTATTCAAAATAATGTGAATAGAAACTCAAATTGTATTTATTCTTGTCTTCAAATTGCATTTGAATAAAAAGTTAATTTTATACTGCTTCAGGAGCCGAATTTTGATGCTGAGCAAAAATATGTTATTTCTCATTCAAGCTACTACTGCTTTTTACCTCAAAAGTCTGAGATAAAGTCAAGAGTAGTGATCTATGGAAGAAAGAGATCAAGATATCAATTTAATCTAAGATTTGATATCATGTCTGACCCTGATATTCTGGTGGGTGATATTATAGATAAAGAAAATAAGTTTGATACTATACAGCTCATAAATATCTATAATGAAAAGCCATTGAAGGAAAATAACAATATCTGAACAATTGATAGAGAATTTCTGAACATAACTTCATCAAGAAACTCTATAATTGCAGGAGATTTCAATGCACATCATCCCTGGTGAAATTCAGAATGCAAGAGAGCAGTGAGAGCTGATAATCTGGTTGAATGAACCTTTGAGCATTCAATAGATTTGGTTAATAAGTCTGATCAACAAACATTCTTTAGAAAAGGCATGAAACAGAAGTCTATTATAGATCTAATCTTCATGTCACAAAATCTAATGAAAAGAAGACTTGTAAACTGGTTTATTGATTCAAATGAGACATCAGAATCAGGTCATGAGATTATTCAATTTGATATTGAACTGAGTGAAAAACAAATGAGTGAAAATCCTCTTCTTTCTAATCAGTATAACTTTGAAAAAGCTGATTGAAAAGCAGTTGAAGAAAGCATAAAACTGCTAAAATCTGAAAGACAGAATGAGCTATATTGAAATTCTGGTCAAGATATCTCAAATGAAATGCTTGAGAATAGAGTGAAGCTTATTACATCTATTATTCTAACAAGTGTTAGAGATAATATTTCAAAAAGAAAATCTTCTGAGTATTCAAAACCTTGATGAAATGAGAATATCTCATCTAAAAGGAAAGAATTAGCTACTGCTAGAAGAGATTGAAAAAATGATGTAATATCTGATGAAGAGTTCAAAGCTGTCAGAAATGAATATTTTTCAGATATCAAAAGAGCTAAAACAGACTGCTGGAATAAATTTCTTGAAGAAGCACAAGAGAAGGAAATTTTTAAAGCTTTTAACTATACTAAAACAAGAAGTGTAGCAAAACTTCCAGTCTTAGAATATGAGTTTCAGAATGAATCATATACAGCAAACTCTTTTGAGGAAAAATGTCAAGCTTTCATGAGAATTCTCTTTCAGAACTCATCAGACTCAGATTCAGATTCAGAGAAAGAGAATATATCACTTCTCAACTACATTGATGAAAATGACTGGGAATGGCCTGATCTTACACAAGATGAATTAGAGTCAGCTATCTTCTCAAGTTCTGTTAAAACTGCTGCAGGTCCTGATTCAATTAATCACTTGATTATTCAAAATACATATTCCTACTTAAAGAATGAATATTTTGAGCTCTTTTTCAATCTCTTGAAAAATGAATATTATTCTGAATGCTGGAGAGAAGCCACTGGAGTGATTCTTGCAAAACCTAATAGAAAAACTTCAATTCCTAAGTCATATAGAGTAATATCTCTATTGAACTGTTTAGAAAAGGTTTTAGAAAAGATAATAGCTACTTGAATATCTTTTATAAGCTCTATAGATGATTCTCTTTTATTCAGTGAATAAATGAGAGGTAGAAAACAGTGTTCTGCAATTGACACTGTTCTCTCAGTTGTTTATAATATTCAAATAGCAAAGTATGAGAGTCTGGTCTCAACTGCAGTTTTTATTGATATAAAGAGAGCATTTGATCATGTTTCAAAGTCAAAGTTAATTCAGACATTGAAGATATTAAAACTGCCACTTTCTCTAATAAAATGAGTTAACTGTTTTATGTCTAAAAGAATTATACAACTCTTCTTTAATGGAATGAAACAAGACAAGACTGAGATAAAAATAGAAGTATCACAGAGATCTCCAATCTCACTCATTTTATTTGCAATATACACTGCATATCTATTTAAAAATAGAAATATGAGAATAGTGTGATCTCTGAGTTATGTGGATGATATTGGTCTAGTCTACAGCTCAAAAACTATCAAAGAGAATTTGAAAGTAATTGAAGAAGCTGCAAAGGAAATCTTTGTTAGAGCAGATATCAATCAAATTCAATTTAATATGGATAAAACTGAGTTAATTCATTTCTTTTCTAGACTCAATGAGAAAGAACTATCTCTAACTCTTTTAAATAGAGAGATTAAACCCAGTGTAAATGTCAAATGATTAGAAGTATGATTAAACTCCAAGTTGAATTTTAAATATCACATTCAACAAAGAACTGTCAAGGCAGAAAGACTATTAAACAACATAATCAGACTATCAAATACAGAGAGAGGTCTATCCTTCCAGGCTATGAGACAGTTATATATAGCCTGTATTACATCAGTAGCTGATTATGGAGTTCAAGTTTGATGGAATAATCAAGGGAATTTCACTGAACTCTTTCAAAGTCTGCAAAACAGAGCCTTGAGAAGAATTCTGAAAGCATTCAAATCATCTTCTATTAAAGCAATGGAAATTGAAGCTTCAATTCCTCCTTCTGCTATTAGATTTGAAAAGGCCTGTATGAACTATGCTCTGAGAGTTGTAAAGATGAGCTTAAATCATATAATCAGAGAAAGAGTCTCTTCTTCATTTCCATCAATTAACTCTGGAAATGAACTGAATTGAAATAGATTTCTTGATTGAAATGAAAATAATTCTTCAAAGAAAATGTCTTCTCAACTGTACAGACTATGCTCTCTGATTAAAAATCAATTTTCTTCTTTAAATATTGAAAAAGTTGATCATGAGAAGTTATCTCTCTGGAGAGAAAAGCTTGAATCTCTTATAGACTTACAAATAAGTGAACTATTAAAAGAGAAAGAATATGAACAGCATTTGAAGAGAATTTCTACAATCAATATAAAAGACTCTATTCTGGTTTATTCAGATGGCTCAAAAAATGAGAACTTGAATAGATTAGGCGCAGGCATTGCTTATACTGAAGATAATATTAATTTTATCTCAGATTTCTGGAATCTAGGCTCTGAATGTGAAGTCTTTGATGCTGAACTATTTGCAATAGTGAAAGCTTTCAAACTCATTGAAATAAAATCTCATAAAAGAGGAAATTGTTTGAAAGAGATATGAATATTCTCTGATAGTCAAGCTGCTTTAAAAAGACTTAGAAATAGTCAGATTTATAATGATCAAATGAATCTTGAACTGATCTTAAACTCTGTTTTGAAAATTCAAAAGAGAAGAATATCAAAGCTGATAATTTATCTGCACTGGGTTCCTGCTCACATGAATATTCATGGTAATGAATTGGCTGATTCAGCTGCAAAAAAGGGTGCAGAATTAAGCAGATCTATTCAAAAAATTGTGTCCTGGTCTTTTATAAAGAGAAAAATAAAAGAATCTTGTTTAGACAAGTGGAATGAAAGCTGGCAGAAACAAAAGAAGAGTATACATTATTCAAGATTTGAAACAAAACCCAAGTGGAAATCTTGTTCAATTAAATGTAAAAAGAAAATATTCTCATCTATAATACAGCTGAAACTAGGACATGGCTATTTCAAATCTTATATACAAAGATTTGATGATAGATTTGACTCAATAGAATGCTCATTCTGCAATACAAATGAGAATCCTGAGTATATTGTAATGCACTGTGCATTATACAATAGTCTCAGAGCCAGATTGAAAGAGAAGTATGATCTAAATCAATTAAATATAAGATTCTTATTCTCAACTGAGACAGGAATTAAATACTTAATAGACTTTCTATCAGAAACTCAAGCAGCTACAAGAAAATGACTAAATTCAGAATTATCTGAGTATGAAGAGGAGGAAATTAATCAGATATAGTCTGTTAAAACAGCTATACACTCTCTTTTAATAATTTGTTTTGTTATAGTCTCTCTTTACTTTATCTTTTTCTTTATCTTTTTCTTTCAATTTCTTTCTATCTATTTATTTAATGTGTCTATCTTTGAGACTGTGTTCTTTTTCTCTTTTCTTTTGTCATGATATTGTCAAATGATTTCAAAGTATCAAAAGATGTTAAAACACTGCAATTTGTAAACAGTTTTTGTATTCTGGGCTGGAATTTTCTGATTTTGCATATCTGAAATTGATGAATGTATAATAGTTAACTTTACAGACATAGAAAAAACCCTGAGAACTAAAGTTCTCAGGTAGATGTCATAGTCTCTGACTGCATACATCTATAATTGAAGAATAATAATAATAATAACACTCTCTTGATTCAAAGCTGGTTTGAATACAGCTTCTGACACGGTCAGGCCGGCCCCCCGATCTACTCGACAGCTTGATGAAGCTGGTTCTCATGAATTCAACAGTTCGGGTGAGGCAATATCAGACCAACAGATGGAACATCTCAAGATAATGCTTGAGATGAACAAGGGGAAGCAAAGAGTCTTAGAACTCGAACTACAACTGGAAAAACTCCGTCAACAGAAATTCTCTAGAGATTGACCTCAGAATGTCAACAATCATTCTGCCATCACATCAACAGCCACATGAAATCCTAATCTCAGTGAAAGGTTGGAATTCAATCTTTATGAATCAGATAGCCGTGTTGGCAAGGCAATCTCCCAATTCAAGAAAGATGTCAAGAATACTGTGAGATCAAACAGTCTGACTGGCACATTCAATTACATCACATGAAGCATCTTCATGAAATCAAAACTGGTTGATGCACAGTGCTGATATATGATAGAGAAATGACAGACTCAGAATCCTCTACAAAGAGATGACAAATGAGCACCATTCTGGGACATCAGAAACCGGTGGCTCTACACATTCATCTCAAACTTCATGGATGCAGGTGTCAGACCATGTTTCTTCAAGTATGATGAAAATCAAATCACCTATACTCTATGAAATGTGATTGAATAGAAATACTCTGTCCTCAAAACACAGTTACACTGTGAGGCAGTTCTGAAATTCATGTCTCTTGATGGCACACAGGTCATCAATCTACACACATTCTTTGATAAGTTCTGATCCACTATCACGAAATTGAAGATGTTGAATGCTTCTCTCTCAGATGCATGAATATTTAATATCTTCTACTCAGTTCTACTCAACAATTGGAGGAATTATATTCAGAAGAAGATAGAGAAGATACAGGATTTCAAATCCACAGCTGTGGTATTGAATGTTGATCTTCTCATGAAGGAAATTCATTCACAGCTTGATTCTTCAAAAGATAAAAAGAATCTGCAGAATATAGATTCTGCGGCTAATTCAGCTACAATAGCTACAACAGCTACAACAGCTACAACAGCCACACCGACTATCAACAACAATACATCGAATTCGGCCTGTGGAGGCCGTACTGAACATGATCATGATAGTACTCAAAAGAGCTTCTGAAACCATCAAGGATCAGGAAATTCACCTATCTGTTCTGAATGTGAGAGATCTCATTTTGACATCTGTTAATTGATCAATTCAGACAGTGCTTCAGATAATTGAAGAATAAATAATACTGTGAGAATAAAGGAATTCAAGAAAAAGAAGAAAAAGAACAATAGTGAGAGTAGAACTCAACTATTCATTACAGATGAATCAGACATCTATCAGATAACAAACCTTGCAGAGGTTATCAATGTATCAGCCTGTTTTATGAAACTTCACAAGGATTCCCTCACTATATGAGATAGTGGCGCTGGATGCCACATAGCAAGTGATAGATCATGATTTTCAGAACTTATAGTAATCAATGATTCAACAGTTCAAGTAGTCAATAAGATTATTATGAAGGTTCAGAGTGTCAGCACTGTATTCATCTCAGTGAGTGAAAGATTGATAGAATTCAATCATGTATACTACATGTCAGAGCTATCTGTAAATCTGATCTTCACTGAGCTGATGAAACATCAGAGCTATATCTGCTGTGATATGCAAGTTAATGCTGAGAACTACTTTGAGTTTCTGTCATCTATCAACAGTGATATCTTCTATATTAATCTGTCTCACAATAATATTTACATTCTATTCAACAGCTCACTGACATTTCATGAGATAATGAATGACTCAATGTATGAAGCAGTAGCATATGTGGCTGTTCTGAAATCAAAGACAATCTCAACAGATTACAATCTGAACACTGAATCTTTGAAGCCTTTCAGCCGCGAGGAGGTTGAACAGTTAATTAATTCTAAGAATTCAGATACTGATTTCTTTATTATCTCATCTTTATCTTGATTATCTGCAGGTCTTTCAAAATAGCTACTGATAGATGAGTGATATCACTGACTTAATCATATCAGTGAAAACAGTATATTAAAAATGACCAGAGACCTGTGATTTGATATTATCATTATCAGTCTGAAGAAATTATCATTCTGTGCCACATGTGTTAAGACTAAACAGAAACACACTTTCTACAAGGATTTCACACCATGTCATGCCACCTGCAAGGCCTTGAAGATTTGAATGAATATATTTGATGATGATGAGACTCTTGAAACTGAGAATGATACATCATCTTACACTGGCAAGAAGCTTGCAATGATGATAACAGATGATGCTATCTATATAAGATGAATATTTCTATTGAAATGCAAGGATGAGATGTTGAGATATCTACAGATCTTTGATCAATTTATCAAGAATCTGCTGGGACATGACATTGCAATCATTCACTCAGATCATGAAGAATTGAATTCAAATACAGTTATAACATATATGCTCAGTGAAGATATAAAATGAGAGCTGACTCTCTCTCATACTTTATAGTAAGATGAAGTATTCAAACAATTGATCAGTTTGATTATTGAGAAGTTCTGATCACTATTAATAGACTCTTCAGCTCTGAAAAAGATGTGAGATGAGACAGTTATTACAGTCACAGAACTGCTTAATCTTATGTCAATCTCAACAATATTGTATAAGAACTCTGAAAATACAAAGCTGATTACACTGTATGAGGCCTGGCTTGGAGCTCTACCCTCTGCACACAGCATTCGCTGATGGGGTTGCAAAGCATTCTTGAAGATAGTTCTCAAGCCCATCAATAAGATGGCTTCCTGTTTCAAAGAGTTGATTTTTGTGAGTTATGATGATTTTATCAATTATAGATTGATGAACCTCTTCAACAGGTGTTTATACATTTCAAAAGATGTCATCTTTCAGGAGGACCTTCATCTTGCTGATTCATTGATATCAATAACACACAACCTGAAGGTTCTACTCAACGCGGCCTGTAAAGCGGCTGCAGCGATTTCTTTGATGACACCAGGCCTACTCACTGCGGCCTGTCAAGAGACTGCAGTGATTTCTGATCTATACATTGATGAGGAAATCCAACCTGAGTGTTCATTATTTCTCATACTCACTAATAATTGATGGATTGACTATGAAATCTCCGCGAGAATACCTACCTTTTTAGTGCGGAATACACTGAACTCCTCAGAACTCACAGTTGAATCTGATGACTCTTCAACATCTACAAGGAATATCACTATAGTGAGGAAATCAACAGTGAGGGAATCTTCAGTGGGGGACAGTCTTGAAGACCTACTCATCAATCCCAAGATCACTGCACTTCTGATCCCGAAAAACCTCACACGCGCAAAAGCTTCCATGGAATGAAAGTATTATTACAAGGCCTGTGTTAAAGAGATCAACTGTTTGAAACAGATAGAAGTCTGATAACTGATTAAGAGAACACCACAAATGAGTGTTCTCTGCGGCCAATGAGTATTTGACAAAAAGTTTAATAATATGAGTGATGTTATCTGCTATAAGGCCTGCTGAGTTGTCTGTGAAAATCTTCAACAGAAGAGAGTCAATTACTCAAGAATCTTTGCATCTGTTGTCTCTGCATTTATCTCATGAGCTCTCATGATGATCTCAGCATCCCGGGAATGATATGTTCTGCAGATTGATATGATGACTGCATTTTTGAATGCTCAACTGTCTGCTGATGAACAGATATATATAAATCAACTCACAGGATTCTGTGAAGACCATGATGATCTTGTGTATGAGTTGATGCAGGGACTCTACAGTCTTAAGCAAGCAGTACTCTTATAATATGAGGAGCTGCAAAAGATGCTATTGCACTCAGGCTTCTGTGTCAGTTTCTATGATGCTGGACTATTTATCCATGATGAAAGACAGATCTATATAATCATCTACATGAATGATGTCTGTCTCTACAGCCTGAAAATCGAAGATCTGGACTGGGCCAAAGCTGAAATCACTGCTAATTATGAGATCAAGAATGTAGGGGATTTCAATCACTATCTAGAAATGAAGATTAATAGAGATTCAACTTCATTGACATTGTTTCAACTTCTTTTTATAAGAAATCTTCTGAAGAAGTTCTCAATGAAGGACTGTCATTCTACATTCACTTCTATGAAGGAGAATGTCAATTTCATGAATGATGATGAGGAACTGATTGTATACACAGCAGAATTTACTCTACAGTTCTATCAATCCAGTATCAGATCTCTGCAATATCTGGTATTCAATACACATTCTGATATGAGCTTCGCCGCAGGATTCCTTGGACAATTCAGCTCTCAGCCTACATCAAAGAACTGGGCTGCATACAAGCGTACACTCTGATATCTACAGGGTTCAATCAATGAGGGTATAACCTATCACAGAGGTGCCGAAATTGAACCTGTAGCATATGCAGATGCCGATTGGGCTGGTAGGGATCCAGGATCTCATTCAACCACCGGTTATATTATCTACATGGCAGGTGGTCCCGTTGCATGGCGGAGCTGCCGGCAAACAGGGGTCTCCAAGTCATCAACAGAGGCCGAATACATTGCATTCTCTGAGGCCGCATATGAGCTTGTCTGTCTCTGAGAGCTTCTAGAAGACGCTGAATTCATCCCATCCTGCCTCAACAATCTGAATGCCGATGATCATCTCATTCCCACCACAGTCAATGGTCTGGCTTATACAATTCATGTCAATAATAAGTCTGCTATAGAGCTATCCTCTTCTGAAGCAATTTCACACCACTTGAAGCATATAGAGGTCTGTTTCTACATTCTTTGAGATCTTGTCTGCAAGAATAAGATATCTATCTGATATGTTTCATCTGTCAAGAACATGGCAGATGAGCTTACTAAATCACTTGAAACATTGAAATATACATGTTGAAAGGAGATTATGAAGATGAAGGAATAGAGGGATAAAAAATGATATATATCATGACTGGTTTTTCATTACTTCACATTTTCCAGTCATTTTTTGTACCTGTACTTGATTTGAAGGCGAATTTTGTATATAGCATCATGTATAGTTACTCTGGTGAGTGAGGGTGTCAGGTCACATGATCTGGCTTACTAATCCTTCCATCATATACCTTCTCACAAAGCTAGCAATCTTTCAATCACACAAGCTTTACACCTTCCACACAATGTTCATGATAAGTGTATTATATTTCATGAAAAATATGCTATAAATGTCAAGATTATCAGAGACACTATCTGTGTGAGTAGAAATCCTTCTCTGCTATGAAAGTAAAAAAGAATCATTATCTGCTTCGCGGATGCTAATATTGTCAATAATAATTCAATTGAGAAGTTGCCTCTATTTTCTATCTCACACATGGAATTATTTCTATTGACAGACACAGAAGATCATGATAATCCTCTTCAGATTCTCACAGTGAATGCCCTTGCTGAGTGAGTCAAAGTACAGATATCAGATCACTGAGCAGCAGGCGATTATAAGACAATTCAGAAGATCATTGATTAACATCACAAACTTTTTGATCTCAATCTGAGATTATTTTCAGACAATGTGAAGATGCTGCTACAGTTCATTAATGAAGATGATTTTTCCAGACTGAAGCAGTAACTATACTCTCTCTCATGAAGAGATTGAGAAGCAGCTGATCAAATCTTGAACTCACTTATTCAAAATGAGAGAATTGAGAGAGTTTCTCTTGAGATCAAGAACTCTATCACTTTCCCTGCATTTGTGATCTGATATAAAGAGAAACCATGTGTGATTGTGAACTTGCAGAAGATCAATCTATGATTGCTTTTAAATGTGTATTCTTTACTGACACAGCAGAATGTTCTGCAGTTATTGAGTGATTTCATAGTGTTCTTATCAATGAATATCTGTCAAGACTTCTTTCAACAGCTTATAGAAGATTCTGATCACTTCAAAATCATCTTCATCACACTGCACTGAGAACTTGAACACTTTACAGTTACTACAATAGGATTGACAATCTCACCTGGATTCTTCCAGCAATATATGAAAGAGATACTGGCACAATTCTTGTGATGATTTGTCTTGATCTATGTTGATGACATCATCATCTTCTCATGTTTGCTAAATAATCATCTTCATCACATGCAGGCAGTATTCACTGTTCTCAAGGTGTCTGAAGTGATGATATTCTTATTCAAATGTCATTTCATCTACCTCTCTGTGTGTTTACTGGGCCATTATGTTGACTGACTGAGAATATTCACTCAGAAGAAGAAGATAGCTGCTATTACAAACCTGGTCTTCTCTATAATTCTCAGAGAGTTGAAGAGAGTTGTCAGTCTCTTCAACTACTACTGTGACTTCATGAACTTCTACACAGATAAGATAGAAGCACTGAAAACACTCAAGACCAGGATGCTGTGCAACAGCCTCTGAACAGGTCAGAAAAGAGCATTGTACACAGTAAGGACCAAATTGATTGAGTTTGAAGCATCCCCGCAATTTCAAGCTCTACTCACAGAGGCTCAACTTTCCTTCAATACTATCAAACAGGCCTTAATGAACACTCTCATGAGAGTATATTCTGACTTCAAGCAACTGTTCATCATGTATGTGAATTCTAGTAAACAGTGTGGGATAGGGATCGCGCTGCATCAGGTGGGCACTGATGAGATTGAGAGACTCATTCTATTTCTATCGCGATGATTGAACCCGGCAGAGAGACAGTATTGAGTGACCGAATTAGAGTGCTTGAGATTGATGTGAGCCCTGAAAAAGCTTTCTCAATACCTCAACAGTGAATTCATTGTTGTGACTGATTACATTGCACTTATATTCACTCTTCAGTCACCTGTCACAGGTCATCAGAGTAATTGATTGATGAATTGAGCTCTGACCCTTAGCATGTATATTCCGCGCATGAAAATCTGCTATTGTAAAGACACTTCACATCACAATGTTAATACTCTCTTCTGATTACACACTCTCACAGACAATTCTGAAGAGATTCCTCAAGATAATTAAGAAAAGATATGTCAAGCACTTGCTCAGCAAGCTGATGAAATCAAGAATGAGTTTATCACTGCTGTATTCAACATAGGCCTCACTCTCTCAAATGATATTAAAGATCAATTGTGTAAGAACCTACCAGCTGATTCAATCTTGAGAAAGATCTATCATAAAGTGATGTGAGAGAGAAAATATCATTCATTCACACTTCAAGACAGTCTTCTATTCTTTGTCAACAACTGTCTCTGTATTACACAGACCTTAGCAGGAGATCTCATCTGCATGTGTCACAATGCTGCTGAACACCCAGGTCTTCATTAAACAGAAGACATTGTGCACTGATTCTTCTTCTTATCTCACACTTGTAAACAGATTCTCAATTGCATCTCACATTGTCTTAATTATCAACTATCTAAGCCGTCAAATCACTCTCAGTGAGGGAAATCACATTCCATCTCATCTCTGAAAGAATCATTTGAGATTCTATCAATCAATTTCATTACAGAATTGCTGATAAGCGACAGCTGTGACACAATACTGACAGTTACAGACAAATTCTTGAAAGCTGTCATTCTGATTACTGAGTAAGAGAAATGAAATGCTCTGAGATAGATGAAAGAGTTCTACAGAGAAGTAGTCTGTCACTGACAGCTCTCACTGATTATTATCTCAGATAGAGATTTCAAATTCATATCATAATTTTGAAAGAGCATTCTTCAACAGATGAGAATCAAGAGCTGAATGACAACTATCTACAATTCTCATTCAAATGATCAGAGTGAGTGAATCAATCTCACTGTTAAAATCACCTTGCAAGCGCTTCTCATAGACAAGTACAAATCATCTTGAAGAACTCTACTCAACCAGGTGAAAAGAGTCCTGAACTCAGTAGCTGCTCATTCAGTGATAGTCTCCTCATTTGAATTGCTCACAGAAGTCAAGTCAAGATGACTGTCACTGAGAGATAAAGAAGCCTCAGCAGATGCAGCTGAATTCATCACAGTTCATAACACTGTACAGTGAGACATTCTAGATTTATACACTCTCACAAAGATTAAAATGGTGGAATTCTTCAACCACTCTCACACTCAATCAGTTATCAAGATGAGTGACTTTGTCTTCCTTAACCTGGCCTGCAAGAATGAAAAAGAATATACTGTTCAAGAATCTTCAAAGATCTTATCTCTGCGGACTGGCCTGTTTGAGATTGTTGTAAAAGTCTTCAATGTTGTCTTCTGTCTACTACTTTCTCTCAAGTGATGCATGCACTCTGTCATTTCTATCATTCATTTGAAAAAAACACTTCTACATTCTGCAGACCTCAAACATCCATTTCCAGAGTCAGTCATTGTGACTAATCAGTCTCAATTTGAAATTGAAAAGATCATCAGCAAATGCACAGAGAGGGGAAAAACATATCTTCAGATCAAGTGAAGAGAATATGAAGACCTGATCTGAGAACCTCTTAACATGATTGTGAAGAATACTTCAGATCTTGTCAAAGTCTTCATGATCAAGAGGCCTCGCGGGCGATCACATCAAGTCTAAGAGAGATGAGCAAGAAAGAGAATGTCATGAGTAGAAGTAACAAGAAAAAAGAGAGAAAAAAGAAAAGAAAAGAAAATTCATTATCACTATTTTTAACTACTCACTGCAGAAGAAA
Organism: Blastomyces dermatitidis ER-3; assembly: GCF_000003525.1. Taxonomy (NCBI): domain Eukaryota; kingdom Fungi; phylum Ascomycota; class Eurotiomycetes; order Onygenales; family Ajellomycetaceae; genus Blastomyces; species Blastomyces dermatitidis. The sequence continues at coordinate 3,189,949 of NW_025544782.1, read as the reverse complement.
AAGAAAAAAGAAGAAAACAGAATAAAGAAAAGTAAAATCAGAGATCTTCTGCTCATTACATTCATCTCAAGTCTCTCATCAATCATTCTCAAGCTCATGTTGCAGCTTCACCTTCTGTTTAGCAAGATATGTGTCTCAGAATGTAACATTCACTGACAGACTGTCATTCATGAGATCACTGAAGCATGTCTCACTAGACAGCTTGAAGAAATGATTGTTATTAATGATGTCACCTGCAGCTGAGACTATATTAGTAAATTCCCTGATCTTGTCTAACTTCTTTCAGGCAGCCTGCACGACATTCAGATTATATTTATCAAGATTAGATGACTGTCTCAACATCTTCAGATTCTGTGTCATACAGTTAATAGTCTGATCTCTGAAAGATAAAATTGATGATCACTACTCACTGCTTATCTTGATATTCTTAACCACTCTGATAGAAGTTGAACTAGCATCCTTCTCACTAATTTGAATATGCTTGATAGGTTTCAGAGTGACTGAACTCAAGATCTTTCATTTCAAGAAAGTGAGGGTCTTCTCAGCAGAGATAAAGATCAAATCATTTTCATTCACATCACTATCTTCAATAGTGTCATTTCTGTTCACACTCACAGTCTTCTCAAACCTCAGCACACTTCTCTCAAACAGCAGATTGTCAGTGTTTTTTCCAAACCTGTACTGACTATGATGATTTAAAGAACAGTGAGCATTCTTGTTATCTCACTGACAGTTGATGTAAGTATCATATCTCTGTCAAGTCTGATTGTCATCTGAAGAAGTAATTACACACTCTTCAAATCACCTGTGACTCACTGTACAAGACTGACAAGGTATGAAAGCTACTTCTTTGCGAGTTTGAAGAATAATGACATTCTGATTAGCTGAACCTTTGAAATCAACTGTTCTCAGAGTAATTAAGTCATTATTTATCATCTGTCACTGCAACTTTCATTGCGCGGGCATTCATCTCAGCTGCTTGATCAATCACTGACTGAGCAGGACAAAAAATTTGCAGTTCATGAACAGTATTTCCTCACTGCATTCTGTGAGTCTTTTGATGATTGACACAGCATTCGCAAGTTCTTCTACAGTCAGATTCTGCATTATTGATACACTCAACTGAGCTGACTTCTCATTCTTCTGAAAGTGTAGATCAGTTTTGTCATTATAATGCAGACAGTATATACAAGTCATGCCTCACAGTCAAGGCATCTGATCATCTTCAATAACTCTCTTTCACTTCATTCTCTTCAGCATGTTATTCTCTAACATGCTACATTGCTTCTGACTATTTCTTCATCACTGTTTATCTACTTCAGTCAGCTTCAGTTTCTCTTCATCTTTCTTCTCATGAATGTCTTTCACTGCTGACTTCACTTTCACTTCTATCTGAGCTACTGACTTCATCTCATCTTCAGTTGCTGCCTCTGCATCTGTATCTCTGTCAGAGAACCCATGTGTATTTGAAGATCATGACTTCTTCAGCTCAATGAATAATGTAATAAACTTCTGTTTAAATCTCTCTGCAGTCACATCTGAATCTTTTAAGCTTCTGCTCTCAGATTTCTTCACTGACTCATCTGCAGCTTTCTGGCCATGTAACCTAGTCAACTGATAACAAGGTGCAATCATCTTTTCCTCATCACTTCTTGAAACTATCTTAGACATTGAAGAATGAGATTCTGACTCTTCAATTTCATTTATCTTCTCTGCAGTCTCAAGAAGAGTATTACACTCTTTCTGACTCAATGACTGAAATAATCTTTTCAACACTCTTCTTATACTATCTCTGTCAAGGTGATTAATCTGATTAATCACTTCTCTCACATCTAATATTCTGAATATCTTTCTTGAACTCATTGTCACAAGATCTAGATTTCAATGAAAATCTTTTATAATAATGAGAATGATGACAAAAAGATAATAAGAAAGAGAAAACAAAAATAAGAAGAGAGAGATAACTGATTGTATTATATACTTGCAGATTATTCACTCACATCATCTTCAGTCTTCTGACAGAAGATCTGTCTCTTTATCATTCTCAATTCCCTTATTCTCTTTCATCTGTATTCACTCTGCATTTTACAGTTCTTCATCTTTCATCTATTTGTTCATTCTTATAACTTCTATTATCTTGTTGTTTCAGATCCTTTATCTCATTTATAGTCATTGTTTCATTATTGCCTTATTGTATCTGTATGATATCTGTAAAAGACAAAGATTCTCCATGACATCTATCACCTTGTTATCTCAGACTCTTTATCACTGTGTTATTATCATCTCATTGTTTCAACCTCTTTCTTTACCTGCTTCTCACACAAGAAGAATATTAACCTGCATCTGAAAAATGCCTAACTCATTTCTTATTAGGTTTAGTTTTTTTTCCCGTCATCTCATTTTCAGGCGTCCGCCTCTTTTCAGACAGAGAGACTGTGATGTTTACTCTTGCTACTTTCTGAGACTTTTATCTCTTTCTTTCTGAGACTTTCATCTCTTTCTGAGACTTTCATCTCTTTCTTTCTGAGACTTTCACTTCTTTCTTTCTAAGACTTTCATCTCTTTCTTTCTGAGGCTTCTGCTCCTTCCTTCTGTAAAAGTCAATCACAATAAACAAACAAGCATGTATATATATATATATAGAGGCGTCCGCTCATCTCCATCTTGAAGAATAAGACAAGATTTACCTTTTTACATGTATGATACATGATCAGCATATACTACAGATAATGTATACTGTACTTTCTTTCTCTTTTCTTCTTTCTCTTCTTTTTTTCTTTCTCTTTTTTTTTTTTTTTTTATTGTGATTTTTTCTTATTGTTTTGTTTTTTGTTTTTTTGTTATTTTTTGTTATTTTTTGTATTTTATATTTTTTTTAATTAAAATGATATTAATTATGATAGACTGATCATGTGACTGTGTCTGAGACCAGAATCAGATTTTTTAATAGTCTCATTATCAATTCAACTGATCTCATTACACAGTTTTAACATTAGATAGTAATCTCATACTGTCTCAGTGAGACTTACTGTCTACTCTTATTACATTTTTCAAATAAGATTATGATTTTCACTTCTCAATTTAAATTATTTTTATTGCTTTAAATAACTTTAAATCTCATTTAAGTGTTATCAAAAAGTGTTACTTTTTAAAAAATTAAAAATAGTCTAAAAAAACCTTAAAATGTCTAAAAATAGTAACTTTATATCAAGAATGAGACTAAATGAGATCAAATGAAATCACTTTCTCATTTTTTTCAAGTCATGATTTCATTTTAAGATCTGACATATAGTTACTTTATATGTTTTTTTGATAGCCAGTCTCAGCGGGATTCACGCTAAGAAATGTATGAGATCAGACTAAATGAGACTAAATGTGAAATTCATAGTCTCAGTGATCAGTCTAAATTATGATCTGTGTTCAGAAAAGTAATAATATTTAATAATACTCTCTATTGAATTTTCAATAAATGAGCACTATGTTATGATATTATGTAAGTGAGAAATGATTTCATGATTTTATTTAATGTCATTTTCAATAATGAGATCAGAATAAAAATATAACTAAGAATTTAAATATATTCTTTATCTGAAACTAGATTTTTATTTGAAAAGTAAATCTGAAATCTTTAATATTTGAAATAATGTGATTTGAGATCAATGTGATGAATACAAATCATGATCAGAAGTAATACTTTTAGATAATATAATAACTATAAAGTTTGATTCTAATCTTAGATACAGTTATATAATCAGTCTTATCTATTCTGATATAGTATTAATCTCAGAGTGATAAACAGTTAATAGATAGTATATAATCTTAAGAACTTGACAGATTCTTATTCAGAGAGTGCTTATGAATTAACAGTCTTAATTTAATACTATTGATCTCAGTAATCTATATATCTGATAGAATAAACTCTGTAAGAAGACTTCAGTGCCTCAGTGACTGAATGGTTAATACGGCCACTCGGTAGCGCCTTGGCGTGGGAAATCAAGGCATGTGGGTTCGAAACCCGCAGAAGATACATTAAATTCAGAACTCAAGCACCTCAGGTTTCTAATAAATACAGAGATGTACAAATTACTTCAATAAATCACTCTATATTTCTGAGCTGGGAAGTTATTATCACATGTATCTAATTATCACTTCTTTGTATTTTCTATGTTCTTATTATCTTGGCATGATCTTAACATCTGTATTTCCTTCTGTATAATCAACACTTGGCCTGTATTTAACATCACGCAAGAACTCATCATAAGCTCCGCTTGCATATGAGTATAATGAAAGAATAATAATAATAATAATAATAATAATAATAATAAGACTTCAGTGACTTGTTCAGTATTCATCTTATTATAAGATTTCAATATTATATCATTATTATTATTATTATTATTATTCTTCTTCAATTATAGATGTATGCAGTCAGAGACTATAACATCTACCTGAGAACTTTTAGTTCTCAGAGTTTTTCCTATGTCTGTAAAGTTAACTATTATACATTCATCAATTTCAGATATACAAAATCAGAAAATTTCAGCTCAGAATATAAAAACTGTTTACAAATTGCAGTGTTTTAACATCTTTTGATACTTTGAAATCATTTGACAATATCATGACAAAGGAAAAGAGAAAAAGAACACAGTCTCAAAGATAGACACATTAAATAGATAGATAGAAAGAAATTGAAAGAAAAAGATAAAGAAAAAGATAAAGTAAAGAGAGCTACAGAATAAGATCTCTGCAGTTTACACCTTAAGCTATATACATATTTTAACACTCTATATAACTGATCGCCACCTCTGTCCTCTCAGGCCTGCTTCAGGGGTTATCATTCCCTCTAAAGGGCTGCCGCCCAGCTAGCTCCTGTAACTAGCTTACTCATAAGTGAGATTCTCACTAAGAATAACATCAGAGCTACTCAATTCTAGTTAAGTCTCTAATCTTCCAGCTGCCAATCTCAGCATTCCAGCCTATCAATTGGCTGTCACAGTCTTGCTTGCACTAACCACCTATTAAGGGCATCTAGGCCTTGTCTCACCTAGGTCCTTACTAGGCCCAGAGTGTTCTAATCAGATAGTTTTTAAATCTCATTCCTCAGAAGTGAGTGTCTAGAGTGAGAGGGATGAGGCCTGGCCAGTTAAGCTTGACAATAATTTACTATCCTGCGGGCATTCTAGACCTCAATCACTCTAGTACTGATCTAACTTGAAGTGCTTAGAGAGCTGTTAACCCTAAGATCAGTGAGAATTAGTGCCTGGGAACCCCTGGGATGAACATCTTAAGCTTGATGATGATTTGCTATAGTGCACCCAGGGGCCCCCGATACTGTTTTATGACTTAACAGTGAAAGCTGTGATTAAGATGACTCTCACAGAGTTTGAACCTGCCCTCTCTTGACATTCATTCCCCGGGGGGAAGGCCGCTAATTGAGGCTTCATGATAGCGTAGTTAACCACTACGTCACCGGGCCTCAATATTATATCTTTACTTAGTCAGTCAGTAATAATCAGAATGTTTCTATAACTCTTACTCTTAGATAGATTAATAGTGAAGTTAATTACTATATCTTATCAGATTTTATTAGAAATATTAAGGAATTTCAGTAGATCTTTTCTACAGTTCTTTCATAAGATAATAGAAGAATAGTGATTACAGTTTCAGATAAAGTATCTGATACTGTTTAATATCTCAGATTAATAGAACTCTCAGAAGATTATTCTATACAGTTGTTCACAGTCTAAATAATCAGTTATATATAAATTATATATCTCTTGCATTATTCAGATGTGTAAGAATTTAAAGTGAGAGACTCAGTATTATTTATAGAATTGTAGAGTATTACTATTATTGATTGAATATTCTGAGATGTTGATTCTTACATGTAATTCTGAAAGAAATCAGAGTGCTTCTTATTATACTGCTTCAGTGAGTACTTGAAGAAGTTTATCAGTTTAAGCTGCTGTATATTATAGCTCATCTAATATAGATTCAGAAGAAGTTGAGATATCAGTGATAGTTCTAATTGAAGAAGTATATATAGTGCTGTAAGCTGTTTTATCTTGATCAACTAGTATCTTCAGATTTAAGAGCTGATACTCTCAGTTCATTCAGTGAGTATCTGTTATATCAGATAATATATCTTACTTTTATTATAAGAGAGCATCTGTCATTGAGTTCTGACTGTCAGAACAGTAGTGTATTATAAAATAAAAGCAGTTTAAGAACTCAGATCATTGCATCTGTCATTCAGTGAGTTTATAGATAATTGTAAAGTATTTAAGATTTTTATAATCTATAACTATCTCAAATTCAGAGACACTTTGAAGTTTAGAGTCTCATTCTTCTAAACAGTGTACAATTATAAGAAGTTTCTTATCATAGATCTCATAATTGTATTCAGCAGAACTTAGTTTCTTAGACATGAAGATATATAATTATAGAACATCTTTATCATTATATTATAATATCACTTCTTCTATTATATAGTCAGAGAAATCAGCTTCAATAACTGTCTTATAATCAGAATTAAATATTATCAGTAGAGAGATATTAATGAATATCTTCTTTATCTGTGTAAATGCAGCTTCAGTGTCTGCTGATTATTAAAATACTGAGTCTTTCTTAGTGAGTTCTGTAAGTAATCTTATAATATCTGAGAAGTTTCATACAAATCACTGATAGAAGTTAGTAAATTCAATGAAGCTTTATATATAGACTGACTATGTGACCGTGTCTGAGACCAGAATCAGATTTTTTGATAGTCTTATTATCAATTTGACTGATCTCATTACACAGTTTTAACATTAGATAGTAGTTTCATACTGTCTCAGTAGAACTTACTGTCTACTCTTATCACATTTTTCAAATGAGATCATGATTTTCACTTCTTAATTTAAATTATTTTTATTGCTTTAAATGACTTTAAATCTTATTTGAGTGTTATCAAAAAGTGTTACTTTTTAAAAAATTAAAAATAGTCTAAAGAAAACCTTAAAATGTCTAAAAATAGTAACTTTATGCTAAGAATGAGACTAAATGAGATCAAATGAGATCACTTTCTCATTTTTTTCAAGTCATGATTTCATTTTAAGATCTGATATATAGTCACTTTACATGTTTTTTTGATGACTAGTCTCAGCGGGATTCACGTCAAGAAATGTATGAGATCAGATCAAATAGAATCAAATATGAAATTCATGATCTCAGCAGTCAGTCTACTTATACATCTTTCACAGTGTACAGACTCTCTCATTCAAGAATAGCAGAGATCTTCTCAGAATTTATTCAGATTCTCTTATCAACTTCTATGATAAAATCTAAGTATTTAGTACTCTTAACTTTGAAATCACACTTGTTAATATTAATTGATAGTTTCACTTCTTGTAGTCATTGTAATACTCTTTACACATACTCTTGATATTTCTTTCTGAATTCATTGATAAAGATGAGAATGTCATCTAGATAAGTAGATGTAAACTTATTAAGAAAGTCTTAGAGTGCTCAGTTAATATTAGACTGACTGCTGAAATCATGAATTTCATGTTTAATCTCATTTAATCTAGTCTCATACATTTCTTAGCGTGAATCTCACTGAGACTAATCATTAAATAAACATGCAAAGTAACTATATATCAGATCTCAAAATGAAATCATGACTTGAAAAAAATGAAAAAGTGATCTCATTTAATCTCATTTAGTCTCATTCTTAGCATAAAGTTACTATTTTTAGACATTTCAAGGTTTTTTTTAGACTATTTTTAATTTTTTAAAAAGTAATACTTTTTGATAATACTCAAATAAGATTTAAAGTCATTTAAAGCAATAAAAATAATTTAAATTGAGAAGTGAAAATCATGATCTCATTTGAAAAATATGATAAGAGTAGACAGTAAGTCTCACTGAGACAGTATGAGACTACTATCTAATATTAGAACTGTGTAATGAGATCTGTTGAATTGGCAATGAGACTATCAAAAATTCTGGTCCTGGTCTCAGACACGGTTATATAATCAGTCTAGTTAATATACTTCTGAAATGTACTGAGACCATTGATCAGTTCAAAGAGTGTGACTACTTATTCAAAGAGATCATATTGTGTTTGAAATGCTGTAAGCTACTTATCTTCTTCAGTGATGTGAATCTTATAAAACACAGTAATGACATCTAACTTTGTAAATTATTGAGCTTGTTCAATGTGAGCTAGAGTTTTATTGATAAGAGATAAAGAATAACAGTCTTTCTTTGTTAATCTGTTCAATTCTTGATAATTCACACAGAACTGAAGTTCTTCATCTGATTTCTTTATAAAGAGAATAGAGGCTGTGATGAAAGAGTTACTAATATATATGAATTCTTTATTCAACAGATCATTGAGTGTCTTTCAAAGAAGAAGAAGTTCATCTCAGAACATATTATAAAGAGAGTCTTATAACAGTTCAGAGTTCTTATCATTCTTTTTCTCTAACTTGATACTGTGATTCATTTCAGAATCTTGTAAGAAGAGTATATTTATAATATTATCTTATCAGAAGATATCTAGATATTCATGATATTATTAAGAGAGTTTTATACAAGAATCTGTTATTATAACACAGAATAACTTTTCTAGAGTCTTTTTAATATCAGTCAGACTAATAAAATAGATTAATATATAATTCTGCTATTAGTGAACTTATCAGTGACTCTGTTAATGATTTTAATAATAACTTCTTTTTCAGAGTATTTCATAAGCATTGGCAGAGATATGTGTAAGATTTATAGTCTTGTAAATATTATCTTCATAGATTCTATCATCATTAGAGAATATTAAGCTTCTGTTTTAAGTATTTAGCAAGATGCCTTGTTCAGATAGTCAGACAAGTTCTAATATAAGATTATAATCAAGATTATCAACTTCATATACATAGACATCTTTAGATTGATGTTCTCTTACATCTATGTTTAGTTTCACTATGTAATGAGTACAAACATCTTTCAGATCATTAAATTCTATAAGAAGTCAGAGTTTTGATAAAGTGATACACTGAAGATTATAATATCTTATGACTGAAGATTTTATCATTACATAGTGACATAGACCGCTGTCTATCATGACTTTCATATTATATATATTATCAATCATAGTAGATATAAGAATCATATTCATTATTATCTTCTTTTCAAATCATTATCATCTGATCTCTTCAAGCTTCTGTTTATGAATTTGAATAGAAGCTAATCTCTTTTCTGTTTCACTGAGACATTCTTATAGTTATCTTTCAAATCTTTCTCTAATGTAATGTGATTGATGTGAACAGACACTGATTCATTCTTTGAATAAGAAGACACTGATCTTTCTCTCAAGTATGAAGATATATAAATTGATTAGTAGTTGAAAGCAATGTGTTCTGATTAGTTACAGTTAATACACACTTCATATTGATATTGATTAGTGACTTCTTCAGAAGTGATTTCAGAAACTCAGAAGTCTGTTCAGATAGCAGAGACTCTTGCTTATGTATAGACATTTGAGTCTACTCAGTTTATAGTATCTGTATCATTGTTGTTATTCTTCAGTATAGATATATAAGTAACTGAAATATAATGTCTTCTATCACTGTTCTGTATACTCTTGAGCTTGATAAGACAGTTATTCAATATCTGAAGCTGTGTATAAAAGTTTTCATAAGTCTGATCTTCATCTATACTTATAAGAGTCTGTGATTCAAAGGTTGCTTAAGCCAGCGTACGATTACAGGCGTACGCCGGCTTCTTATATTGTAGTCTCGTACACTAAATTAATTAGTGTATGCTATGGCCTCTTTACACTCTTATGTGTACACTAGTAGTTCGGAAGCAGTCATGTTATTATCTGATGGTCATACATTCTTCTGAATCACATTCTTCCCCACCAGATTTGATCACGCTTATGTGACCATGTTGTACACTCTAGCTTCATGTGAATTAGCTCATCACTAGTGTCTTGCAATTGTGTGATCTATCTCTAATTCAGCTAGTGTTCTGTATACATTCTCACAAAGAAACTTTCACTATATTACATCACTTATTTACTAACTTTTCCCATTCTTCAATCATCATCTTCATCATTGTCATCATCAAATGTTATCATCTTATTCAAGATTTCTATCTCTTCTTCTGTTCAACTCTTTTCATCTGTTCATCTATCACATTGTATATGTTCCTGGCAATGGCTCTCTGTTTTCATAACAAGTGTTCTCATAGTGCTCATACCAGGCAGTTTATTAGCAGTAAGTGTAATGTGTTGTGAAATGTATATGATCAGAACTTGTTTATCTTCTAATGATCATCAGAACAATGTATTATCATGAATGATGACACATCTTCTTTATCTTCTTATACACTCTTGACTGTTTCTTCTTCTCAGCGGGTTTCTGATCATGTTTCCTGACATGATTTTATGTGGATGCAGATGCTGATATGTTTGTTTTTATTTATATAGAATTGTCATGTGTTGACAGATTCATGTCTGCTGATGATAGTGAACCCAGTGTTGAATCATTGATTGAGAACTTGAAGAATGTGATAATGAAGAAATTACTCATGTCATGTGTGACTGAGTCTTCAGTGTTCTTCTCTGCTTCTTCTGCTACTTCTTTTTCTACTGCTCTCTTCTCTATCTCTTTCTCTGCTGCTTCTCAATCTTCTACACTTGTCTCTGTATCTGATTCTCCTGCTTCTGCTACCTCTGTTCCTGCAACCTCTACTTCTACTACTTCTGGTTTTACTGCCTCTGCCTTCATTACTAGCTCTTTCTGTTTCAAGAAGATATTGTGTAGACTCAGTGAATCATGTCTCTCAGTGTGTACACTCTCATCCTTCTTACTAACTCTCAGAATGATTTATTGTATGAAGACTGTGTATGACATGACTATCTGAAGCTTGGTTATAAACACTGATTATTACATTTATTTTAAATATTTGTAGTGAGATAATTATTTATTCATCTCAGAGAATCACTTCCCTTCTTAACAGTATTGAGATTGTAAGTCTTTTTCTTTTTCATCTTTTCTTTCTAACACTGATTTTCCTATTCTTAGAGAAAATTGTTATGAGTTTTACTGTGCATGAAGTCATGGTATTCACAGACATCAAGAAACTTTTTATAACTGTAAAGTTCAACATTGCAGAGACATTCACTCTGGTGAATTTCTTTGAGATGATTAATCTGTATCAGTCTATTCTCTGATGTCTGTTGTCCGACTTCATGATGCAGGTGAAAGATATCTGTGTTTTTGAGAATAGAAACACGAATGTCATACTCTTTTACACTCATGAGTATAAGGCTTGTATGCCTTGTCTGAGATGTTGTTGTGAGAATGAGCTGTTCACACACTGTGTTCTGCTTCCTGTGTCCCTCTCTCTCTTTCTGAGAAGCCTTGTGCATGTTGTAATTACATGTACAATTCTAAGGCCAGCAGGTGTTCATTTGATAATTATTACCTCTGCTTTTGTGATTTTCATACACTAACAATGATTCTTAGTTGCTTCAGTGTCAGAGATTATTCTGATCAAAGATGACAATGCTGCTGAGACTACTCTCTTCTATCTTCAAGCTTCTCTCATCACTTTCTCTCTCTTCCTCTTCTCTGCAGGGAAGGTTGTGCACACACTGAGTTATAAGTGTTCAGCCTCAGGTGACTCCTGCTATTATTTGTCTGATTCTGCGCCTTCTCCTTCTTCTGTTTCTTCCACCTTCACTCTTCCTGCCCTGGCTTCTGGTCCTGCAGGTTTCACACTCTTCTTCAATTTCTCTACACATATGTGTGTGCATTTCTATATTGGCATTTCAGCCAATCTTGTGATAAATGATATTAATGTTGTACACAGAGTGATAGAGGAATTAGAGGCATGTACAGTGTTATTGCAAGAGTGGCTTACAGCTCTTGAATTTCTCACAGATCTTGAGTTTTGAGATTTTCTTTGTTTTTGATGTTTTTTCAGGTGATGTGATGTTGAAAATAGATTAAATATGTGATGTATAAAAATAAATGAAGTATGTATAATAATATTTGTCTTTTACAGCTGATTCTTACAGTTGATGATTAATTCATTATTTCTTTTCTTATGCTTTTTCTTTATCTGCTAGTCACTACTCTTACACAATCTCTATATAATACAGCATTCAGTGACTAGGTTCAGCAGCTTTCATCTTTTGTGATTCTGTCTTGTACATTATACTGTCTCTCTTCACCTGCTCAGATCACTACAGTGAATAACTTATTGAAACTAATCTCATCTGATCTCTGAGTGTTCTCAGAGATCAAGATGACTTGATCTCATGTGTTCATGAATGTTTCAGATAGTTCATTCTCTGTAATCTCTGTGATTAAACTGGTGTAAACAGTTGAATTCAACTCTGAATTTCTTTTTCTTCTGTAATCTGATTTATGTGTAAGTCTGTTACTTTGAGACTGCTCTTTACTGCATTGCACTCACTGTCTACAGTGTGTTATTGTATGACTGACTACAGTCTCATCACTTATTGAAGTGTGATGTTTGTCTGATTTCTTCATTTCTTCTCATTCTTTTCTTATAATTATAAAAAGATTGAAATAAGTGAGATCATCTGATTTGTAAGTGTCTATGATTTCTCTTACTTTGTGAGACTTTTTAATTGTAAGTCTCTTCTTTTTCAATACTGATAATAGTGCTGTAGATAATTATAATTCACTCAGATCTTACATCTTTACTTTCATAAGTTATGAACTGTTGATTAAGTTGTGTAAGATCTGTCTCTCTGATTCTTTCAATGTATACATTCTCAGAGAATGTGATTTGAGTATTTTATATAACTCAAACCATCTAGATTGAAACTTCTCAGAACTCTTGTTATGTATAAGAACTTACATTCTTATCTTAAGACTTGATTTCTTAACAAGTGAGTCTTGTATTCTTTTCAATTGAATTGCTCAGTTCAGGAGTAACTCATTAGCTTTTGCACATGTGTGACTGATCTCTTTCAATCTTGATTCTATGTCTGTGACTGTTGCATCTGCAACTGCTGTTCCTGCTGTGTCTGCAACTGCTGTTTCCTCTCTCATCTTTTCTGAAGTATTCTCTGGAATGCGCGGATGCAATTCATACAACAGGTAGAATGATGAACACTTGAAGACTGCATGCTGTTGAATCCGCGTGGCTAATAGCACCTGACTGAGATATTTATTTCATAATCTTGTAGACTTGCTCACTAGATATTTTATCAGCATGTTGCTTAAGATTTCATTCAAGCATTCTATCTTCCTGTTCATCCGCGGATGATATGACATTGTTCTATAATGTCTTGTCTGTAACTGGCTCATGAAATGCCTCACTGCTCCTTCTATGAGGTTTGCACTGTTATCAGTTAGAATCTCACACAGCATTTCATAGTTGACATAGATCTCATTATATAGAAACTTTGCTACTATCTTCTCTGTTGTCTCTGAAACTGCTTTCACAACTGACCAGTCAGTAGCATAGTCAATAGCAGTGATTATTCATCAATTTTCATTTGATGTTCGCAGTAATATGTCTATGAGATTCACTTCTCATTGTTCAAATGATTGTATCATACACTTTATCTGATGTTGCACTTTCTTATGTTCTAATCCTTTCTTAGATTCTTTCATGACCTGGTAATTCAGACACTCATGAGCATACATCTGAATGTTCTCAGTCATGCTTAGTCAGTACACTCTCAGTTTGAGTATGCTCATGAGTTCAGGGCTTTCTAAGTGACTGAATTCCTTGTGTATGTAAGTCACTAAGTTATGTTGAAATGAAGATTCTAGATAGAGAGCTTCTGTGTATTCTAGATTACAGTAAAGCACAACATCATTTTTCAATTTTCTTAGCTTGAAGTTCAGAAGTATCTCTTCTACTACTTTCATGAGACACTTATCATCTGATATCTTATCATTCTTCAAGTGAGAGATTATAATGTTCACTTATTCTGATTTCTTGCATCTTCTCAGTGTGTTTAATGTGAATGTCTCTTATATCTGATTTGCAGAACTCTCACTCATGAAATTAAGTCTGTGACTGATTGTGTCAGACATCACTGTGTTCAATTTCTTTCAGTATTTAATATGAAGATTGTACACTTGAAACTCTGAGATTCAACATGCTAAGTGTTTGAAAGATTTTATTATTAATTATAGATAGATAAGACTTTTGTGATCTGTGATCACTGTTATTATATGTCTGTTGTTGATATATCTATTTCACAATATCAGCATGTACTTAATTGCTAGCAATTTCTTTTCATGCACTGAATAATTGAGCTCAGCATCTGATAGTTTTCTATTATTATATGTCACTGAGTGCAGCTTGCTGTTCTTACTCATCTGTAGAAGAGTATCTCTGATAGCTCATTCAGATGTGTCTGTCTTAATATAGAAAGGTTTATTATGATCTGATTGAATAAGCACTGAGAATGTTGTTATATATTCTCTCAGTGTGAGAAAAGCCTCTTCACACACAGTATTTCAGATAATTGAATGAAACTTCTTCTTTTGCAGATTTGCATCTGTTTCTCTTAAGAGATCTGAGAGTGATGCAGATATTCATGTGAAATTCTTGATAAATCTGCAGTAGTATGAGATCAACTCAAGAAACTGTTGTACATAATGTACATTTCTCAGCCATAGTCAATTTGCTATGACATTCAATTTCTCTGAAATGAAGTGTATACAGTCATCACTCACTACATGTCTCACAAACTCTAACTCTTTCATTTCAAACACACACTTGATTGATTTGACATAGAGCTTATACTCTGTCAGAGTTATAAGCACTTCATTGAGATGCTTCAGATATTTATTGTATGAGTTTGAAAAGACTAGAATGTCATTGAGATATATGAGATATAAGATTTCATTCTGTTTATGAAGAATTGTATTCATCATTATTTGAAAGATGACAGATGCATTTATCAGACTGAATAACATTGCTAGAAATTTGAACTTTCTTCATTGTATATTAAATGCAGTTTATGAGACTGACAGTTCATCTACACAGATCTGTCAGTATTCTGAGAGAAGATTGATCTTTGATAGATATCAGGTATTTCTGACTGTATTTAACTATTGTTGAATTCATAGCAGTGAATATTCATTCTTGATTGTAAGCTTATTGAGTGCTTGATAATTGATACACATCTGTCACTCTTCACTCATCTTTTTCATGAATAGAACTGGAAAGCCTCACACACTTAATGAGAATTGTATGAGATCATGTTCTAGAAGATCTGTGATCTGACACTTCTGTTCTTTGAGATGTGTTTGTGACAGAGAGTACACATTCTGGTTGACTGGTTTTGCATCCTCTGTGTCAATCTCATGTATGAATCCTCATTTCAGCAGCAATTCTGATGAAAGATCTGTTCAAAAGACCTTTCTATGCTTCTTCAGAAGCTTCTTCATACACTTGTTCTTTCACATATTCTTTATCTTGATTTCCTTCACTTCTGGGTTCTGTATGACATACAGAATGCTTTCAGATGAGGTCTTGCAAATCATTCTCTTTGCTTATTGATGTGTAAGCAGATTTAATCCTTCTATATCAGAGATGTGAAATGTTCTTCTCATATCAGTTGATAGAATTGTATGAATCATTTTTTTTCTATTGATCAACTGCATATGACATGTACATCATTGAATCTGTGAATTGAATCTTTGAAATCAATTGAGTCTGAGAATAAGGTTGTATTTCATGTTCTGCAGCTCTCACACTCAAATATAGCAAGATCATTCTCTGAAGTGCAAGAGAACTCTTACTCTTACAGATGATATCAAATATTGATTATCAGATAATCTTATGCATCAGAGATTCTTCACTCAGTGAACCTCTTTCAATCTTCAAATCATATAATTATCAATATATTGCATCAAAGCTTCTGTGTCTGCTAACACTTTTGTAGTCATCTCTTGATTCTTACTCAAGTGCCTCTTATACATTAACATTTCAGGTCTCAAAGTATTGAGATGAGTGTTCACTTCATTATTCTCACTTACATCTTATTCAGAAGCCTGCTTCTTCTTTGCATTTACAGAATTCAGAGAATCATCTAATACAGGCATCTCTTTCATCTTGAAGACTTTTCATAGAATATCAGTGAGTGTCTCTAAGCTCACTGATTCTGCTAGTTTTTTAACTCTCTTGCTTCTCTTGACTGTACATGCTGAGTGCAATCTTTTGCATCATGATTTTGACATCTGCAGTTGAAGCAAGCTCAATGCTCATAACATCAAGATTTTCATTCAGAGAATCTCTTTTTTGAGAGATTCAGTGCTTTAGTAATGACATTCAGATCTAGATTCATTGTATCTAAGTGTGTGACTTGTATTGTAGAAGTCTGATTACTTATTCTCTGCTGAGATATACTCAATTGCAGTATTTTCTGTCATAATTAACTCACTTGTTTCTGTACAATAAGAATGTTATATGCTTTCTTCACTGTGTCTGACTGTGAGATTAAGCATTTTCATTCTGCTTTCAACTCAGATGTGAGATCATGAATGAAGATCTGTAAATAGAAAGATGTTGAAAGCTCTTCATTTAATACAAGATAGTATAAGCTGAAGTGTGTGAAGTATGATGTAAGATTACTCACTTATCTACACTCAGTGAAGTGTTCATAACACTTGTCTCATGTGTTCACTTTCTCAAAGTTGTGTAAGATTCATTTGAAAAACTCATTTCATATTCATAGAAATGAATATTGCTCTGAGTCTGTGAGATTCATCTTTTCATCAGTCATTTATAATGACTTTGCTTTTTCATGTAGAAATATGACAGATCTTAAGACTTGTTGAAATTTTATTAACTATCTGTCTGTGAGTTCACATTCAATCTGATAATATAATCACATCTGACTTAGTCAGCTGATTGCAGCATTATTTTTTCAGTTGTTATTAAAGCTTGATAACTCTGACAGATCTTCTGACTTGATATATTTCATACTTGAATTCTCATTCTGTGCAGTGATCTCTGATGATATGTACACTTCTGAAGAGATTGTGAATAATTATAATGAGATTTTCAGATTCAGTGTAGTTATCTGTCTGTGTAAATATTTAATCTCTCACTACAGATCTAAGATCTGATTTTCTCTATTCTTATTGATGATGATAATTGTGTTAATGAAGCTCTTCATAGTGAATACTTAATCTGCAGTGAATATCAATTGTTGTTTGACTTCTACCTCAGTCTGTCACTGTGTATGCAAGGCCTTAATCTTGTTTAGAATTCTCATACATATACAGAGCTTTGATTCTGGTTCAGCAGTCTCAGCTACTTTTCTTACTATTTCAAGTAAATTCTCTGAGAGATTCTGCATATCTTTCAGTTCAGGTAGTAGAGAAGAGTGTTGTTTGTATCAGCTAGAGAAGATATTCATTTCAGTGATTGATTTCTGATTGATCATATGATATCTATTATTATATGATTTCTGTTATCATTGTATAACTCCGGTGATGATCATCTTCCTCTTTTATTTCTTTAAGTGAAGAGCAGTCTTCTTTGAATCTGATTCATCACTTTCATTTCTTTTCTCACATCTTATCTGTTCGCATACATGGCATTCACCTGAGTATGAAGTTTTTCCTCAACAAGTGAAGCAGCATCAATTGAATGCTTTTTCACTCACTGTTCTTTATATACTATCTTTTTGAGATGTTCTAGAATCACACTGACATGATAACTATGAATTACTTTGTAGATGAAATTATCATGCTCTGAAGAAGTCTGCACTTCTCATCAGTTTTTAGACATACTATCAGATGTGATTCAAAGGTTGCTTAAGTCAGTGTATGATTACAGGTGTACACCGGCTTCTTATATTGTAGTCTCATACACTAAATTAATTAGTGTATGCTATGGCCTCTTTACACTCTTACGCGTACGCTAGTAGTTCGGAAGCGGCCGCGTTATTATCCGACGGTTGTACGTTCTTCCGAACCACAAGTCTGTAAGAGTTTGAAAGTCAATGTCTTCTTAAGCATGTTAATCTTTATTTAATTCTTCTAAAATTGATCATCTGCTTCTAAAATCTTGATATTGAAGTCAGAGATAAATGTTATAAGAGAAGTGTTTCTCTGTTAAGTACTTTGTAATCAATTTAATACTTTCTATTGCATGACAGTGTCTCAGAACAGAATATCAAGATATTTAATAATATTATCAGATATTTATAATATTGATTCACATGCTTTTATTCATGAATAAAACTTCTATTTCACATAATTCTTCAATTGTTTATTAATATATCAATCTTGATTGATTAGCAAACTAATAACATCTTTATTCATGTGGTTCGGAAGAACGTACGACCGTCGGATAATAACGCGGCCGCTTCCGAACTACTAGCGTACGAATGTAAAGAGAGGCCCTAGCGGCCACTAATTAATTTAGCATACAAGATTCAATATATAAGAAGCCGGTGTACGCCTGTAATCATACACTGGCTTAAGCAACCTTTGAATCACATCTGATAGCATGTCTAAAAACTGGTGAGAAGTGCAGGCTTCTTCAGAGTGTGATAATTCCATCTACAAAATAATTCATAGTTATCATGCCAGAGTGGTTCTAGAACATCTCAAAAGATAGTGTACAAAGAGCAGTGAGTGAAAGAGCATCTGATTGATACTGCTTTGCTTGTTGAGAGAAAACTTCACACTCAGGCGAATGCCATGTATGCGAACAGATGAGATGTGAGAAAGAGATGAGAGTGATGAATCAGATTCAAAGAAGATCACTCTCTACTCAAAGGAATAAAAGAGAGGTGGCCACCACCGGAGTTGTATAATGATAACAGAAATCATATAATGATATAGTGATAGAACAATATAGCAATATAATAATACAGTGATATAGTGATATAACAATACAGCAATATAGCAATATAATGATAGACATTATACAATCAATCAGAAATCACTGAAATGAATACCTTCTCTAGCTGATATAAACAACACTCTTCTCTACTACCTGAACTGAAAGATATGCAGAACCTCTCAGAGAGTTTACTTAAAACAGTAAGAAAAGCAGCTGAGACTACTGAACTGAAATCAAAGCTCTGTATATGTATAAGAATTCTAAATGAGATTGAGACCTTGTATACACAGTGACAGACTGAGATAGAAGTTAAATAATAATTAATATTCACTGCAGATTAAGTATTCACTATGAAGAGCTTCACTGATATAATTATTATTATTAATAAGAATAGAGAAAACCAGATCTTAGATCTGCAGCAGAAGATTGAATATTTATATAGATAGATAACTACACTGAATCTGAAGATTTTATCATGATTATTTATAATCTCTTCAGAAGTGTACACATTATCAGAGACTACTGTGCAGAATGAGAATCTGAGTATAAAATATATCAAGTTAAAAGATCTACTGAAGTTACTAAGCTTTAATAGTAACTGAAAAAATAATGCTGTAATCAGCTGACTAAGTCAGATGTAATTATATTATCAGATTAAATATAAACTTATAGATAGACAGTTAACAGAATTCTAATAAGTTTTAAGATCTGTTATATTTCTATATAGAAAAGCAAAGTCATTGTAAATAACTAATAAAAAGATAAATCTTACAGATCTGAAGTGATATTCATTCTTATAAATATAAAATAAGTTTTTCAAATAAATCTTACACAACTTTGAGAAAGTGAATATATAAGATAAGTATTATAAATACTTCACTGAGTGTAGATAAGTGAGTGATCTTATATTATACTTCACACACTTCAGCTTATACTATTTCATATTGAATGAAGAGCTTTCAACATCATTCTGTTTACAGATCTTTATTCATAATCTTATATCTGAGTTAAGAGTAGAATGAAAATGCTTAATCTTGTAATCAGATACAGTGAAAGAAGTATATAACATTCTTATCATACAGAAATAAGTAAGTCAATTGTAATAGAAAATACTGTAATTAAGTATATCTCAGTGAAGAATAAGTAATCAGACTTCTATGACATAAGCTATATATTCAGATACAATAAATCTAGATCTGAATATCATTGCTAAAGCACTGAATCTTCTGAAAAAGAGATTCTCTAAGTGAAAATCTTGATATTATAAGCATTGAGCTTGCTTCAACTGCAGATGTTAAAATCATGATATAAAAGATTACACTCAGCATGCACAGTCAAGAGAGATAAGAGTAGACTGGTCACTGAGATCATGAATTTCACATTTGGTCTCATTTGGTCTGATTTCATACATTTCTTGGCGTGAATCCCGCTGGGACTAATCATTAAATAAACATGTAAAGTGACTATATATCAGATCTCAAAATGAAATCATGACTTGAAAAAAATGAGAAAGTGATCTCATTTGGTCTCATTTAGTCCCATTCTTGGCATAAAGTAACACTTTTTGGTAACACTCAAATGAGATTTAAAGTCATTTAAAGCAATAAAAATAATTTAAATTGAGAAGTGAAAATCATGATCCCATTTGAAAAATGTGACAAGAGTAGACAGTAAGTCTCACTGAGACAGTATGGAACTACTATCTAATGTTAGAACCGTGTAATGGGATCTGTTGAATTGGCAATGAAACTATCAAAAATTCTGGTCCTGGTCCCAGACACGGTCACACGGTCAGTCTAGATAAGAGAGTTAAAAAACTAGCAGAATTAGTGAGCTTGAAGACACTTATTAATATTCTATGAAAAGTCTTCAAAGTGAAAGAGATGCCTGTATTAGATGATTCTCTGAATTCTATGAATATAAAGAAGAAGCAGACTTCTGAATAAAATGTAAGTGAGAATGATGAAGTGAACACTCATCTCAATATCTTGAGATCTGAAATGTTAATATATAGAGAGCACTTGAGTAAGAATTGAGAGATAGCTGCAAAAGTGTTAGCAGATATAGAAGCTTCTACATAATATATTAATAATTATATTCTCTGAAGATTGAAAGAGATTCACTGAGTGAAGAATCTCTGATATATAAGATTATTTAATAACTGATATTTGATATTATCTACAAGAGTAAGAGTTCTCTTGCACTTCAGAGAATGATCTTACTATATTTAAGCATGAGAGCAGCAGAATGTGAAATACAACCTTATTCTCAGACTCAATTAATTTCAAAGGTTCAATTCACAGATTCAATGATGTATATATCATATACAGTTGACTGATAGAAAGAAAATGATTTATACAATTCTATTAACTGATATGAGAAGAACATTTCATATCTCTGATATAGAAGAATTAAATCTGCTTACACATCAATAAGTAAAGAGAACAATTTACAAGATCTCATCTGAAAGCATTCTATATGTCATACAGAACTCAGAAGCAGAGGAAATCAAGATAAAGAATATGCAGAAAAACAAGTATATGAAAAAGCTTCTGAAGAAGCATGAGAAGATCTTCTGAACAGATCTTTCACTGAAATTGCTGCTGAAATGAGAATTCATACATGAGATTGATATAAGAGACACAAAACCAGTTAATTAGAATGTGTACTCTCTATCACAAACACATCTTGAAGAACAGAAGTGTCAGATCACTGACCTTCTAGAATATAATCTTATACAATTCTCATCAAGCGCGTGAGACTTTTCAGTTCTATTTATGAAAAAGACAGATGAGAAGTGATGAATGTGTATTGATTATCAAGTACTCAACAAGCTTATGATTAAGAATAAATATTCGCTGTCACAGATTCAACAACAGTTGAATACAGTTGAAAATATCTGATATCTATCAAAGATAGTGAAAGTTTCTTTGTGAGAGTATACACAGAATACTAGCTGAATCAGAGATAGATCATACAATTGTGAAACACTAGTGACAAGCTAATCTGTATAAAGCTAGAGTGTATAACATGATCATGTGAGTATGACTGAATCTGATAGAGAAGAATATAGTTCAGAAGAATGTACAACTGTCAGATAATAACACAGCCACTTCCGAACTACTAGTATACAAATGTAAAGAGAGGCTCTAGCGGCCACTAATTAATTTAGTGTACAAGATTCAATATATAAGAAGCCGGCATACGCCTGTAATTGTACGCTGGCTTAAGCAACCTTTGAATCACATTCATACTCAGTTTTATAAGCACTTTCATTCTTTATAATGAGTAGAGAGTGAGATTGAAAGTATTAAAATATACAGAAGTATCTAAGTATTCTTTTAACACTTTTATATTTAATTCTATAGATATTGAAATTATCTGTATAAGAGTTTCTTATTGAGATAATTATTGAATTTCTTTATATTAATGTTGTTGAGTTATATATATATTAGCTATTTATTATTATTATAATTTCAATATTACTCAGAGTTACTGTGATATTATATCTATACTTATATTCAAGAGTTCTCTCATACTATTATTAGACATGATTATATTAATTATCAGATGTATAATATCTGTGAAATTGTAATTATATAAATATCTCATATATCTGAGATATCAGAACTCTTAGATCTTTTACTAATATTCTATTATAAAATCTTACTCTCTTTATAAGATCTTATTACAGAGTCAGAGTGACTGATAAACAAGCTTCTATCTGAGAACTTAGTATTTACTTAACTGTTTAACTATTTCTCTATTTCTTACACATTATTACACATTCAGATATCTTGATAAATAATTATCTTTAATAAGAAGATAATGCATGAATAATTGTTTCTAATAAGAAGATAATGAATATTTTTCTAGTGTAAGAGGTCTATGCTGAATAGATTGATATAATATTATAGATCTTATATAATAAAGAGAAAAATGTTAGAGAAGGAAAGAAAGAGAAAGTGCAAGAATCAGTGATCAAGGTGAATATTTATACATGTATGTAGTGGTGTACGCGGTGGAGCTTCGGGGCGGAAGAATATACACGCGTTTGTAGTGGCCGAGAATCGGTGATCAGAACATACACATTCGTGACGGCCGAGAATCGGCGATCGGGAATGAGGCGGTAGAAATCTATGAAGTGTACGAAATAGTCTATATAATTGATCGGGCGCAGCCCGCCACATCTGAGACTTCTTTTATAAGAGTTATTTATAATTTAGATAACTACTTCTGAGTGTCTACAGTAGAGTTCACAGAGATTAAAGTATATAAGTTTCTAGTTCTTTCAGTTATAATAGATAATTACTGACTGACTTAGCTTGAAATGTAATAATAAGTACTTATAGATAATTATTCAGATATTTATAACTTAATATAATATAACTATTAACTATTAGAAGTATTCATAGTAGAAATATAAAATATAGAGATTAATATATAATAGTATTTAAACTGAGTTATAAATTATAGTTGTAAACTTCAGTCTATATAGTTGTATGTAATTAAGAGCTGCTAACTCTATTAATTATATAAGAGATAAAAAAAGAAGTAAAGAATCTATAAGAAGTGAGATTTCTTACATTTCTAATAAGAAGATAATAAATATTTTTCAAGTATAAGAGATTTACACTGAATAGATTAGTGTAATATTTATAGATCTTATAATACAAAAGTGAAAAATATTAGAGAAGAAAAAAAGAGAAAGTGCAGAAATCAGTGATCAGAGTAAATATTTATACATATATATAATAAAGCTTTAAAATAGAAGAATAAAAATTTCATGAGTTTTTCAGCTGAGAATCAGTGACTGAGAATTGAATCTTTTAATAAAATTTATAAAGTGTAATGAAATAATCTATATAATTAATCAGACGCAGTCACGCAGTCTGTTACACTATACATAATTTATCTACTATAACTAACTACTGTATATATATACAGAACTTTGTAATTACAAAGCTACTTATAATAATAGAAAGTAATTATTATTATTATTATTATTATTTTATTCTTAAAGTTCTAAAAATGTTTTAATAATAGAATAATATTGAAAAAAGACTATTTAAATATTTATTCATTTAATAACTCTAGTAATTTATTATTAATATAACTATTTATTATAATTATTTATTTTCTAGAGAAAGATTTACTAATTAAATAGTTAGTTAATAATAAATCTACAGAGTAATTAACATAATTAATTATCTAACACTTATTTTCATCTAATACTCATCTTTGTAAATCAATTATAATTAACTTTAAATGTTAATATCTTAATAAATATTCATTATTTTATTTTTTTAATTTGTAATCTATAAATATCAAGACTTATAGTATAATATAATTCAAAGTTATTATAATATAGTTAAAATTGATTAAAATATAGATTCAATTAGAAAATAAAATACATTAAAATAAAATATATAATATTTTATTATAAATTAAGAAATATATATTATATATTATTGAAAATAATAATTCTTATATAAATATATAATAATTTAATAAATATTAAATTATTTTATATAAGAATTCTATATTTGAATTTTTAAGAATTTTTTTTAATTTTTTATTATATTTTTTTTATAAATTACAAGTAAAATATTGAAAATTCTTGAAATTTTAAATTTTGAAAAATAATTTATTAAATATAAATATATTTAAATGATTTGATATAATAATTTATTTAAATTACAATTTTAAAGTATAAATAATACACAGTTATTACAAAAATAGTATTTTAAAATATAAAATTTTATATTTTATTAAAAATATATATAATCTATAAGATATTTAATTTTTATATGAAAATAATTTATACTTATAAATATATTTACAAATATAGACTGTGTATTTTATTTTAAAATAGTATTTTAAAAAGCTTAATAAATTAATAATTATAGGTTATTTTCTCATAGAAATTTAATATAATATAATATATATCTACAAATTATTATTCTGTTTTTTAGAATAGTTTTAAATAAATATTCATTGAGATATGAATATTTGAAGTTGATTGTAATTGATTTACAAAGGCGAGCGTTAGGTGGAAACAAGCGTTAGGTGGTTGATTACATTACAGCATAAAGAATACAGCTGAGTGAAAATATATCATAATAAGTTATTCTAGACTGTTGTATAAATACCTATAACTATAGAATCTTCATAGATAACACTGATAAATTATTATTGAAGTGATCAGTAACTAATGGTTGGTTGGGTTGTATATAGTTAACTAAATAGTTACTCTCTCCCCCCCCAATTAATCAAGTTATTTATTTATTTATTTACCACGCCTCACTCGACCTCACTCAACCTCACTCAACCTCCTTGACATTTCTCCAAACCTCCAACCTCCAACTCTCCAACTCTCCAACTCTCCATATTTTCGCCTTCATCTCACATCCTCTCCTTGTTGTGGCTTCTTGTCGACCCATGGCGGCCACCGTTCCCTTCGCTTTTCCCTCATCCTAGCGTCGCTCTCGCTCTGTTGTGGATGGTATTATGCGACTTGTTTAGTTCGTGCCCGCTGCTCGTCCTCACTCGCCCGCGCTTCGATGACAGTTCCTCCTTGAATCCCCTTCGCTTTTGGCGCTTCGCCGATCCCCCCCCCTCCTCCTCCCCTTCTTCTCTCCCCCAAGTTGTCCGCTCGATCGCCCATTTCCAGTGGTCTCTCGTCCTCCATTCGTTCCTCTCTCTATCCCCGTGTCCCGCTTGCGGCTCTCCAGTCTGTTGGCTGCTTCCATGATGCAGGTGAGTTTGGTCGCGCATTATTATCTACTCATTTTAAATCCCCCTGCTATTTCAAAGTTGTGGCACTCTACATACATGATCTGCTCCTACAAGGTGGCCGATCAAGCCCCGTCCCCTCTTCTCTTCCCTCGAACTCCCTTCGCTCTCCCCGCTCTCCCTGCTGCCCCTGATCACCAAAAACGGTTGGTCTGGGTTAAGCCTCTCCGTTTACGAGAAGATCGGCAGATGCTGAGGACTCATACGAATGAGGGGACTTGGCCGAGTTATCTCTCCTTTGTCTGGCGTGCTGCTCGTCTCTTCACTCCAATTCCTCATTGATTTCCCTGCCAGCGATTTTGAACACCTTGAAGCTATTCCGAGCGCACGCGCTACGTTTAAACCACATACTGAACGGACAGGCTGATATTTGCCCATCTTCGCAGACCTCGACTTCACCACCCTATGATCACAGTGGAGGATACTCTGCACGACGAGGCCGCGCTTCACAACTATCTATCAGCGATGATAGCCAACACGTTACGGAAACAATTGGCTACATGTATGGCGATGATTACGACAAAAGGGACTCGAAACGATTAAGTTTCACTCCCTCCTCTATGAATGAATCCCTTTCTGTTACCTCCCCGCGTCGACAGAATCTACCGCAGCCTTCAGATTCGAACAATTACCAGCGACCGCTTCCTCTCAGAACCAGTTCAATAGACAGGTCCGCCTCCAATGACTCCGATCGCCAGTCTGCGGCGGAACCGGGCTCAAGTGATCGAGATGGTACAGGCCCATGCTCACAGGTGCTAACCCGTTCTCCCTCGACCACCACCTCGATATCTATCCCACTAAACGACATAGACTATGAGTCTAATCCTGCTGCTGCCGTGGCGCAGGAACTCAGCAACTTGGCTGCTCTCCGGAGAATGTCGATGGACGTAGGGGCTGCTGACCCGGACCTCCCATTGTTCGGTTCTAATTTTGGTATTCCTCCGATTCCCCCTTCGGGTGAGTCTGACGATGATGCGTCGCAGTTATTTTGGGTCCCCGCGCGCCTGCACCCGGGATTGGCACCCAAAGAGTTCAAGAGCTTTCTTGATGGCAAAGCAGAGCAAATAAAGCGAAGATCCGGCGAACTTACCATGACCGATTCGGAGCTACAAGTACAAGGTTTGACTGGGGGGTTGCGGCGGAAGAAATCCATGTTATCAAGACAAATAGATACCTCGGGCTCGGGAGGCCAGAATGAAGGAAATCAGCTTGATTCAGTATCAGAGGAGGTTTCCGTCGGACAAAGGCGTGCGAAGGATTCAATGGTAGACGATAGACCTATATTACCGCCTGCTCCGCCTGGCCATAGCCTGCGGAGATCGACCCGGACAACCTACCGTAGAGGGAGCTTAAAAACAGGAGATCGGATCCCGTACTCGAGACGTGCACCAAGACAGTCCGACCCTGACGCTGAAGCTGTCGCTCGACGGTCACCCCCGTTAGGCGAAGAAGAACCGCCTATCCTGGGACTAACTCGAGTTGCGACTGACCCAACGCATGGAGGCACATCTGGCTTTTCGCGGCCAACTAACTGGTCGCCAGCCAGCTCGGCTACTAACAATCTCTCTATCTCGTCAGGCGAATCTAACTCAGATCCTTTAACCTCTGGCAATAGGACTGCTTCTACCCCGCCGTCACAGACACGGTCATCATGGGACCTTAATGACCGCTCAAATTTAGAGCCATCCGCGGCAACGCAGA
Organism: Blastomyces dermatitidis ER-3; assembly: GCF_000003525.1. Classification (NCBI taxonomy): domain Eukaryota; kingdom Fungi; phylum Ascomycota; class Eurotiomycetes; order Onygenales; family Ajellomycetaceae; genus Blastomyces; species Blastomyces dermatitidis. The sequence goes on along the minus strand of NW_025544782.1, from coordinate 3,162,613 downwards.
ACGTGCATCAAATTATACAAACTCCGCCAGCAGACGTGAAAGAATCACCAGCTACTGCTACGGCTTCTACGCCAAACCATATTCCCGTACGGAAATCTTCGCACGACCCGCCTCCATCACAACCTCCACAAGCACCCCTCCCTCCTGAGCCTATTGGAAAAAGGAGCTCCAAACGAGCCGGAATTATTAGGCCAGCAAAGGAAAGTTCCCAGACGATTAATGACATTGCTTCTCGCCCGGCAGCGCTCCCTGGAAACAGCACGCGAACGGATACGCTTTCCTTCATCCCAACCCTGACAGACAGCTCCAATAAGAAGTCGGATTCGAAGAAATCGAAAGATAAAAAGGATGGGGAAGGTGGCCGGAAATCGAGCTGGACGTGGCGTCGAGGATCCGAGGAAAAGGATAAGGACAAGAAAAAGGAGGACGAGTCCAAAAGGTCTAAGGGAAGAATGCCCAAAATAGCTGAGAAGGTACATGACAACACCCGTCTAGATCTTTTGCAGGCATCTATCGACGGAGCGCAAACAGGCCGGGAGAGCGTCGTAATCGACCGTGCGGAGGTCAGATTGGAAGAAGAACGCCGGAAAGACACTGCGAAGCGGGGCGCTGGTAATGAATCAAAGAAGGAGAAAGAGCCAAGCCTATTCTCTTCCATATTTGGAGGAAAGAAGAAAGGAAACCTTGATTATAGCCAGAAGAAACATTCGTCAAGGACACTTTCGCCCGAACCGCAACCACGCGAGCTCAAACCGGATATCGATTATAACTGGACCAGGTTTCCTATTTCCAAAGAAAGAGAAATTTACCGCTATGCTCATTGGAAACTCGCAGAACCAAAACGTGCGCTACATTCGCAAGTTCTGCTAAGCAATTTCATGTATTCGTACCTCGCCAAAGTACAACAAATGCATCCTACATTAAGTATCTCCTCTGCTCCACAGGCTCAGCACCGTAAGAGGGAACACTCACAATCCGAGGACCATTCTCAACACCAGCGGCATCAGGTGAGTATTTATTCCGGACCCAAATGTGTCCATTTTCCTACGCTTCGTATTATCAAGTTGTTCTAACCGCAAATATTTGCTTTGCAGAGCCGAGAGCATGATAATTACAATAATGGGTCATATTATAACGAATCCCACTATGACTATGATAGCGATGACCGAGATGACCATCATTGGTCTCAATCTGGAGGACGGGGTACCTCCTCTCAAAACGGATCCGCACATGGATCGAACCAGCGGCAGCAATATGGAGCCTCGCGGTCCTCGTTCGGCGATGAGGCACAACTTGACGACGATGATGACATGTGGTGATATGGCGAAACCAACATTTCGAATAATGGGAAATTAATCTTTCCAGTGTTTCTCAACTACATCCTGCCCAAACAACCAATCATCCTATTACCCTTTGCCTCGTAGTGTGTCCCACTTTAATTTATACCCATGGGCCATATCTCCCTCGATATCCACTGAGATAACCTTAAGCGCACAAATGTATTCCCCACATTCAATATCCTCCTCAGCCTAGAATTGATTCCGCTCTCCATGCACCCAGTTACCCCCCCCGACGACGGCATTTCATAAAGATTACTCCGTTCTGGTTAGATTTTGGAAATCGCACCCGGATCCCCTCTCGTCTTCTTCCTGCACTATTTTCTTTATTGAATCAATTATGACATTACTCTTTTTTCCTTTTCCTGATTTTCTTTGTTGATGGCATAGCGGCAGGATTTTGTTTTCCAAATTTCTCTATTTTCCACCCACTTATTTGTTTTTGTTTCCCTTTCCGTTCGTTTCTTCTTTTCCCTCATCTTTGTTATTTCACAAAGCTGGCAAGTTTACCTATTATACCTCATTCCTAGTCTTCTATTACCAGGCGTCTTCTATTCATGGCCCTAACACCCCAAGTAACATTTTCACTCGTCGCTTTCTCGTGTCTTGCTATTTTGGCGTGGTGTTGTATTTCTCCCTCTCTGCGCATCTCGCACTTTTTTTCTTTTTTTATTTCCTCTGCCCCTTTGAAAATTTTGAAAATTGCTATGACGAATACTGTCCTAGGTGGCATTTAACTTCGCCGGTTTTGTAGTATTCTTGTTGTTTTTGTATTATTTTTACTTGTCTTCCGCTCCCCCTGAATCGTCCGTAACTAGTTATATATTCTACATGTACGTATTCAGGACAACAGGAACACAGCTTATTGTCCGACCCCTTTTTTTATTTTTTATTTTTTATTTTTTACTTTTATTTATCACTGACCTAGAATCTTGAATGTGTCAACCACTTTCTAGGAACAGATTTTATTAATGTTGCCTGAGTGTTGGGGAGACAAAGGAGAGACAAAGGAGAGGATAATGGATCAATGTTTCTAGCTGGAAGTTTAGGGATCGCCGTCCTCTACCCCCCCTTCCACAGGTAAAGACTTGAAATAATGCCCAAAAGGAAGAGTGATTGGCGCAAAAGTGCTCCTCCTACACTGTATGTGGTTGGGAGTGCTTGGATAATAGCGCCTATCGGAGGAAAGTGCGGAGGGGAAGTGCGGAGGGAGCAAGAAGGCTGAAACACAAGCAATGATCGGATTATTGGTGTGTCAATTTTAGCTCGCGGCACAAAGGTTGTGGGGCGGAGCCGCAACCGCTCCTAGCAATTGATTGGACGGATTAAGCGCTAGTTATTCCATTGCCCGTTAGCCGCCGTTTTTAGGGAGGTAATATTAATACTGCATCCAACATGGCTGTTACAATGTACTCCTCTCAATTGACGTTTTGCTACTTAAACCTTCTACTTGTCCCCTCCATCATATGCCAAATATGACCTACCTCTTCTGTCTAGGGTAGTTTTGTAAAGCGAAAGTCGGCTACACCATACCCAAAGAGCTTCAAGGGGAGCGGGGAGGGAGCGCGGCTTGGAGTGTCCTCCCCTACCCTACCCTCCTCGGCCAACCCCCCGGGACAACATTGTGGTCAAGGGTGTGCGACATTTTCTGACCAGCAAATGAGCATGATGTTCTTCATCACTTCCAAAGTTGAACGTCGTATGTCCAGCTGTTGTCTTGACCCGTACTTACATATATGTATATACAGATCAGTTACAAGGACTTGCTCAGTGTATTCAATCTGTATGAACGCCATATCGCCAGGTGTGACTGCTATTATTAGAAGTAAATAAGCCCTGGTGGACCTCAGTCAAAGGTAAAGGAAGGGAATGGAGAAATGAGGACTGAGAAATGAAGCAAATCCGAGTGGCTCTATACATTCTTAAACAGTAAAGCCATCGTTACGGGGCTGTCCATCATGAACTTTGCAAGACATGTACGGCAGCAGTTGTTGCCTTTGGTTGAATTTTGGTTAGGTCCTGTCTTCATCTAGAAGGCTCCGCCAGTATCCTTGATGAAATTGGTCAACAAATAGTAAATCATCATGATGTTGGGCGACGTAGTTCAAATACAATACAGGCAAGCTCTTACTGAAGCCAAGTTCTATAGGGGAACGGAAACCCACATAACAGTCTTAAATCTTTTTGCATGCCATCGTACATCTTGCCGCGTATGGACTTCATTATTCGCGATATGTACGGACCTACTTATTATTTAAACTGCCTGGGTGGTGCTATGGATGGATGAATCACTTTGGGGCTAGCGTAGTGTATCCGTATCACATGATAATCACTTCGGGGCCTGCAACTTCAACCATCCACGCTCACCTTCGATCCAAGAGCTCCCACCAGAGTAGAGAGCACAGCAACTCCAAAATATCATACTTTCGTATAACTAACACCGAGACGCCGCGTTCATAACCCGATCACTCGAACATCACTCGACACCCGGTACGGAGCTAGATATTGACGGCCCCTTCTCCGCGCAGCTAGTTAAGCTGTAGTGCCACCGCAATAGAGCGCGGTATAGAATAGACACCGTTCAGATTATTTCACGGAAAACACAGAGTCGACGAGAGCGAACAGCGGGAAGGTGCCCTTTTGTACTCTGCGGGGCCAAAAAGAACAGCATTATTCATCGTCCAATTCTTCCCTCCGCTCTTCAAAATGAGTGACGCCTACGTGCGGGAACAGTATGTCAGCACCTGGTCATATCTTCTTCGCCACTCTGTTCCAGGCCATGCTATGCACGGGTCGGGGGAAGAGAGACGCAAGTGGTAAAACTAGATAAAGAAGAGCAGCGGCTAACACAGCGTCCCAACTAACAAATAGACAAAACAATGCCCTCCTGGACTCCCTCTCGCAAAAGACCAATGCATTGAAATCGGTCACGATAGATATTTACGATCATGCGCGGGATCACAGCACGCTTGATAATACTGTACGTATATCCGGTCCCCTACATATTGATGATCTGATCAAGTACTAATCGCCAATATCGACAACATAACAGAGCGAAGTATTCTCGTCGCTATCGACTAATATCAGAGGAAGTGCCGGTCGGTTAACACGGATGGCGAGACAGGGGGATAGAGTTGCCGTACTCAAAATCGCGGGAATTGTCATTGTAGCCGGATTCCTGTTGTGGATTATTTTGGGCTGGATATTTTGAAATACTGCACAGCGGGTGACGTGGGTATTGCGGAAGTCAATTTATTTATCTTCCTGCCCTTTTTTTTCTTTTCTTTTTCTTTTCTTTTTCTTTTTCTTTCTTTTTCTTACGTCGTTTATTCTTGCTAGGCGGGTAGTGGCGCACACTCCATGATTCCCAGAGGGAGTTATTATTATTAGGCCTTCGGTTGTTATGTGCCTAGTGGGCTGGGGCCTGTGCCTCGGACAGGTCGGTCTCGCTGGAACGTACTCGCGGTGTCGTGTCGTAATATTTATTTCTCTTATTCGGTTTGGTGTTCCGGTGTCTTGTGGAGTCAAACCGCATTGTTTGGAAGCTTGCTCTGTTATAAATTTGGGGAGCGGAACTTTCCGTCATATCTATATCCTTTTGTCTTCCTCTCCTAACGGATATGTTGGCTCACACACATACCTCCCATAGACATTCGCTTTACGAGTTAGCGAGCACTCATTCTGTTGCATGGTGAGATTTGATTACTAGCTGCTACTTCGAACATGTAATTATTTTTGAACTATTCTTTTCGTTTCAGTTTATGCATTTTCCTCTACATGACACATCATGCCCCTTGATCATCAGGGATGAGCCGCTGTGTATGAATGAGATAAACGACCGGTGCACGAAAAACATGCCAGCTAACTATGAAAACGGAGATGGCCAAGGGGAAGGAATCTGGGGTGCAGACAGTTACCATAAGTGCTAAAATCAACACATGCTCAACCCCAAACATTTACCAATGAATCGATTGCATACGTGGTAAATAGATGTCTAAAAACAGCATAGGCTCGCAAGAAAAAGACAAGAAAGCACAAAATGATAAAGTATTTCTTCACTCCCAAACATTAGAAAACAAATCATCGCTTCCTGAAAAACCTCCGGCCGGCCTTGGCTTCGATGTGGCATTGCTGTTCGGAATTGGCGGAGGAGCGCTTGTCCATCCACCAAAATCTTCATCAACGGCAACAGTCGGCGCTGATTTAGTCGTAGAAGTGGGTGATTGTGATCCCCATCCAGAGCCAATGTCGCTGGCAGTGATTTTATCCGGGACTTTCATCATCGATGAAATGGTTTGTTTGTTAGTTGGGGAAGTAGCTTCCGTCGTATTCCAAGCATTCCCGCCCCACGGGTCTATTGCGCTGCTTGAGAGCATGCTACTGACGTTTGCAGTGGTGGTTGGTGGGGATACAGGCGCGGACTGTCTTTCGGGTGCCGAGAGGTTGAAGATAGAATTTGAATTCTCTGTTTTTGGTGGACCTGCGGGAGGAGACGCGGGAGTAGTGATCGACATGGAGGAAAACAAGTCAAAGGAACTAGTTGAAGTCGCGGGAGGAGCTGCTGTCGCCTTCGTTGATCCCATTGTGGCCCCAACCGGATTGAAATCCCGTCCAGAAGAGATAGACGGATTATTCGATCTCTGTGGTTTTGGGCCAGAATCAAAAAACCCACCACCACTCAATGGCGGGGAAGAAATGTTTGGTGCGGTGGGCGGGGATTTGGGAGCACTAGACGAGCCGAGGTTCGAGAACGCATCTTGTTCTTGAGGCGGAGGAGAAGCGGGTGTGGTGGAAGGAAAGCTCAAACCACTAAAAGCATTGGCAAGGCCACCAAATGCATCTGACTGTGATTGAGCTAGCTGCTGCGGTTGAGGGGAAAATGATCCGAATGAGGTATTGCGTTCGTGCTGGGGCGGGGCTTGCGGCTTGGGCACTGAGGCATATAAAGATAGAATAGATTGTTTAAGGTCCGGCCTTGAAGGGCCAGTGGAGCCTATATTGGATGACGGAGTGCTGGATGAGCGGTTTGCCGCTGGCTGGGCAGAGCCAAAGAAATCCAGTCCAAGTAATGAATCGGCGGGTTTGTTTGGTTTAGGAGCTGGAGCTGCAAAGGGTCTCGTGTGGTTCGTTGGGGGGCGGATACCCGGTAAATCTGTGGTATTAGGCCTCTCGGGGGGTGCCGGAGAATCGTCATCGAAAAGATTGACTGACTGTCCTGGTCGACGCGGCGTAGGCTGGCTCACTGTTGATGCAGCGCGATGGGACGCCGATCGTTCAAGCTTGGCTTTCTCCTGGACGATGGCCAGTGGCTGTGAGAGAGCAGTAAGTAAAAGAAGGGGTGCTGGGTTAGACAACCCGCAATTTGAAAGGCTCACCATATTATCATCACCTTCATCGACATCCAAGGTTGATGGGTCAGGCATTGGTCCGTCCATTACCCACCGTTTTGATTCATACTTAGTTCTAATGAAATTCTCCATTTTCCTATAGGTCAAATTAGAATATCACTTCCGAATAAACCTCTGAGTGGGTGAGGTAAACATACGCTTCTGAGGGGATATGCCCAGGAGCAAGTTTTGCTTCCCAGTACCTAGGTATAAACAATTAATATATGCCCACCCTTGGTTCTATGCTCCTTCTGCAACGGAATTGAGATAGGACGGCGAACTTATTAGCTCTAGCGTTTCCCCATTTAAGCACACTCTGTAGTTGTTCATCCGTCCAGGTATCAAGATCAACTGATTTTACTCGGCTGATATGTGTGCCCATACCCCTGTGGATGCCCGAACAACGAATGCAAACAAAGATGCCGATATTCCAGCTGGCCCATCTAGGATCTATTCACAAAGAGGATAAATGTTAGCTATTCCTACTACATCAAATCTCTAAACATACGCCTGCAGAAGACTTAGGGCGGAGGGTGTAAGTGGAACCGGGATGTCAAAGCAGGAGACAGAGGGCTGTAACAGAATCAAAAGGGCATACGTTTATTCCGCTTACAATCCGCACAAATCTTATTGCATTCCAATTTCAGCAAATTCTTGATAACTAGTTGGTTCTTTGCTGCCCGTTCAGCGGCGGGGTTGGTCGTTCGTCTGGAAGCCATGGCGCAATGTGTGACTAGGGCTAGGGGACATGCAAAGGATAGCCGAGAGCTGAATGTACGACGCCTTTATCCTGACATAGATGGTTTTATGTTGTTGAGATATGAGAGAATGAGGGTCGGAAATAGGTCGAGTGTATCTGAGCCGCTGCCTATCTGCCAACCGATCGAATGTTGATATTTGGCGTTTGATATCTGGCGGCGAGTTTGCTGTTCCTAGCCGGATAATGACTAAGCATTGAGTGTACGCTGTAGTATAGAGACCAAATGTGCAACAGGCTTGGGCCCTCAGGCGACGTGATGGAGGAATGGAGGGAGTAGGAGTAGTTATAGAGTGAAGCTTGAATGATTGAGATATCAAAAGAAGAGGGTAACAGTGCACTGACTTATTGAACACTAAATACATACATAATTAAGTAGAGAAGTATTGGGGAAAAAAATAAAAAAATGAATAGCCTGCTGTTCCAAGTACTCATATTCAACACTCATAAATCCCCAAAAATATTTTCCCTATCCAAAAAATATCAAAAAATATCAAAAATGTCAACTATGTCCGTAACTTAGCTCTAATTCAACGAGAATTATCAACAAAATCATCTACTTCCCTCTCTCTTTCTTTTTACCCTCTCTCACGTCCCCCTCATCCTCCGTAAACCTCAAACTGATGCTGTTGACACAATGCCTCTCATCCGTTGGCGTCGGATATCCCTCTCCCTTGAAAACATGTCCCAAGTGACCTCCACAGTTGGAGCACATAATTTCTGTCCGATCCATGCCAAAAGACTTATCTTCCGTACGCACCACGGCGCCCGGGATCGAGTCAAAGTACGCTGGCCAGCCGCAGCCGGACGCGAACTTGTGGGAGGCCTTGTAGAGCGGAGCGTTGCAGCCAGCGCATCTGTAGACGCCTGACGAAGGGGAATGTTTGTTGTATTTACCGCTGCCGGGGGGCTCTGTGCCTTTGTTGCGGAGGATGCGGAACTGTTCTGGGCGGTGCGGAAGAAAAAAGGTTAGCGCGGTTGGTTCACATAAATATATATCAGGTGGGAGCGTGGAATAGCAGAGTTCGAAGGGATGGGGAAGAGAGTATTTTTGAGTATCTCATGGCGCTATGTGTACTTACCCTGGGTCAAAACCGCCTGCCATTCTTTATCCGTTCTTTTATCGGGGAACTCCATTTTCTTCTTGTTCTGGGTGGATGAACTGAAAGCAGAGAAGAAGGAAATCGTTGGCATCCAGCCGATTAGGACGGTTTTGTGACCAGCTAGTGATGGAGGACCTCCACGCGCAAAGCAGGGAAGACAGAGTCGGAGTTGAGTTGAGTTAGAAGCGAGCTGTCGGGATATATGAGAAATGTGGAGAGGACGTCTTTGGAGATGGAAACGGAGATGTTGAGGCGAGAAGCGCATGAGCGGGAAGTGATACGTACTAATCACGAAAGGGTCGTTTACAGCGTATAGGGTGCTGCTAGAAATATAGGGAATGATGCCAGCGCTAAGTGGAGCATAGAGTTGGCGGCAGACGCATAAGCATAAGGATGAAAGTATAATAAATAACTAAGCGTTCCGTGGTGTAGAGTGTGCTGGGTCTGTAGTCTCATTCCACTCCATAATGATGATTCCAAAAATGTTCCTGCAACTATGACCTCATATATCTAAAATTTGACCCCATCTCATCTGCGGGGCAACTCGGTTGAGGGATCTCTTGTGAAAACAAATGATCAATCCAATATGCATTTCTCTAAATATAAATACTCAATGAGTAGTAATCGAGTAGCCAGATACATGTATATATGGAAAATTTTGAATTTTAAATATTAGCTTGTTATAATCTGTCATTGAGGGGTCATTAAATAGCACAAGTCTTGGTAATATTTACACACATACACCAAACAAACCTGAACTACAAAGTTCCTGGAGCAATAAAAGGCGTCTCTTCTATGAGTCTACCCTGTAATCAATGGCAACAAAGAAATAGTAAGTCCCCCAGTAGGAGCAAATATCCCGTCAAAGCCCAACGAGGAACCCACGCTCACCGGCGCCTAGCCATCCCCATGACCGTCAAGTAGCCCTCACCAACCTCAACCTTCCACCCTTCATTAGCCAAAGCCCGCGCAACCGCCGGACCCACCCTCGCAGTTCCATTCCGGGAATGGCGACCGAGGCCCGTGATGATGCGATAGCCCTCCTGCACGGGGCCCCAGCCACCAGGGGCATATTTGGTATCTCCAAGTGAATCCCACCATGCTTCCACCTTTCTCTTCGCGATGCTAACAGCATGTTGGACACTTACGCCGTGCAAGTCCAATAATCTGCTATTGGACTGAGACTCCACGAGTGCGTCCGCGGCAGCTGCGGCTTCCTTTTTGGCCTTTTCCATATGGTCCCGACCTACTGCGGAGTAGTACCCGGCCGCACCGCCCATCAGATGATCCGATTTGGCACGGCGGTAGGCTGAATTGGCCTTGTTGAAAGCGCTGTGGCCTGCGATGATGTGAGAGTCTGCTATCGATCTGCTTGTGAGGTGGTCGCGGCGAGGCTGCGGTGTCCATGAAGGGGTTTTCTGAGAGTGCGCTGGGGAGTCATCCAGGTTTATAGGGGCTTGTTTTATTTGGACAATTCCTCTGGCTAGTGGGGGTGGTTTGACGGTTATCATCACGGTTGCAAGCTCGCTTGCTGCTGAGGTTGAGTTCCTGGCTAGTCGAAGCAATCCGGCAAGTTTCTCGGGGGAAACTTTATGGAACTCTTGCTGGAGTTCTGTTATTTGGGTGATTGTGACTGAATTATTCATCATAGCCTTCGCGTGTTGTTCTGCCTCTGTGGATGCAAGAGAGTGCAGTGTGTTTGGGAGGGATGCTCCATTCAGATGGTACGCAGAAGTCACAGAATTAGGCGATAAGTAAGTTCTGGAGCAGATAAAGTCGACATCTCTTTTACTGTTTTCCCATTTGTTGTCCACCTTGTTGATTTTGTGATGCGTCAGGGCTGATGATGCCCTCATCTGACGTTGCGAAGCCTGCTTTCCCGATGACTGCTTATTCCTTGTTCTTTTTCGACCTCTTGATTGGATGTTGCTTTCGAATCCATCGATTCCCTTCGGTATTGACACTCTACCCTCCTGGTCATCCGCGCTTTGGTCTTCAAAAAATGCTAGGTTGAGCAACACATCCATCGAGCGATCAATATCCTCACCGCATTTTCTTAGAGTATGAAGAATCGTGTACTGATCAATTGACGGAAACATATCCATCAAATAAGTCATCTTGCCCTCGGCAGTCAAGCCTGCAATTCGAGAAACACGGTTAGAGGGTTGTTCGGTATCGGTATGATGTCCACTCCACAGTCCACCATAGTGCGAGGGATTCTGGTTTTCCCCCAAGCTAGCTGCCGAGAAGTCCGACTCGAGGCTCGTGAGGTTCGACGTTAAAGAGTCCAGGGTTGGATGCGATCCATCTTGCTCTGACGCAAGCTCGTCCTGATCCCCTGCGATGTGACCCTGGCCGCTTGTGCCAGAGGGGTCAAATGCAGTATTTTCTTGCTCATCAGCGGAAGCCTTCAGGGCGTCTAGCGTGTCGCGCAGTTGCCGAACGGTATCTTCGTCGAGCAGGTTATAATCGCTTGCGATAGCCACGAAAAGGGCCGGGTCGAGCGGTGGGCAGTATTCATATTCCAAGCCCTACCGCATCAGGACGTACCATATAGCTGTTAGCAAGATTACCGCTCAGAGCTCAGGTATGTTATGAGTTTTAAATTACCACGAACTTTCATGAGGCTTTCAACAGGTTCATCCATCAGGGAAATCGGAGCACTTAGGTCTGGGTGCTGGTCTATGAAGCAGTGGCATTGCTCTGCGAGAAGTGGAAATAGCAGTAGATTGACGCGGGGCTTGCATGTACCGTAGAAGCAACGACAAGAACAGCGCACAATGAATTGAAATATGGTCCTGGGAACACGAACAAATGGAATTATGCGGACTAGTCAGAATGTGTAAAAAATGCAGGCTGAAATGCCGGCTACCATCAATGACGAATACTAGGTCATCGCGAGATAGTGATCAATCGAACCAAAGGTAGCCGCTCGCGAAAATAGAAAGCAGTTAGAAATCAGGCCCAAATGATAGGCATCCATATGGCTGTTTATTGCTGGCCGTGCTGCGGAACTGATGAACATTATGCCAATTAAATCCAAACCGCAGCCATCGTCATGGAGATAGAAGTCACTTTTCGACGTCGTGCGTGGAGTGAATCACGACCACCGGCTGACTAATCCAACCCCTCTTGGCCTTATTCCCAACCAACAGTCAACGAACATTCATCTTAGAACATCCAACCAGTGTCATTGGCGCAGTCAGACAAGGAGTCGACTGCCCAAGGAAGCAAATATCTTCTGCAACCTGAAGAAGGCTGAAGTTGATGCTTTGATCAGCATACACTGCCAAGAATAACAGCAATCAACCCATGATAGACTTGGGTGCCCAGCTGCCGTAAGCCAATTTCCCCCCTCTGAAAAGAAGAAGCAAGGAGAACAATTTGACCAGCTGACCGTTCGTTGAGCTCTCTCTTCGAATGAGCGGTACGAAAAATACGAGCATCAAAGGAGCATGTGGGTGCGCATTTAATTTCCCGTCCGCCTACCAGGCGTGTTGTTGGAACATTCTTCTTGCGCGCGCATCTTCATCGATTGTTTTTTCGTATATTCAATGACATTGCCTGGATCCCGACGATTCCGGCGGCGGATTAAGAGGAAAAAGAAGCCACACGCTCTCTCTCTCCGGGGTCTTAATCTTAATTCCTTCAGGCAAATGTTGATTTGATACTTTCTTCATAATTTTCACTGCTGTAGATCTTCATTATTCTCATGAAATCTACTGGGCAACTGCTCCAATATTTTCTTTTATTATATCTTGGTCCGATATTAGTTGTCAAATGCATATTGCATATCTCCACTCTTCTTTTTGGCTATTTTTCTCTAGAATTCAGCAACAAATGGTCGGGCGCAAGTTACAGGTCGCCCTACATATTTGAATCTTCAGAGAAAGAAATTTCACCTCCTTTTCTTCTTTTATACCTTGGTGTTGTTTTGGTTTTAGCTCCTCAGGTTAAATCCGAGATCTGAAATCTGAGGAGGAAACACAGTGTCTAGTTCATACTATGTTGTTGTCTCTTCTCCTTTCATAATTGTACAGGTCTTTTTTTGTTTCTCATAATCAAAAACAAATCTCTATATATACACGCACACACACACACACATCTTCACTCTTGAGATCTTCTCCTCTAGTAGTTTATGCACACTGAATCTCTCTGCATCTTGTCATCACACTCATATTCCTTGAGACATCTGGCAATATCCTATATTCTCTTCCCAACTCTCTGCTGAACCTGAAAGTGTCCAATCAACAATGTGCCAGCTCACTATGGTTAACATGAAGCATCAGTGTGGGCATTCTGTTGACAGCTTTGGATATCTCCTGCAATGCCCCGTGTCTATCTCGAACATGACCACCTCTTGCCAGTCTCCATCGACGAACTGGAGCTTCGGAATCCGGATCTTGCGTAGCCCTTGCCCTGACTGCCTCGACAAGGGTGGCTGGCAGCAAAGTGCGCTGGGAATTTGGCGACAGGTAACGCACAGTAAGTTATCTGTCCTAAAAAAAGGAACGGATTTGCATTGACACAGAGAGCCTTGCTTCATCTATAGCAGGAACAGCGGTTTCCGCAGGTTGACTACAATTACGGGGTGGAAATATCATCAGTTTTATGAATACACCAATAGGCATGTATGAATATCAATTCTCAGATCTGTGTGGACAAAGCTAATCTATTCATCTTCAGGTGTGAACTTGCTAGTTTTATGTGAAATTCAATCTCAATGAATGCAAATGACAAATGTTCAGTGTTAATATTCATGTTGTTTGAAGAAGTATAAATTTATTGACTTATGGAATCGGTGTTTTATTTTCTATTTTATTTTCTCATCTTGCTTGATCTTCATCTTTCTTCATTCCTTTAATATCAATTTTCATAGTTTCTCATCAGAGCAATTATCTCAGAAGCAAGTGCCTTCTCTCTCTTATTAATAAATTCATCAGCTCCATCACAAACCATCACACACAATGGTACTAAATGAATATAAACTCCCCTTCAGGCTCACCAGAGCTGACATCATTAGCTTAGGGTCAGTGAGCATTGTCTTTGCTATTGGGGGTTGCATTGCACTAAAGGCACACATTGCCCACCAAACATTCCGCTCACCGATGAGCAAATCTAACAATCTGCAGAATCCCTCACCTCCCTCGAGCGTGAGAAGCGCATCTACGATATCCTCAACCACCACCCCCACCCCAACACCCTGCAAACAATCCTGCACTGCCCTGGCGGAATTTTCATGCCCCGGATGTCCTGCAACCTCGACCATAGGATGAAAAACGACTCAAATTCCATCTCAGCACCCTTGCGCCTTCGCTGGGTAAAAGAGCTTGCCAGCGCAGCGGAACACTTAGAAAGCCACGGGTTGGTGCATGGTGACATTCTCCCCGCCAACACCCTCCTAGATAATAACTTGCATATCAAACCCGCCGACTTCGGCAGCCGCGTCAGCACAGGCGAAGCCTGTCTAGCCTTCATCGTGCCGTGCCATGATGCCTTTGCGGAGAAAGCCAGCTACACCGCGGAACAATTCACCATCGGCTCATTCATGTACACCGTGTTCATGGGCGTTGAACCAGAGTTTGAGATTACTGGCAGGAAGCTGCGGGATGAGAAGTTCCTGGAGACAAGCGGGATACTTGGCGAGGATATCATTGCGAGCTGCTGGCGGAAGGAGTATGTGTCCATCGCGACTTTGGCTGGGGAGATTGAAGAGTTGGAGTTGGAGTTGGCGTTGGATGATGAGAGGGATAGCGATGGGTGCGAGATGTGGTTTGTGGCTAGCTCGAATAGTTCGCGTTCTGTGTAGAGGGTGAGTGGACAGGCTGATGCGGAGGTACTTGAGGAGGGTAGAATTGAGAAGCTGCAGGTTATTTGCTGAGGCTTGTGCAGTTGTTTAAACACAGTAATTGATGTGATTGATTGTACTATGCTGTTCGTGTATCCTTCTTTCATATTGACTACTTTGTACGCGTTATTAAGGCTGTTTTTTGCTGGGAGGGTTTGGCGAGTAACGATAAATATGTTGGGCATAGTCCTTCAAGCAAACTTTCCCACGTAACTAACTGCTTTTGATCTTCTCTCTTCATCCATTGGATGCTTCATTGTGGGAGACTACTACGTCTACTCCATACTGCACCCATATACGGAGAAGCTACCATTTTCCGCTATGATTGCCTCGGTGAGCAGATGGAGGGCGACCACCCAGGGGGGATCGTTAAAGTTAGGACAATTGAAATACTATCCATTAACAACCAACGCGTAGAAACGGAACGGGCACCGGGACAGAACTGGGTGGCTAATTGAGGCCACAATCCAGCTTCCTGCGCCCAACAACTCCCACGCAGAGTTAAAAAACCCTCACAGTTAAAATTGGAATTAGTAGGTAGATGTTTCATTTGATGAAAAATAATCCTCGATCACATCTATTATGTGTTTATTCTGCTTGATTGATTGCTTACTTTCATCAATCGCTCCTATCAGGGAGACACATTACAATAGGAATATCAAGTGTAACATCAAAGGATGTTCATCCCTCCATCCATTTCTAAAAAGAGGCCATGTCTGGAAAATGTCGTTGAAAGTAAGTGGAACCAAAAAAGAAATGTAAACTGCGCATGGGTTTCACGCTTCTTAACTTTTATCCTCCAAATTCGTGTGCTCATTAGGCAAAAGGAAATAGGACGGAAAAAAAGGCAGGAAAGCTGAGAGAATAAACCGAAAACAAAATGTCGCAACTCAACATGGAACAGTGAAGCCACCAAATGTAATGTATGCATGATCCCAGTCTCCGTTTTACGCCGAAATTTCGGCTCGAAATTTAGAGGAGACAAAGACAAAAGGGAGAGAAGAAAGAAATAGGCAGATCCCACACTCGCGTAAAACGCCTAGCTGAAGTAGGTAATTTTGGGTACTGGCACAAGAACGTAGCAGAACATGGGAAGATGTGCATCCCGGGATAAGGGTAATAGATGACAACTGTAGGTATTCTAAAAAATTGTACCTCTTGATTCTGAAGTGACGAAAAATAACGAAGTAGAAGAAAGGGAAAAGATCTAAGAAGATTTAATCTCAGCAACAAATTCAAAGATATCACCGCGAAGTGTCGGATTATAATCCGCAATTTCTATCAATTTATTCTTGGAAGAGAAGAAGAGAACATAATTCCACGACTTATTCCCATGTTTTGGGCCAGCAGACTCCTTTGGCAGATTGCGAATAATGTTGCGCAAGATGAGGATGGCCTTGTACGCGATTCCGACGGGGTCACCTTTCTCGTCGACAGGGGTCGGATAGTAGTCGAACATTCGCGTAAGTTTTGGCTGGATGATTTTGCGCGAGGGAGGCGGAGGTGGTGAGCTCATATCCATCAGTGGTGGTAGGTGGGTGGAAACATGGCCGGCGACACGCGCAGTGTTGATCGTGGGGATTTGGAATTCCCCACATGTCTCCCAGGCACAAACGTTGGTCGGACGATGGGCATCTTGCAAGTTACCTAAATCAGCCGGGTTGAGAAGCATATGCTCGCGGAAAACGTGATCTTTGAGCTTCGCGGGGTCAATGAATGCTACTCTGCATTGGCCACTGGGACCGTTCCACTTGCACTGGTGGTATGGATATCCGTTGAAGTCGTAAGACGTCTCGAGAGGGCGGATACCTCTAATAATGAATTTGGCAACTGCGCCGGGGACAACCTGCGCCTGAGCTGTGGAGAATGTGCGGCTAACAGTATTAATAAACTCCGCCGCTGGAAGGGTGCTTACACCAGGTACTCGCTCATCCGCGAAACAGTTCTGATAAGCGTGCCAGAGGGCAAGTTGAGTTATATCACACTCCGGATCTTCAATGAAGCAGCACTTGAGCCAGCGAGAGCAACGTTCAGGTTCAGGGAGCCGCAGTAGCATAGCGTGGAGATCGGGTGGGACAATAGGAATAGTGGTTGTGGCGGGTGCCTTGCATTCTTCTTGATCCACTATCTCGTTGATGTCTCGTTCGCCCTCGAATAAGAGAAGATTCGTCAAGCGAGGGATCAGAGTTGTTGGAAGCGAGAAATTGCTAAGGAGATCTTCGACATTCTCTGGAATGGCTGTGTACTGATAAAAGAAATCGAGCGTCCCAGAAAGAAGTTCTTTGTCCTGTTCGAGTAGTGTGTAACTCATGAGCATACTGACTTTATCATCAGGGACGCCTTGAAGACGCTTGATCGTCTCAAGTTCCATCGAGTAGAGGATCATAATTTTTAAAGCAGTCAGGATATGGTATCTATCAGATGATCCCAAAAGTTCAAATAGCGTATTGAAAAGAGGATCGCCTGGGTCAGTTTCCCAGTAGGGGCAGACTTGCTCGATCGTGTCCAGAGCATAATTTAGAATTTCATTAAAACGTGGTTGTCGGGGGCTGTTCAGTACGACAAGCATGCCATCCTTGAAAATTTCTAAAGTAGACAGAAAAACGGCGTTTGTTTCCAGCATCGACATGTTCCGCAACGTCAGAGCAGCTTCCTTGATATTTCTAAGATGGTGTGCAAATTCCTCAGTCTCCACGTTGTCACCACCGAGCGTGATTGGAAATTTTGCCATTTTTTCTAGGATGTCCGTATTTCCAGTGCCGTATAAGAGATTGTCCCTTGGCGCTTCGAGCGAGGTGTAATCAACCTCCCATCTGATACCGGACACGAGATAAGTAATCTCCATTATTTTCTCGACAAGCTCCTCTGCGAGAAAAGGGAAATCATCGAACTTGAACTTGTCCCCTCTTTCGTCTGATATAACTACCAAGTGATGCAGCGCGAAATCAACTTCGGAGGGGATGCGGGATTGCAAACCCTTGACACAGTGATTGTAGATGCGAGGAGCTAAAGGGGGAAACAGCATTCTTAGATTCATTGTCTATCAGGTGGCAACAATGCATGACAATCGCAAAACAAAAAGCAAAAAGGTAGAACTGGCACGCACTTTTTTCGGGTATCATTGACACCATCATTGGATCCATAGTGCGCGGAAGAGGCGGCTGGTCAACCTGGGAGTATCTACCCCGGCGGTTTGAAGGTGTATCGACAACAATTGTGTGCATGGGCGTTCTATTGTCCATGTATGGAGAGTGTGTTGTAAAGGACATCGTAGCGGTGGTGTTATTGTTGGTGGCTGTTGTTGCAGGTGTCGAGGAGGGAGAATACGAGAGAGTAGAAGGGAGCGAATTGTTCAAGTTGGCGGGCGTGCCTGGCGGATTGCCCCCGCTCCGTGTTTGTCTGGTTGCGGGGCCCGTCGCGGTGTAGGGTTGGCGCTGAGGAGGAGCCCGTCGGAGGCCTAGTAACAGAGCGCAACCATATGTCAGTATTGTTCAAGCACCGGGCGGGGACAAAGAGAGCCGGGAAAGGTGAGGCCTTACGGGGGCCGGAGGGAGGGGTGGGTGGTGGAAGGGGTGGGTGTTGAAAATCATCAGACTTACCCCTCGCGGCCCGGGCGTCCGCAGGGCTCCCATCAGCCGCCACTGGACCATTCATGAGCACCTCCAACGGCCTATCAATTTCCTCAAGTAAGAAAAGAAATGTCCGCTCATTCAACTGAGACTTCCAGCCCTCGGGTGCGCGTGTTGAGTACTCACAGGAGCCACTTATGGTAGAGGTCCTTAACGTTCCACGACAGGGTAGTCGCCTGCGTCTCAGGTACTCCCACAAGACCGGCAATAGCGCACCAATTGTCTTTGTCCCTGGAAACCTCCGCAAAGCCCCCGCGGTCAAGGACTTCGACAAAGAGGGTATGGGGATTTATTTTCTTCCGATTTACCTCCCAGTAATGTCCTTGGATTAGCGGGACAGCGATCGGGTAGCTATAGAAGGCAAAAGAGAACGAAAAAGAGAAAGTTACGGATTAGCTGACGCCAGGTCAAACAAAGGTGTATATAGGGACGAAGGGGTGTATAGATATCAGAGCGCAGGAGAAGGAGGTATAGGCGCAAACCTACTTCCGGCCATGGTGGACACGGCGCAACGCGAAATAAAAAGCAGCAGGGTCAATCCGGATCTGGTCTAGCGTCACTGGCGGCTCCATTGGTGGGTCTTGGCGAAGAGGAGGTCACGTGGATTAGCTGGCCAACCAGCGCGAGACGAGAGGAGCAAGAAATGGAGGGTAAAACAGAAAGGTTTGCTAAGACAAGGAAACTAAAAAATTATCACTGGATTTTCTCATTCATTAGGATGTGCACAGAGAACTATGTGAATTGTGCTCTGATATCTCTCTCCACAAAGAGCTTTAGGCTCCTGGAACAGGGAAGATGATTGGCAAAAAAGGCAGGGTTGATTTGTTGATGAAGCTGTTCACGTGACAAGAAGTGGATTGTTTTGAGAAGGCGGTGGGGAATGCTGGCCTGTTGGGATTAGGTAAGATCGCGGTCACATGACAATTCCCAGTTGCTTCCCAAGAGTCTCAGCTTGCAATGCATTCAGCAGACTTCCTCTATTATTCTACTACAGACGCTAGCGCAGTTATTTGGGATTAACTAACCCATTGTTCTGCTCATTTCCCCTCAGAGAGCTTCCAGGCAGAGATAATACGCCTCCAATCTAGTAGTACCTCCCTACCACCGTCGTGCACGGACGGGAGGGTTCTAACCAAGTTACCATCCCCTTTAGGAAATTGAGGCTCTTCGCATCCAATGAGCTTATTTCATCCTCACGTCGTCTTCTCCCTAACTGCTACCACAATGGTAACAACTAGGATCATTTCCTTGCTGAACAAAGAGTTCAATTTGCTGGTGTTATTATACCTCTCCTTGCAGAGTTAGCTTCTCGTTAGAGGTGTTGCAGGGCAGCACAGTGCCCCTACCCCTTTTTAGGTAGCCGCAGCAAGAATTTGTCTACCTATTATGTCCACGAAATGGCTTCCAGCACCTTCACAGGGATCATTGAGTCCAGAATAGACTCGCTGAATATCCCCATTTTAAAATTTTCCTACTCCACTACTTCAGCAGACCGTGCCTCTCCCTTAGGATGGACGCACCTCTCCAGCAGCGGTGACCTCGCGGTTATTTTCGATCATATCTTACCCCACGAGACCTCCTCTTCGTTCTCGCAGGGGGATCAGCGTCTGAGAGTGCTTCGGGGGAGTGATCTCTTGGTATGTAGTTCCATGGTTACGCTTATAGAGATTTGTCTCACGCTGGGAACCTGGCATCTAGGAACAACTTAATTTGAATTCTTTGGCCAGAGAAGCAGCAGCGGGGTCATCCCATTCCCTCATGCAGACTGCGAAATCCCCGGTGGCCATCATCGTAAAATCTCCTTGTCTAGCTGTGCGCTACCCCATGAGAAACGATCAGGTATAACCAGAAGAACGCTTTGGCTATCTGTTTACTGCTAAGCGCTCTTTAGACCCGCCGTTTCCAGATCAAGTTCCCCTCCGATGCTGATTACTCCCATGCTGTATCCGTATTGAGTCAACTTGGCTGCCCAATCACACATTCTGCAGCAGTCCCCCCTCACCAGGCTTCGTCCAATCGTCCATTCTCTTCCTCGTCCCAAACTCCTCTATTGCAGGTAGGTAAGGGCGAACACACAATGTCGCCTGCAATCTCAAATCGACCAACAGTGGACCAACACCGGGTACTCCCATGGTCCCCTTCCTTGACAGAGCCCAGCACGTCAGGGTCATGTATTAGTTCATTCAACAACAACTCAACAAATCCAAGCTCCTCCGAAGAAGCCCGAGGGCGACCACACACCTCGGCGCTGTCTATTCCTCAGACAGGCACTCCCGGCATTACTACAGCTCGTTTGCATAACCTAGCTACAGACGTACCATCAGCCACCCTTTTCCATCCAATGCATCGTCATATGTCCCCTCTCTCTTCGAATTCTGCAGGCACTAGACAAACAAGCGACTGGTCCTCCAAAGAGCGGCCTGCCGCAGCCCCCGTAATGCCTGATGTAGAATCTCTTAGTCTGATTTTGCCCCCCAAAAGAGAGTTGCCTTTCGCTAAGCCTGGAAGAAAAGCCGGTTCGAAGCAGCCGTCTCGTTCTCGACCACCTTCCGGGAAACAAGCATCAAAACCTACTCAGTCTTGTGGTAGTTCCTCTTCCATTTTCATCTCTCAGTCACGGGCCTCTACTTCGAATACGACAAACGAAAACCCTCCGTCCGTCACCAAGCAAGGAGGTGGCGAGGCCACGATTACTACTGAGGCAGTCAATAGCAGCTACGCAAATCCCAATCCACGTTTCCGTCGGCACTTGCCCCAGGAAATTCTTCTCCCGGATACTCATAATGTTGGGTCAAAATCGATAGACATAGCTGTGGCCGAATCCAGTACATTGTTCGCTAACAGCGTATCACTAGCTTATCCCAACGACGGAAACAATGCATCAAGCACAAAATCCCTCACCACAGCAGCAATTTCAGCTAACCCACAGGCCTCGGCCGAAAGAGCCGTAGGAGGACTCATTCCCCTTACATCGCGGGAAAATATAAGCGAGATATCCCAATCCGATTTATCGGCCTACCTATCAACTCCAAATTCAGAACGGACCGCTTTGGTCGAGTCTTGGGTTTGCTCGCAGCTAGAGAGTGATGCATTCCTAGCTCTCTGTCAGGATGTCGAGGGCGTGTGGGGGAGAATAGCCTTTGGCTATTGATATCCATACACATACGCATCAAAATGTGTTGGTGGGATTTCATTGAGCTAACTGCTGTATCATTTTGATATTTATCTTCACTATCCCAACATATATTTTAGACCCATACCAGAAGTCAATCACAGCTATACAAGAATGACCCCAGCGTATTCCATCACACTTACCTCCAAGCCATTCCTTAGTATCCATCACGTGTCTATGGTTCAATTTTCCAGCGCACCCGCCATTATCTTTATTGCTAGACTTATAAAAATTTTCATTAATACTTAGACAGTGATTGCTGTTTGATCGGAACACAAATCAATTAAGGCTAGTTAATTCGTCGAATGACAAATGTACAGTACATATGATTAATGACACACTGAAGAAATTGAGTAGCCGAAAAGTAACAAGGCTGCCAGATCCAATCAATAAGCACTCTTAGCATCTCATCTTCCCGGATGTATGCTCGATGGAAAGCATAGAATAGATAAAAAAAATTAAAGAGGCAGGCTAAAATAGATGAGGATAACACAATTAAATTCAATATTAATTCATATATTTTTCATATTGCCACCCACCCTTCAATCAATTAATCAATTAATGTAGCCAGCCATAAGAGCAAAGATAAAACCAAAAGTTCATACACACGCCCAAGCTCGTACAAGTACAGACAAATGACCAAAGCCGCAGTTCTGCAACTTGAGAAGTAGGAGTTAAAAATAGAAAAGAAGCAGATAAATAAGATACAAATAAAATGAGTATGAGATTAAATGTGAGAGGAAAAAAGACCTTATGGAGAAAATATGCGCCATGGATACTAAATGTAACGCAAAAATCAGAAGCAGAGGGGTTAAACGAATCATTGAAATTTGGGGTGAAGGAGGAGGAAGTGGTGGAGGGTGTTGAGTACAATCTAATATATATATATATACATATATATATAAATAAACCCGCCCGCCGCCTTAGAAAACAAAAGAACGTTAAAAGAAAAAAAACCGAACCCCCATGTCCCAACCCCGAAAAAGCAAATAGAGATTTCCCATTTGGCCTCAATCAATTCTGTTCTACAAGTTGTGCTCACCTTCTTTCCACTCTCTGTTTTGAACAGAAACCCGCCATCCGACGACTGCCCAAAATTAAAAAGGGTTAAACAGGAGAAAAGAAATTCCACACCAACATGCAAACCAACACATCAATTTCAGCTTCAGCCTCCAGCAAGCACATTCAAATACCCCTTCCTGGTCAGCCTTGTAAAATCAATGAACATCGGAAATGACGGTGCCAACGCCTGTTTCTGCTGCTCCGCGCCGGACGGCTGCTGATGAGGTAACCCATCCGCAATTTCCCCCGGACCACCAGAAGTGGCTGCAGCGTTAGTCTCCTTCTCGTAGGCCGGGACATTACCAGCAGATGTACCCGGTGGCGACGATGCGTTCCCACTACCAGCTCCACCAGCTCCAACGGCTAAATCGGCCAAATGCTGCAGCGAGCGCTGTTCCTTCGGCCCCACAACCGGCGGAAGAGCCGATCCGGGCCCCATCGCGCCGCTGCTACCGCTAGTGGAGGCGCCTTGTGGGCCCGATTGTTGGGGTCGGCCCTTTGCAAGCTTCGTTTGGATGAAGGCATGTATACACGCATCCCAGCTGGGCGTGGCGAAGATATTCTCAAACTCTCCCGCCGTCGCCGAGTATTTCTCGCGATGCGAGATGACCTGTAGTGCTTTCTCTAACGACTCCCACGCGTCATTTGCGAGGTCTGGCAGATCGGTGATTTCAAGGAGTGTTAGTACGGCAAGGGAGAGGAAGTGAACGTGGAATGGTGTTGTTGGGGTCTGGGTCGTTATTGCTGTTGTTTCAGAAGTCTGCGATTGTGACTGTCTGTGAAGGAGGTCGATGATGACTTCTGCCGGGTAGAGGATTTCGGAAGGGGTGTAGGTGAACAGATGTCGTTTGAGGAGGAGAGTGATGAACCAGAACATGAGTGGGGAGAGTTCGTCGATACGTGCAGCGGTCAAGTTGTCACCGCTGCCGTCGAGAGGGAGCTGTTCGACATCTCTGATACGATTCAGTTGACCGTACATGTTGCGCTTAAGAGCGCGGCTGGTGCCGTAGTTCGACAGTGTATATGGGGTGATATCGAAAAGGAGTTCGTGGATCTCTGTTAAGAGTGTAGAATAACCTGTGGTAGAAATATTTTGTCAGCCCCTATATCCATTGGAAAAAAAGAAAAAGAAAAGAAAAGAAAAGAAAAAACCAAAGATATCAAAGATAATATAAAACATACGCGATATTTGCAGTGGTCCAACACCAAAAGTCTGTCGATCTTCAAGCGTGGCAGTTTCGTGGGTATCAAAAAGGTCAGGACCCGCTACAGCAACGGCGTGCCAACGTGATAAAATTCCGACGACAATCCAATTCCGCCGTGCGATATTCCCATCAGAATCAGAATCCGTGTCATCTGGATTGCTAGTCCTGATCTGACCCAGATTTTTCGCGATATGATACGACAGAGGGTATGCGAACTCCAAAAGAAGTGATTTTGATAGACCATTCTGACCACGCAGATTTTCCGGGCCACGAGTGTCCGCTTCAAGTACCATCAATAGTATGCTTTGAAGAAGCACAAAGTTAGTTGACATTGACCTGGAAGATGGCTCTTCTCGAAACGAGGAGTATATCCGATCTTGAGCTTTTTCGAAGGTTGGGATTTGTTGGAATTGATCCCCAGCACGGAGCAAACTTGCTCCAGTGACTGCATAGAGACAGTGCAGGAACACCTCTTTGATCTGACGATTAACTTGTTGGAGATGATCCCGGAATCGATCCCTTGAATTGGGCAACACGGGTAAAATGGGATGGATATGATTATAGTAACTATTCGGAGGAGGTAATCAGCAAACTGAAATGCTTATCGGGTATCGGAGCGACATGCGAATGGAATGTTGACTTACGCGTCAAAAACCTTGTCATCTAACTCAATCGGCCGCTGGGGTTCATGACCCAACCCGCTGATATCGGTTTGCTGTCCTGCTGTAGTACCTTCTTGTGACCAGAACGGCTGACTAACCTTAGCAGATCCATTGGTCAGGAGTGTACTGGAATACATGTCGACGCCAGCGCCGCCATCTCCCTGGGGAACCTGAGACTGGTCTTTACTAGGCGTTTGGACAGGCCAACCTCCAACTGAAGAGGGACGCCCATTTTGGGAAAATTGAGGTTGCATAAAAGTGTTCGGAAGACCTTCTGACATAGAGTATGTCCTCTTGCGGGATAGAAGATTGGCGTCCACTGGGGATGAAAAATCCTGGTATCCACGAGGAGACGTGTCATCCTGCATTGGTTGGTACTGCATATCAGATTGGGCGATTCCAGGATGCATCTGATTTTCAAGGCTGTTGATACGGTCGGCAAGCTCTTTTATGTACCTATTGAACGATATTAAGCTCTGAAAAAGGTTATATTTGTTTGCGGCAAAATCAGGGGGAAACGACGGGGCGGGGCGCACCCTTTACTAGGACCACGTTTCATGGGGACCCTACTAAATTCACAAGTCGCATTGGTACGGCGGCAGTTAGAGCAAGTCTCAACCCCTGCTTCTGAGGTCGCATCACATCGAACCTGTATTTTGTTAGTTAAACATGAAAGTTTACGACTAGAGGACTACGCATTCGAGTCACCTTCTTGCGCCTGCACTCGTCGCACGCCCGTGACACCTTGGATCGTTTCCGTCGCGCACTTTGATCACCATAGCTCAAGTCATGATTTGGGTCAACTCCAACTTGCTGATTGGGTGTGAACTGAATGAGATGCGATTGTTGGTGTTGTGGTGGTTGCTGCTGTTGCTGCTGTTGCTGCTGCTGCTGCTGTTCTTGTTGTTGTTGTTGTTGTTGTTGCTGATGCTGGTCATCTGGCGTAGCGCGATTCATGTCGGCCGCGCCAGAATTGGACTGGCCCAAGACCATTGGCTGGCCATGGCCAATTGCATTAGTAGAGCCATCGTTGATATTCGCAGCAGAAGCCTCGCGCGACAATTCAGCGGAGAGATGCAGTTCATCCGCGGTCAAATGTCTGGACTGGTTGGCGTAGTAGGACATGGTGGCTTGGCCGATTTGCGCCGCGTTGGGAGAAGGGTACGAGTGAGCCGGAGGGATCTCAGAATGATCTCTGGAATTCATAGTATCCGGATCACCTGCAGGAACGGCAGAGCGGGAGGGTTGTGGTTTAAGCGGATCTCCGGAAGGCTGGTGCGCGGTATAGTCTTGAACAACGCGGTTGTTAGCCATGTGCAGATGGTATTAGCGTAATGGCAGGCGTTACTTGAGTCTACGGAGCCATTAGAAGGGAAATATGGAGAGTTAGCCTCGGGTACCAGCAATTGCAACTTGGGGGGTCCCCACAGGCAGCCAGTGTTGGCATCACCCGGGTAGACAAGACTCACGATAGCATACTCTGGAGGCAGCTTTTCGATGATGATCGCATCCGCCAGTTAACGTTCTGTGGACGGGGTCGAGACGGAGGACGGGGATTGTTTTATGCGGATGAGAAAAGGGCGAAGGGAGGAACTTTTCGTGCGGGATGATTAATAATGCGGAAGGCGAGGCTAGAGCGGATCAACAAATGTCCGTGGATCATGTGACTCGCGGCAGTGTTCCAACCTGTGTGGGATGGATGGTTAATCTGTTCTTGTGGGAGGAGCTAGCTACATTAAATTACATATGAGATCACGTGTAGGCGGAGCGATTATACCGGAAGAACGTAGGGTTATTACACCGTCACACTCTGATACTGAAGAGTTTTCATCAGTTGTCTGACTAGTACTTCCCTGCTTCAGAGATCTCTGCTTAAGACTCAATAATACTCAATTCTTAGAGTCAATTCTTTTTTCAAAGTTACAGATCTATTTTATCAACTTCTTTTATCTACATTATTCTATCAACTAGAGGCTTTTCATCTTGAAGACCTGCTGTGATTATGAGTATAATCTGATGTGAAAACTATTTCTTTCTGTGAATTTTCAAGAATTATCAGAGGCACACTGAATTCTGCAAAGATGTGAGACTCTGCCAGTCATTGAACTCTAGCTCTGAATAAACTGATTTCAGAGTGATAGACTGTTAAGAAGAAAAGATAACTGTTCTCAGAATTCTCACTGACATCTCTGTGTTTAGTTATATTGTTATAAAGAATTCACATTCAGATGCTGAAATGTTAATCAGCTTCTCTTTTAATAGACAGTGCATAAGAGCATGCTTTCAAACAGAGTTTCTCTATATCTTAGAATTGACTAATTCATATTCAACTGCTGTTCACATGAAATCTTTTCTCACTTCAGTTCTCAAAGTTCTCATTTAAGTATTTACTAGTACTACTATTATCAAGATCTGTACTAGAGATTATTCAACTCAGAATCACTCTCTAAACTTTGTTATAAATCTTCATATCTGTCTACTTATCAGAGCTTCAATTCTATCTCAACAGTGAGGTATGAATAGCACACTTAAGTGTCATTCATTTTCAGAGCTAGTTCATTCAGCTTATAAGTTATTACATACTTCTTAGCAGATTCTGACTTTCATGATCATCATCAGACTGTCTAAATAAACTAACATCTTTTATAAGATCTGATGAGTGTGTATTCTAATATCTTAATCTCATATTCAGTTTATTCTGCATTATCAGTTCTACTTATTAAAAATGATTCACTAGTAACAATTCATTTCAGTGCTTATATTCAATAAAGTAACAAGAGCTTCTTATATATTTAAAGTTTGAGAATAGATTAAGATTGTTTCAATCTCAAGACCTCTAATCATTCACTTTATCTCATAAAACTGAAAACATTACTGCTATTCTGAGAGAAACTTCAGCAGAAATCAGCTACTAAATAATTCAATTAGTCTTTTAACTCTATACTTAAATTCAATGATTGATTTGCATGTCAGAATTACTATAAGTTTTCATCAGAGTTTTCTCTGACTTCACTCTATTCAGATATAGTTCATTATCTTTCAGGTTTCAACAGTCATACTCTTACTCAAATCTATCTAAAGACTTCAGAATCAGTCAATGATGCACTCTTAAGAGTTCTTCTTTCTGTTCACTTTCACTGCATGAACAGGTTTGACATCTGAACACTTGTATAAATATTAGACTTCTTAATCTATGTTTCAAGATGAATTACTTATAACTATTAAGTCAGTGTCTGTACTGAAGTGCATTTCTCAGTCTTAACTGACTGCATTGCATCTCTGACTATAAGATGTTCTGAGAGATAACACATTTCAGAAGTTTTTGACTGACTGTTGAAACTGACACTGACTCATCTGTGAAGAAGTGCACAGGCAATAAATATCTACTGAATTCTCACAGCTGACTCTGATCATAAGTGCTTTTCTTTTAATAATTTCACATGCTGTTTAACTCTCTTTTTAAAGTGCTTTTTATCTTTCAATCACTCTACTTATGTGCTATCTGTCTCTGATCAATATTTAGCTTTAAATGAAATTTATCACTTATTTAGAGCTGTATTTTCAAACAACTCAACTCATTGAAGAAGCTTCACATGAGCGAAGTCAGTCAGCTGAAGACAGAATTCTCACTCTCTGTGATACTCTGTTTCAGAGAACTTAGACTATGATCATGTCTGAAGAATTCTCTGCAAATTACAACTCAGGTCTCAAAAAAGCCAGATTTCAAATTTGAGCTTTTATCACTTCACTCACTGTTACTGAGATAATCTCTGTTGATTTCTTTTTCTCTGCTTATTAATATGCTTAAGTTCAGCAGGTATTTCTATCTGATCTGAGATCAATCTAATGAGAAGACTGGTCTGAAGACTGCTCTCTATTGAAGAATTTGAGATAAGGCTGAAGCCGGCCGGGCCTCTAGAGCGGGTGACAAAGCCTCATATACTCAGACACTGAAATATGACACTGCTGCTGCATTTCAGGCATGTTCACAGAGAAATAAAGACTCAACACATAAGTCATGCTTGAGAATTGCAATGACACTTGAACAGGCATACTTCTCAGAATATCAGAGAGTATAATATATGTTTAAAGATTCAATGATTCACAGAATTCTGCAATTTATTTACTTATCACATTTTATGTAAGAAATCCCGCTTCTCACGGATTCTTTACCTCTATTCCTGTCTCTCATGTAATCAATAGAGCTAGCAGCCCTTGGCTACACACAACTATATAGACTGAAGTTCACGAATACTATTCACAACTCAGCTTGAATACTATTATACATTTAATCTTTACATTTTATCTTTCTATTATGAATACTTCTAGTAGTTAACAGTACATATCATATCAAGCTGCAAACATCTGAATAATTGTCTGTAAACACTTATTCTTACATTTCAAGCTCAGTCAGTCAGCAATTATCTGTTATAACTAGACTGGCCGCTGAGATCATGAATTTCACGTTTGGTCCCATTTGGTCTGGTCCCATACATTTCTTGGCGTGAATCCCGCTGGGACTGGCTATCAAAAAAACAGGTAAAGTGACTATATATCAGATCTTAAAATGAAACCATGACTTGAAAAAAATGAGAAAGTGGTCTCATTTGGTCCCATTTAGTCCCATTCTTGGCATAAAGTTACTATTTTTAGACATTTTAAGGTTTTTTTTAGACTATTTTTAATTTTTTAAAAAGTAACACTTTTTAGTAACACTCAAATGAGATTTAAAGTCATTTAAAGCAATAAAAATAATTTAAATTGAGAAGTGGAAATCATGGTCTTATTTGGAAAATGTGACAAGAGTAGACAGTAAGTCTCACTGAGACAGTATGAAACTACTATCTAATGTTAAAACTGTGTAATGAGATCAGTCGAATTGATAATGAGACTATCAAAAAATCTGGTCCTGATCTCAGACACGGTCACACAGTCAATCTAGTTATGACTGAAAGAACTAGAAACTTATATACTTCAATCTCTGCAAACTCTACTACAGACACTCAGAAGCAGTCATCTGAATCATGAATAATCTCTGTGAAAGAAGTCTTAAAGAACTTATCAATCACTCACAGAATATCATTCTCTGTATCTATGACAGAGAAACTCTCTGAATTCATAAATGAATCAATCTCAGTGAAGAACATTCTTGAGCATCTCTTACAGAATTAAGCTATTTTTCTACAAGAAATACTTACTGTCTGTAAACACTCTTAAACTAAGTCTCTAGACATGATTTTCAGAGATATCTGTGAACTGAAAAGAAACTTTCTTAAGCTGTGATCACTTAAGACTACTTATCAAATTACAATCTATAAAAGCTTTTGTGAGTTTGCATTTGAAATTGACTCACAAGCTCAGCTATGTAATATGAAAGATGAAGAAGCTGTCATCTATATAATAACAGATCTCTATTATACTGAAGTCAAGAACTGACTGAATTATCTAGAGAATGATTATAAGAGATTTCACTGATCTGTTCTTAAGATCTATCTGAAGAATAAGTTAAGAGACTTTATAAGCTGAATAGAGAATATCTGAGCTGTAATCATCAATATTAGAAAAAGAGATAAGAAATCTGATGAAGACTACTTACAGTGCTTCATAGAATTATAATATGAATTGAGATCTGTGAAAACAGGGCTCTGAAACAAGATCTGAATAATGATGTTTATAAAGAAGCTGAATAAAGATATGCAGAATAAGCTCATTGAGTAAGACTCTAAGCTCTTGACTCTGAAGAAACTGATGACTTTTATTTATCACTTATAAATCACTGTGAGAGTCACAGATCTGCAGAGAGTGAATCACTGACTGACTCTGTAAGAGCTAGAATAACAGAGAACAGATTTGTTAGAAAAAGATAATAAGACACAGAGAGATTCATATCTAACTGCTAAGCAGAGAGAGAGAGCTTTACAAGCTTCTGTGAACAGAGTATATAATAGAGAGATTAAGAAAAAGAGACTCTGCTTCATCTATTCTAAATCAGAATATCTTCATACAAACTATTCAGATAAATTAAAATAGAAATTTGAGAAGTTATAAACAGAGTCAGTAACAGTCTTCTTAAGAATCTTGAAGCTGACATCTGAATCTGTTGCTTCTCTGATAAAAATGCTTACTTATGAGAAGAGACTGCACTGTGATACTGCTGCTCTGCAAGCATAAAAAGTATTAATGAACTCAGAATCTCAGGTCACTGTGATGTCTCTAAAGCTCATAGAGTGAATAGACTGAAAGATGAAAACTGAAAGCCTGCTCTTATAATAAGCAGAGTGTGAGAACTCAGACCTGAGAGCTGAGAGACTTATAAGAGTTATCTTTGAATTGCAAGATCTCTCTGAAATCTGAAGAAGATTTGCAGAAACTGTGATTGTTATAAACATCATAGATAACATATACTTGAAACTTGTATAACTTTAAAGATATAATCTGCACATAGCTGTCTGTGAGTTAGATTTATACTTTCAATCAGTGTTATGTGATTCAAAGATTGCTTAAGCCAGCATACAATTACAGGCGTACGCCGGCTTCTTATATTGTAATCTCATACACTAAATTAATTAGCATACGCTATGGCCTCTTTACACGCGTATGCTAGTAGTTCAGAAGCAGTCATGTTATTATCTGATGATTGTATGTTCTTCTGAACCACATCCTCTCTCACCAGATTCAGTCACGCTCATGTGACTATGTCATATGTTCTAGCTTCATGCGGATTAGCTCACCACTAGCATTTCATGATCATGTGATCTATCTCTGATTCAGCTAGCATTCTGCATACACTCTCACAAAGAAACTTTCACTATATTACATCACTCATTCACTAACTTTTCTCATTCTTCAATCATCATCTTCATCATCATCATCATCAAATATCATCATCTCATTCAAGATTTCTACTCCTTCTTCTGTTCAACTCTTTTCATCTGTTCATCTATCACATTGTATGTGTTCCTGGCAATGACCCCCTGTTCCCACAGCAAGCATTATCATAGTGCTCATACTGAGCAGTTCATTAGCAGTAAGTGTAATGTGTTGTGAAACATGATCAGAACTTGTTTATCTTCTAACAATTGTCAGAATGACATATTATCATAGATGATGACACACCTTCTTCACCTTCTTGTACACTCTCAACTGTTTCTTCTTCTCAGCACGTTTCTGATTGTGTTTCCTGGCATGATTTTGCATGGACACAGATGCTGATATGTTTGTTTTTATTTGTGTAGAATCTTCATGTGTTGACAGATCTGTGTCTGCTGATGATAGTGAACTCAATGTTACATTCTTGATTGAGAACTTGAAGAACATGATAATGAAGGAATTGTCTATGTCATGTGTGACTGAGTCTTCTGTGTCTCTTCTTGCCTCTTCTGCTGCTTCTTTCTCTGCTGCTCTTCTCTCTGTCTCTTTCTCTGCTGCTTCTCAATCTTCTACACTTGCTCCTGTGTCTGGTTCTCCCGCTCCTGCTACCCCTGTTCCCGCGACCCCTGGTTTTGCTGCCTCTGCTTTCATTACTAACTCTCCCTGTTTCAAGGAGATGTTGTGTAGGCTTAATGAATTACATCTTTCAGTGTGTACACTCCCGCTCTTCTTACTGACTCTCAGAATGATTTATTATATGAAGACTGCATACAACATGACTATCTGAAGCTCAGTCACAGACACTGATTATTACATTCATTTTAAATATTCATGATGAGATAATTATCTGTTCATCTCAGAGAATCATCTCTCTCTTTAACAGTGTCAAGATTGTAAGTCTTTTTCTTTTTCATCTTTTCTTTCTGATGCTGATTTTTCTGTTCTTAGAGAAAATTGTTATGAGTTTTACTGTGTATGAAGTTGTGGCATTCACAGACATCAAGAAACTTTTTACAACTGTAAAGTTCAACATTGCAGGGACATCTGCTCTGGTGAATTTCTTCAGAATGATCAATTCATATCAGTCTATTCTCTGATATCTGTCATCTGACTTTGTGGTGCAGGTGAAAGATATCTGTGTTTTCAGAAATAGGAACACAGATGTTGTACTCTTTTACACCCGCAGGTGTGAGGCTTGTATGCCTTGTCTGAGATGTTGTCATGGGAATGGGCTGTTCGCACACTGTGTTCTGCTTCCTGCATTTCTCTGTGTCCCTCTCTCTCTTCCTGAGAAGCCTTATGCATGTTGTAATTACACATACAATTCTAAGATCAGCAGGTGTTCATTTGATAATTGTTATTCCTGTTTTTGCAGTTTCATATGCTAATAATAGTTCTTAGTTGCTTCAGCGCCAGAGGCCATTTTAATTGAAGATGACAACACTGTCAAGACTATTCTCTTCTGTCTTCAAGCTTCTCTCATCACTTTCTCTCTCTTTTCCTTCCCTGTGAGAAAGGTTGTGTGCACACCGAATTGTAAGCATTTGGCCCTGAGTGACTTCTGCTGTCATTCATCTGGTTCTGTGCCTCCTTCTTCTGTTTCTTTCACCTTCATTCCCCCTGTCCTGGCTTCTGATCCTGTGAGTTCTGTGCTCTTCTTCAATTTCTCTACATGTATGCATACACATTTCTATATTGGCATTCCAGTCAATCTTGCAATAAATGATATTAATGTTGTACACAGAGTGATAGAGGAATCAGAGACATGTATGATGTTATTGCAAGAGCAGCTTGCAGCTCTCAAATTCCTTGTGAACCTTGAGTTTTGAGATTTCCTTTGTTTTTGATGTTTTTCAGATGATGTGGTGTTGGAAATAGATTAACATGTGATGTATGAAAATGAATGAGGTGTGTATGATAACATTTGTCTTTTATGACTGACTCTTACAGTTGGTGATCAATTTATTATTTCTTTTCTTTTCTTACACTTTTTCTTTGTCTGCTAGCCACTACTCTTATACAACCTCTATATAATACAGTGTTCAGTGACTAGGTTCAGCAGCTTTCATCTTTTGTGATTCTGTCTTGTGTATTATACTGTCTCTCTTTGCTCACTCAGATCACTACAGTGAATGATTCATTGAAACTAACCTCATCTGATCTCTGAGTGTCTTCAGGGGTTGAGATGACTTGATTTCATGTGTCTGTGAATGTTTCAGATAGTTCATCTTCTGTGGTCTCTGCAATTGAACTGATGTAAACAGTTGAATTCAACTCTGAATTCCTTTTTCTTCTGCAATCTGATTCATATATAAGTCTGTCACTCTGAGACTGCTCTTTGCTGTGTTGTGCCTGCTGTCTGCAGCATGTTATCATATGATCAGCTACAGTCTCATCACTTATTGAAGTGTGATATTCATCTGATTTCTTCATTTCTTCTCATTCTTTTCTTATAATCATGAAAAGGTCAGAATAAGTGAGATCATCTGATTTGTAAGTGTCTATGATTTCTCTTACTTCATAAGGCTTTTCAATTGTAAGTCTCTTCTTTTTCAATGCTGATGATAGTGCTGTGAATAATCATAATTCACTCAGGTCTTGCATCTTTGCTTTCATAAGTTGTGAATCATTGATTAAGTTGTATAAGATCTGTCTCTCTGATTCTTTCAATGTGTACATTCTCAGAGAATATGATTTGAGTATCTTATATGGCTCAAACCATCTAGATTGGAACTTCTCAGGACTCTCATTGTGTATGAGAACTCACATTTTCATCTTGAGACTTGATTTCTTAACAAGTGAGTCTTGTATTCTTTTTGATTGAATTGCTCAGTTCAGGAGTAACTCATTAGCTTTTGCATGTGCGTGGCTGATCTCTTTCAATCTTAGTTCTGTGTCTGTGACTGTTGCATCTGCAACTGCTATTTCTGCTGTGTCCACAACTGTTGTTCCTGCTGTGTTTGCAACTGCTTTCTCCCTCACCTTTTCCAAAGCATTCTCTGGGATGTGCGGATGCAATCCATACAACAGGTAGAATGGTGAATGCTTGGAGACTGCATGCTGTCAAATCTGCATGATCAATAGCGCCTGCCTGAGATATTCATCTCATAGTCTTGTAGGCTTACTCACTAGATATTTCATCAGCATGTTGCCCAAGATTCTATTCAAGTGTTCCATCTTCCCGTTCGTCCGCGGATGATATGGCATTGTTCTACAATGTCTTGTCTGTAACTGGCTCATGAAATGCCTCACCACTCCTCCTACAAGGTTTGCACTGTTATCAGTTAGAATCTCGCGCGGCATTCCATAGTTGACATAGATCTCATTATGTAGGAACTTCATCATCATCTCCTCTGTCACCTCTGGAACTGCTTTCACAACTGGCCAGTCAGTAGTGTAATCAATAGCAGTGATTATTCATCAATTTTCATTTGGTGTTCGCGGCAATATGTCTATGAGGTCCACTCTTCATCATTTGAACAGTTGTATTGTACATTTCATCTGATGTTGTGCTTCTTTGTGTTCTAACCCTTTCTTAGATTCTTTCATGACCTGGTAATTCAGGCACTTGTGAGTGTACACCTGGATGTTCTCAGCCATGCTTGGCCAGTATACTCTTGGTTTGAGTATGCTCATGAGTTCAGAGCTTTCTAAGTGACTGAATTCTTTGTGCATGTGAGTCATCAAGTTGTGTTGAAATGAAGATTCTAGATAGAGAGCTTCTGTGTATCCTAGATCACAGTAAAGCATAATGTCATTTTTCAATTTTCTTAGCTTGAAGTTTGAAAGCATCTCTTCTACTACTTTCATGAGATGCTTGTTATCTGACACCTTGCTATTCTTCAAGTGAGAGATCATGGCATTCACTCATTCTGATTTCTTGCATCTTCTCAGCATGTTTAACATGAACATTTCTTATGCCTGGTTTGCAGAACTCTCATTCATGAAATCAGGTCTGCAACTGATTGCATCAGACATCACTGCATTCAATTCTTTTCAGTATTTGATATGAAGATTGTACACTTGGAACTCTGAGATTCAATATGCTAAGTGTTTGAAAGGTTTTATTGTTAATTGTAGATAGATGAGACTTTCATGATCTGTAATCACTGTTGTTGTATGCCTGTTGTTGATATATCTATCTCATAACATCAGCACATGCTTGATTGCTAGCAATTTCTTTTCATGCACTGGGTAATTGAGCTCAGTGTCTGATAGTTTCCTACTATCATATGTCACCAGATGCAGCTTGCTGTTCTTACTCATCTGTAGAAGAGTATCTTCAATAGCTCATTTGAATGTATCTGTCTCAATGTAGAAAGGTTTATCACAATCTGATTGAATAAGTACTGAGAATGTTATTACACATTCTCTCAGTGTGAGAAAAGCCTCTTCACACACAGCATTTCAGATGATTGAACAAAACTTCTTCTTTCACAGATTTGCATCTGTTTCTCTTAAGAGATCTAAGAGTGATGCAGATATTCATGCAAAATCCTTGATGAATCTGTGATAGTATGAGATCAACTCAAGAAACTGTCATACATGGTGTACATTTCTTGGCCGCGGCCAATTCACTATGACATTCAATTTCTTCAGAATGAGGTGTATACAGCCATCACTTACTACATGTTCCACAAACTCCAACTCTTCTGTTTCAAACACACACTTGATTGATTTGATGTAGAGCTTATGCTCTGTCAGAGTTATAAGCACTTCATTGAGATGCTTCAGATGTTCATCATATGAGTTTGAAAAGACTAGGATGTCATTGAGATATATGAGGCATGAGGTTTCATTCTGTTTATGAAGGATCATATTCATCATCATTTGAAAGATGGCGGGCGCATTTGTCAGACTGAATAGCATTGCTAGAAATTCGAACTTCTCTCATTGTGTATTAAATGTGGTTCGCGGGACTGACAGTTTGTCTACACAGATCTGTCAGTATTCTGAGAGAAGATTGATCTTTGATAGATATCAGGTGTTTCTGACTGTATTCAACTGTTGTTGAATCTGTGGCAGTGAATATTTATTCTTGATTATTAGCTTGTTGAGTGCTTGATAATTAATACACATCTGCCACTCTTCACTCATCTTTTTCACAAATAGGACTGGAAAGCCCCACACGCTTGATGAGGGTTGTATGAGATCACATTCTAGAAGGTCTGTGATCTGATGCTTCTGTTCTTTGAGATGTGTTTGTGACAGGGAGTATGCATTCTGATTGACTGGTTTTGCATCCCCCATGTCAATCTCATGTACAAATCCTTGTTCTGGTGACAATTTCAGTGAAAGATCTGTTCAGAAGATCTTCTCATGCTTCTTCAGAAGCTTCTTCATATGCTTATCCTTCTGCATATCTTTTATCTTGGTTTTCTCCACTTCTGAGTCCTGTATAACATACAGAATGCTTTCAGATGAGGTCTTGTGAATTGTTCTCTTTGCTTGTTAATGCATAAGCAGATTTAACCCTTCTATACCAGAGGTGTGGAATGTTCTTCTCATATCAGTTGATAGAATTGTATGAATCATTTTCTTTCTATCAGTCAACTGCATATGACATGTATGTCATTGAATCTGTGAATTGAACCTTTGAAACCAATTGAGTCTGAGAATAAGGTTGTATTCCACATTCTGCAGCTCTCACATCTAAATATAGCAAGATCATCCTCTGAAGTGCAAGGGAACTCTTACTTTTGCAGGTGATATCAAATATCAGTTATCAGATAATCTTATGCATCGGGGATTCTTCACTCAGTGAACTTCTTTCAATCTTTGAATTATATGATCATCAATATATTGTGTTGAAGCTTCTGTGTTCACTAACACTTTTGCAGCCACCTCTCAATTCTTATTCAAGTGCCTCTTATACATTAACATTTCAGGCCTCAAGGTATTGAGATGAGCATTCACTTCATCCTCGCCCGCACCCCAGTCAGGAGCCTGCTTCTTCTTTGCATTTGCAGGATTCAGAGAGTCATCTAACACAGGCATCTCTTTCACTTTGAAGGCTTTTCATAGAATATCAGTGAGTGTCTCTGAGCTCACTGATTCTGCTAGTTTTTTGACTGTGCATGCTGGGTGCAATCTTTTGCACTATGATTTTGACATCTGCAGTTGAAACAAGCTTGATGCTCACAATACCAAGATTTCCACTCAGGAAATCCCTTTTTCAGAGGATTCAGTGCTTTAGTGATGGCATTCAGATCTAGATTCATTGCATTCAGATGTATAGCTTGTGTTGTAGAAGTCTGATTATCTGTTCTTCACTGAGATATACTCAATTGCAGTATTTTCTATCACAATTGACTCACTTGTTCCTGTATGATGAGAATGTTGTATGCTTTCTTCACTGTGTCTGACTGTGAGGTTAAGCATTTCCATTCCACTCTCAACTCAGATGTAAGATTATGAATGAAGATCTGTAAACAGAAAGATATTGAAAGCTCTTCATTCAACACAAGATAGTGTAAGCTGAAGTGTGTGAAGTATGATATAAGATCACTTACTTATCTACACTCAGTGAAGCATTCATAACACTTGTCTTGTATATTCACTTTCTTGAAGTTGTGTAAGATTCACTTAGAAAACTCATTTCATGTTCATGGAAATGAATATTGCTTCAGGTCTGTGAGATTCATCTTTTCATCAGTCATTTATAATGACTTTGCTTTTCTGTGTAGAAATGCAGCAGATCTTAAGACTTGTTGAAATTCTGTTAACTGCCTGTCTGTGAGTTCATGTTTGATTTGATAATATGATTGCATCTGACTTAGTCAGCTGATTGCAGCATCATTTTTTCAGTCATCATTGAAACTTGATAGCTCTGACAGATCTTCTGGCTTGATATATTTCATGCTCAGATTCTCATTCTGTGCAGTGATCTCTGATGATGTGTACACTTCTGAAGAGATTGTGAATGATTGTGATGAAACCTTCAGATTTGACATAGTCACCTATCTGTGTAAATGTTCAATCTTCTGCTGCAGGTCTAAGATCTGGTTTTCTCTATTCTTATTAATAGTGGTGATTGTGTCGGTGAAGCTCTTCATAGTGAATGCTTGATCTGCAGCAAATGTCAATTGTTGTTTAATCTCTGCCTCAGCCTGCCACTGCGTACACAAGGCCTTGATCTTGTTTAGAATTCTCATACATATACAGAGCTTTGATTTCAGTTCAGTGGTCTCAGCTGCTTTTCTTACTGCTTTGAGTAAACTCTCTGAGAGATTCTGTATACCTTTCAGTTCAGGTAGCAGAGAAGGGTATTGTTCATATCAGCTAGAGAAGGTATTCATTTCAGTGGCTTCTGGTTGATTGTACAATGTCTATTGTTATATCGCTATATCACTGTATTGTTCTATCGCTATATTGTTATATGATTTCTGTTATCATTGTACAACTCTGATGGTGGTCACCTCCTTCTTTTATCCTTCTTTTGAGTAGGGAGTGAACTTCTTTGAATCTGGTTCACTGCTCTCATCTCCTTTCTCACATCTCATTCATTCGCGTCTCATACATGGCATGCACCTGGGTGTGGAGTTTTCCTTCAACAAGTAAAGCAGTATCAATTGGATGCTCTTTCACTCACCGCCCTTTGTATGCTATCTTTTGAGGTGTTTTCTAGGACCACACTGACATGATAACTACAAATCACTTTGTAGATGGAATTATCACATCCTGGAGAAGCCTGCGCTTCTCACCGGTTTTTAGACATGCTACTAGATGTGATTCAAAGGTTGCTTAAGCCAGTGTACAATTACAGGTGTACGCCGGCTTCTTATATTGTAATCTCGTACGCTAAATTAATTAGCGTACGCTATGGCCCCTTTACACGCGTACGCTAGTAGTTCGGAAGCGGCCGCGTTATTATCCGACGGTCGTACGTTCTTCCGAACCACAGTTGATAGACTCACTTACAGAGATAGAATCAGTTGATACTGTAGAGTTGATTAGAGAAGATAAGCTCATCTATGTAATAACTTTGTAAGTGTCTGAGAATCTCACAGTCATGAAAACTGAGCTTCAGATATCAAAGAAATACTGAGATCTCACAGAGATATTCAGCTCAGTAAAGACAGCTGAGCTTTCTTCTCACTGTGAGAAGAATCTAGTAATAGATTTGATAGAAGAGCAGAAACTCTTCTAAGAATCAATCTATAAGCTCTCTCATGATGAGACAGAGATCTTGTAAATCTATGTGAAGAAGAATCTGAAGAATGACTTCATCTGATTTTCACAGGTCTCTATGAGAGTCTCTATGATATTCATGAAGAAGAAGAATGAAGATCTCAGATTATGTGTAGACTACTGTGATCTGAACTTTAAGATAATAAAGAGCTGCTACTTTCTGCCTCTGATTGAGAATGTAATTAATCATCTTGTGAAAGCTGTCATATTCACACAACTGAATATAATCAATATATATATATAGCTGTAAATACAG
The DNA here is from genome assembly GCF_000003525.1 of Blastomyces dermatitidis ER-3. Lineage (NCBI taxonomy): Eukaryota > Fungi > Ascomycota > Eurotiomycetes > Onygenales > Ajellomycetaceae > Blastomyces > Blastomyces dermatitidis. The sequence goes on along the minus strand of NW_025544782.1, from coordinate 3,123,135 downwards.
TCTGAGAATGAATGAAAGACTGTCTTTAGAACTGCACTGAAATTATTTGAATATCTAGTGATGTCTTTTGATCTGACTAATATCTCTGCAGCATTTCAGTCTTTTATTAATAAAACACTTCATACATATCTGAATGTCTTTGTGATAATATATCTGAATAATGTGATGATGTACTTTATGAAGAAGAAAGAACACACTGAGTATGTATGAAGTATGTTGAAGATCTTAGATAAGACAGAACTGTATATTAAGCTTATAAAATACAACTTCAGTACTCATCAGATTAATTTCCTAGAATATGTAATCACTGCAGATAGTATTCAGATGAAACCTTTATAAATTAAGACTATTCTATCATGATCAGAGTTAACTAGTATTTATGAGATTCAGATCTTTCTGAGCTTTGTGAATTTTCATAGACAGTTTATCTTTGTGTTTATGAGAATCTTCTTGACTCTTACAGACATGCTGAAGAGTGAAAATAAGAAGAAGTTATTCTGTAAATAAAGAATGAAAAGATTGTTGAGAAGAGAGAACTGTAAGAACTTTCTTACTTCAGAAGCTTATAAGATCTTTGTAAGATTGAAACAGATATTCATGAACACAGTAATACTATTTCACTTTGATCTCTTGCTCTTAATCAGATTAAAGACAGATGTCTTCTTCTTTACAATTTCAGAAATAGTCTCACAACTACAGTCAAATGAGAACTGAGTTTCAGTGGCCTTTTTCTTATGAAAGATGCAACTCACAGAGATCAACTATAACATTCATGATCAGAAGCTTCTTAGAATAGTGAAATTCTTCTATCACTGACATCACTACTTTGAGAGCCTCATGACAGTGATTACTGTTAGAACTGATCATGATAGCTTGTGATAGTTTACTTCAATCAAGAAACTCTCACAGTGGCAGGTAGACTGGCCGGCGGGACCATGAATTTCACATTTGATCTCATTTGATCTGGTCTCATACATTTCTTGACCTGAGTCCCACCAGGACCAAGCCTCAAAAAAATCTGAAAATGGATCATTTCTGAGAGAAATGGTGTGAAAAATGACCAGATTTAATTCAAGAACAGTGAAATGAGAGTAATTTTCCAGAATAAACTGTGAAAGATGATCATTCTTTTAAAATCAGAATGAGACTGAGACTGAAGATTAAAATCAGTCTCATTCAGTTCATTCAGTGATTGCTTATATAATCAGAATTTGGTAATGATTATTGATAACACTCATGAAACAACTAAATATATTCTTGTACAAGTTTATTCTTCACTTTCTCATAAAAACTACACTTCTATGATATACTGTGATCAGAGATATTAAACTATCTGATAATTTCATGTTTTATAATCATGAGTTTCTTGATTGTTTCTTCTTGTAATTGTTCTCAGTGATAGTGATAAATATCTCAACTTGAGTTGAACTTTTGCTTCATTCTCATCTCTGTCAATGAAATTGTTAGAATATCACATGTCATCAGTGCAATAGTTGAATATGTACTCTCAACAATTTTTCATAACTCTAGAATTGATTTGATGTGTAAATTTGTCAGATTATCTTGAAGATAGCAGTCAAATTCAGTTTTACAAGCATGTAGTTTTGCCTGATTTTCAGTTGTAATCAATGTATGCAAGTTCTATTTCAAAGTTAGTATTATAGTTCTATATAATATGAAGTGTTATCAAAGATTGTTACTTACTAGAGAATTGTATTTCACTGTCTTCATATCTTAAACATGTGCTCATTCAAATCTCTGATAGTTGACATTGTAGTAGTCTCAGACTAATTTAATATATAAGTCTCATTTCTTCTCTATTCAATCTTGAGAAGTGTAGATATTAACTCAACAGAAGAGATCTAGTAGAGCTGCTACAGTATAATACTCTGTAAAAGATTGTTCTGTTTTGCTGTAGTAATATACCAGTTTATTTCTTACAGTAACAATAGCCTGCACTATAGTATCATTTCAGACTGAATTTCTTTTTGAGTGATTCAACTGCTTCTCAAGATAAGTAAATAAACTGTTATACACTCATCAGGCTGACTGCAGCATTGATGTACAAATGATTGAGACTGTCTTTATTATCTTATAAAACTGAAACAGTAAATCAATCACATATTTCAACTGAGTTTACTTTATATTAGAAAGTTTCAATATCTGAATCTTTTTCTGATCAGAGTATTGTACTCAATAATCAATTATCTGACACAATCAAAGAGTCTGAACAGTTATCTCATATATTGAACTTCACTGTGTTCTAACATTCTGTATTATATTCAGTGATGTGACTGATTTGTTTATTTATTGAATATCATGAAATTATTATTGTTATTTAGAAGAGATATAAATCACATTAGCAATGTTTTAAATCTATAATATTTAAATTATTAGTCAATCTATTCAAAATTAACAGTAGTATTATTAAAAAGCATTATCAAAAAGCAATATCAAAAAGTGTTGTCAAAAAACATTATCTTTTGCAAAGTGAATGCAAAAGTTACTTGAGTAATCACTTTCATCTCATTCTCATCTCAAGAATCAGTTATCTCTAGACTGACCGTGTGACCGTGTCTGAGACCAGGATCAAACTTTACAGTTGTCATATTGCCTAAAAGCATTACTTCTGATCATGATTTGTGTTCATCACATTGATTTCAAATCCTGTTATTTCAAATATTAAAGGTCTCAGATTCACTTTTCAAATAAAAATCTAGTCTCAGATAAAGAATATGTTTGAATTCTTAGTCACATTTTCATTCTGATCTTATTATTGAAAATAGCATTAAATGAGACCATGAAATCATTTCTCACTTACATAATATCATAACATAGTACTTATTTGTTGAAAATTCAATAGAGAGTATTATCAAATATTATTACTTTTCTGAACACAGATTATAATCAATATTATTTTAATTAAAAAAAAAATATAAAATACAAAAAATAACAAAAAAATAAAAAATAAAACAACAAGAAAAAATCACAATAAAAAAAAAAAAAAAAGAGAAAGAAAAAAAGAAGAGAAAGAAAAAGACAGAAAGAGAAAGAAAAATTAAAAAAAAAAGAAAAGAAAAAGAAAAAAACAAAAAATAAAAATAAAAAAAAATCAAGATCACAGAGCTGCAGCACTCTCAAAATACTCACTCTTCAGAGTCTTTACAATGTTCATCATCAATCATGTATTTCTCACAGTGAGAGTAATATGACTGTGATGAGTCATTGTCTTAATATCATCTAACAAATAATCAGTATATATCTATATAAATGTGAATAATTAAAAAACATACACTTAAAAAGTATGGCCAGGGTGAACTCTGCTGCTACTTAAATAATATCAAGAATAGAACACTGAAATTGATGATTTCTCTCATTGATTTCATGAACAAGATGTGTGAAGATGATCTTGAGAAATATAAGATCTTCTGACTTCTGATAGAAACAGATCTTATAGAGAGACTCTATTTTCATCATATCAGAGACTGAGTGTTATTAAAAAGCATTACTTCAATGCACATGCACTTACTGCAGCAATTCATTCTCTGCACAAATGACTGAGAGTTGCAGCTTTTCCACATCACATGACTCTTTCTGGGATGCTGCCGCTGGTTTGCAACTCACACAGCCTCTCAGTTCAGCACACACTGCGCATATACAGCCCTGCGTACTGGGGCTGTGTTGGTCATTATGGCCTGGCGTGATACTCACTTTTCACAGGCCATGTTTTGTTTGATTGAGAGGGGGGGAGGGACATGACTGCTGTTTTATTTGAGAGAGAGTGAGTAATTGAATCTGTAGAAGATAATTTAATTTCTTCTGCATTTGAAATTTAATTAGTCTATACTCTTCAATTTGAGAGTTTCTGAGAGTGTTTTAATAGTTTTCATATCAGCTTGAAATTAGTGATTGATTGAAGAAGAGAAAAGAGAGAAGAAAGAAATGAGAATAACTTATCTTTATAATATGAAAACAGAGAATTACTGCAATCATTTATTCTAGCAATAAAGATCTGTTTTCTGCATGTATTTCTGATACAGATTATATGATAACTGTATACAAAGAATATCAACAGTGCATGTATTGAATGAAGATGATGTTGCTATGTAACACTGTAGCTGTTTCTGTACATTGCTGAAAGCTGTTAATATTTTCTTTAAGTCTCTTTATATTTAGTAAGTCAGTAATATATTTTAATACACTTCTTCTTTCATCATTATCATTATTATCATCATTATTATCATCATCATCATTATCATTATCATCACTATCATCATCATCATTATTATTCTCATCATCATCATTATTATCATTATCATCATTATCATTATCATATTATTTCTGGCCGTCTCTTCTGTCTTCATCTCTCTTCATACTCACTGAAATTAATCATGTTATCTCTCTTCAAATATTATTCAGTTCTGCGGATCATCAAGGTGTGTGAGCACTATCACAGATTGAAGAGAGAGAAGAAGAAGATGTTCAAGTAAGAGAAGACAGATCACAAGACATGTTATAATGCCTTGAAGAGACTCTGTAAGAGAGTAGAATAATAATGATTTTAAGTAACACTTCTGATAGATTTAGACTGAACTAAGTATAGAAATAATGCAGATGACACTGCCTGTGAGAGATTAAAGAAGAAGACAGTGAAGAGTCTCATACAGCAGTGATAAGATCAGAAGAAGTCTCAAGAATGATTTAAGACTAAGATGAAGAGAGAGAGAGAGAAGAAGAGTATTACTATAAATAAGCAGTGATAGAAGAAGATTGAGAGAGTGTTAAAGCAGAAGATAAAGAAGTCAAAACTGATAAATTTTTTATTTATTAAGAAATAATGATTTTTGATAATACTTCTGTTCTCTAATTGATTAGCAGGAGCTGGCAGAGAAGAAGGAAATTAAGGCCTTGTTCAGATCTCAAATGTGCTTCATAATTCAGAATATTGAGAAGACAGCTCTACTCTCTGAGTATGTCAATCTGCTTACTGCTGAGGTGGAACCCGAGACAGTAGATCAGGAAATGCAGGATTTTGAGATGCAGATTGACCTGACTGAGAGAGAGCAGTGAAAACCCTTCTCTGAGAAGGCAGTAGAGAGAGATTTTGAGATGATTATCATCTCAGATGAGAAGAAGAAGAAGGAGAAGAAGAATGAGAAGTGAATTGTGAAGAATGATAAGAAGAATGAGAAAGAGAAGAAAGATGATAAGTAGAAAAAGTTTTTTTCTTTTTATATTAGTTAGTTTAGTTGTAAGTTCATAATTATTAATAATTGAAATTAATTTTGAGTTTTTAAAAATTATTGTACAAGTTGTAATCAAGTCAGGAACAATATATATATATATATATATATTTAACTATCATGATTCACAAATCACTATAATGTATAAGTATCAACATTTTTTCAACATTGATATTCACAATATTAATATATTTTTAATGATATTATCTGATAACACAATTTAGTAACACTCTCTTTCACAATATTAATATATTTCAAGAAATATGACAGAGATTAATCAAGATTGTTTATTTACTTTTATATATTAATAATATTCAATCTGAGTTAGTACTAAAATTATAACTAAGCTAAGAAACAAGATTATTTTCTCTTATATTAATTCTTCTTACACACATCAGTGATCAGTTATTGAAAATAAATTATCATCTTTCTTAAATTATTATCATATCTTCTGAATTCACTTCTTTTACTTCTATTGAAGATTCACAAACTCTTCAAGAAATCACTGTGAATCATAAAGTCTATATTGTTTACAATTCAACACAGAATGCTCTCTTTCAATTATGATGAATAATCACTTCATTCTTTACATCTGATTTCAGATCATGAAATTTATGGAAAACTCAACACAAACATTGAGATGAACTATGAAATAATTATCAACAGATTGCATTGCAGATTACTGAAGAGTCATCTCTCTGCTGCAATCACTGCAACTTCATTCAGAAACATTCATTATAAACTGATCATAGCTCTGAAGAAATTTTCTGACATCTGAAGTTATCAGAATGCAGATAACAAAAGAAAAATAATCAGAAAATTACTACTGAGCTGATAAGTTGCTCTATCAGATAATAATTTTTGATAACACTAACTCTCTAATTTGAAGAAAATCATGTGAAAACAACTCTGTATCAGTACTCTGATTTCACAACTCTCATCTGATAACTTCTGTGAACAATTACTTTGCATGTGTATATCTCTGAATCTTTCTCTTCAATTAATTGAAAACCCTGAATTCTGAACACTTCTTCAAATGCTTAATTCAAATCTTCATATTTCACATCAATTCTGTCTTCAGTTCAACCTTGAGACATACTACAAAATCAATATGCAACATCTAGAATCAGAGTTGAAGAATCATCAAAGAGTGTCTCTCACAGTGAATGCATGAACTAGTACAAACAATCTTGTATTTATAAGAGTTACATGTTATTACATTGATGAGAACTGAACTTATTGAGAGATATTAATTGAATTTGAATCATTGATCAGTAGTCATACTGAGAATTATATGACAGAGGTATTAATGACTGTGATTAAAAATAACTATTGAGATATTAGTCTCAGTCTTCTTACAATTACAACTGACAATGCTATGAATAACTACACTATGATGAAGAGCTTGAAGCAAAAATTGGCTTTGCATTTCTGAAATGATAAACAAGATCATATCCCCTGTATTACTCATGTGGTTCAACTTGTGATACAAACACTGATAAAGAATCTTAACATCAAGACAAAGAATAATGAGATAACTGATTCTTGAGATGAGAATGAGATGAAAGTGATTACTTAAGTAACTTTTGTATTCACTTTGCAAAAGATAATGTTTTTTGATAACACTTTTTAATATTGCTTTTTAATAACACTTTTTGATAACACTACTGTTAATTTTGAATAGATTGACTAATAATTTAAATATTATAGATTCAAAACATTGCTAATATGATTTGTATCTCTTCTAAACAACAATAATAATTCCATGATATTCAATAAACAAACAAATCAGTCATATCACTGAATATGATACAGAATGTTAGAACACAGTGAAGTTTAATATATGAGATAACTGTTCAGACTCTTCAATTGCATCAGATAATTAATCATTGAGTGCAACACTCTGATCAGAAAAAGATTCAGATATTAAAACTTTCTGATATGAAGTGAACTCAGTTGAAATATGTGATTGATTTACTGTTTCAGTTTTATAAGATAACAAAGACAGTCTCAATCACTTATACATTAATGCTGCAGTCAGTCTGATAAGTGTATAACAGTTTATTTACTCATCTTAAGAAGCAGTTGAATCACTCAAAAAGAAATTCAGTCTGAGATGATGCTATAGTGCAGGCTATTATTACTGTAAGAGATAAACTGGTATATTACTACAGCAAAACAGAACAATCTTTTGCAGAGTACTATGCTGTAGCAGCTCTACTAGATCTCTCTCATCAAGTTAATATCTACACTTCTCAAGATTGAACAGAGGAGGAATAAGACTCATATGTCAAATTAGTCTGAGACTACTACAATGCCAACTATCAGAGATTTGAATGAGCAGATGTTCAAGATATGAAGACAGTGAAATACAATTCTCTAGTAAGTAATAATCTTTGATAATGCTTCATATTATATAGAACTATAATACTAACTTTGAAACAGAACTTGTATACATTGATTGCAACTGAAAATCAGGCAAAACTACATGCTTGTAAAACTGAATTTAACTGCTATCTTCAAGATAATTCAATGAATTTACACATCAAATCAATTCTAGAGTTATGAAAAATTGTTGAGAGTATATATTCAACTGTTGCACTGATAGCACATGATATTCTGACAATTTCATTGACAGAGGTGAGAATGAAGCAAAAGTTCAACTCAAGTTGAGATATTTATCACTATCACTGAGAACAATTACAAGGAGAAACAATCAAGAAACTCATAATTATAAAACATAGAATTATCAGACAGTTTAATACCTCTGATCACAGTATATCAGAGAAGTGTAGTTTTCATGAGAAAGTGAAGAATAAACTTGCACAAGAATGTATTTAGTTGTTTCATGAGCATTATCAATAATCATTATCAAATTCTGATTATATAAGCAATCACTGAATGAACTGAATGAGACTGATTTTGATCTTCAGTCTCAGTCTCATTTTGATTTTGAAAGAATGATCATCTTTCACAGTTTATCCTGGAAAATTACTCTCATTTCACTGTTCTTGAATTAAATCTGGTCATTTTTCACGCCATTTCTCTCAGAAATGGTCCATTTTCAGATTTTTTTGAGGCTTGGTTCTGGTGGGACTCACGCCAAGAAATGTATGAGATCAGACCAAATGAAATCAAATGTGAAATTCATGGTCCCGGCGGCCAGTCTAGTCATCTCATTATTCTTCATCTCAATGTTAAGATTCTTTATCAGTGTTTACATCACAAGTTAAACCATATGAGTAATGCAGGAGATATGACCTTGTTTATCATTTCAGAAATGCAAAGCCAATTTTTACTTCAAGCTCTTCATCATAGTGTAGTTATTCACAGCATTGTCAGTTGTAATTGTAAGAAGACTGAGACTAATATCTCAATAGTTATTTTTAATCACAGTCATTAATATCTCTGTTATATAATTCTTAGTATGACTACTGATCAATGATTTAAATTCAATTAATGTCTCTTAATAAGTTCAGTTCTCATCAATATAATAATATGTAACTCTCATAAATACAAGATTGTTTATACTAGTTCATACATTCACTGTGAGAGATACTCTTCAATGATTCTTCAACTCTGATTCTAGATGTTGCATATTAACTTTGTAGTGTATCTCAAGATTGAACTGAAGACAGAATTGATATGAAATATAAAGATTTGAATTAAGCATTTGAAGAAGTATTCAGAATTCAGGATTTTCAATTGATTAAAGAGAAAGATTCAGAGATATACACATGTGAAGTAATTATTCATGAAAGTTATCAGATGAGAGTTGTGAAATCAGAGTACTGATACAGAGTCATTTTCACATGATTTTCTTGAAATTAGAAAGTTAGTATTATCAAAAATCATTATCTGATAGAGTAACTTATCAACTCAGTAGTAATTTTCTAATTATTTTTCTTTTATTGTCTGCATTCTGATGACTTCAGATGTTGAGAAATTTCTTCAGAGTTATAATCAGTTTATAATGAATGTTTCTGAATAAAGTTACAGTGATTGCAGCAAAGAGATGACTCTTCAGTAATCTGCAATGCAACCTGTTGATAATTATTTCATAGTTTATCTTGATATTTGTGTTGAGTTTTTCATAAATTTTGTGACCTGAAATCAGATGTGAAGAATGAAGTGATCATTTATTGTGATTGAAAGAGAGTATTCTGTATTGAATTGTAAACAATGTAGACTTTGTAATTCACAGTGATTTCTTAAAGAGTTTGTGAATCTTCAATAGAAGTAAAAGAAGTGAAAGAAATGAATTCAGAAGACATGATAATAATTTGAGAAAGATGATAATTTATTTTCAATAACTGATCACTGATGTGTGTAAGAAGAATTAATATAAGAGAAAATAATCTTGTTTCTTAGCTTAGTTATAATTTTAGTACTAACTCAGATTGAATATTATTGATGTATAAAAGTAAATAAACAATCTTAATTAATCTCTGTTATATTTCTTGAAATATATTAATATTGTGAAAGAGAGTGTTATCAAATTGTGTTATCAGATAATATTATTAAAAATATATTAATATTATGAATATTAATGTTGAAAAAATGTTGATACTTATACATTATAGTGATTTGTGAATCATGATAGTTAAATATATATATATATATATATCATTCCTGACTTGATTACAACTTGTACAATAATTTTTGAAAACTCAAAATCAATTTTAATTATTAATAATTAAAAACTTAAACTTACAACTAACTAATATAAAAAGAAAAAAATCTACTTCTTCTCTTTCTCATTCTTCTTATCATTCTCTATAATTCACTTCTCATTCTTCTTCTTCTTCTTCTTCTTCTTCTTCTTCACATCTGAGATGATAATCATCTCAAAATCTTTCTTCACTATCTTCTCAGAGAAGAGTTTCTGCTGCTTTCTCTCAGCCAGATCAATCTGCATCTCAAAATCCCGCATTTCCTGATCTGCTGTCTCAGGTTCCATCTCAGCAGTAAGCAGATTGACATGCTCAGAGAGTAGAACTGTCTTCTCAATATTCTGAATCATGAAGTGCATTTGAGACCTGAACAAGACCTCAATTCCCTCCTTCTCTATCAGCTCCTGCTAATCAATTAGAGAACAGAAGTATTATCAAAAATCATTATCTCTCAATAAAAAACTTATCAGTTTTGACTTCTTTGTCTCTTACTTCAATACCTTCTCAATCTTCTTCTATCACTGCTTATTTACAGTAATACTCTTCTTCTCTCTCTCTCTCTTTATCTTAGTCTCAAATCATTCTCAGAACTTCTTCTGATCTCACTGCTGCTGTATGAGACTCTTCACTGTCTTCTTTTTCAATCTCTCACAAGCAGCATCATTCACATTATTTCTATACTTAGTTCAGTCTAAATCTATCAGAAGTGTTACTTAAAATCATTATCATTCTACTCTCTTACAGAGCCTCTTCAAGGTATTATAACATGTCTTGTAATCTGTCTTCTCATGCTTGAATACCTTCTTCTTCTCTTTCTTCAATCTGTGACAGCGCTCACGCGCCTTGGTGGTCCGCAGGACCGCAGAATATTTGAAGAGAGATGATATAATTGATTTTAATAAGTATTAAGAGAGAGGTGAAGACAGGCAATAATATAATAATAATGATGATGATGATGATGATGATGATAATAATAATAATGATGATGATGATGATGATGATGATAATGATGATAATAATGATGAAAGAGAGAGTGCATCAGAATATATTATTGACTTATCAAATATAAAGAGATAAAGAAACTATTAACAGCTTTCAGAAATGTACAGAAACAGCTACAGTATTGCATAGTAATATTATCTTCATTTAATACATGCACTATTGATATTCTTTGTATGCATTTATCATATAATCTATATCAGAGATACATGCAGAAAACAGATCTTTGTTACTAGAGAGAATGATTGCAGTGATTCTCTGTTTTCATATTATAAAGATAAGTTATTCTCATTTCTTTCTTCTCTCTTTTCTCTTCTTCTTCAACTCATCACTAAGTTCAAGCTGGTATGAAAACTATTAAAACACTTATAGAAACTCTTAAATTGAAGAGTATAAACTAATCAAATTTTAAATGCAGATGAATTAAATTAATTCAATAATACTAATTATTCATTCTCTTCTCAATAAAACAACAGTCATGTCTTCCCTCTCTCTCTCAAATGAAACATGACTCATGAAAAGCAAGTATCACGTCAGATTATAATGATCAACACAGTCTCAGTACATAGAGCTGTATACATACAGTGCATGCTGAACTGAGAGACTGTGTGAGTTACAAACTGACAGCAGCATCTCAGAGAGAGCTGTGCAGTGTGAGAAAGCTGTAACTCTCAGTTATATATGCAGAGAGTGAATTGCTGCAGTAAGTGTATATGCATTGCATGAAAGTAACACTTTTTAATAACACTCACTCAGTCTCTGATATTATGAAAATAGAGTCTCTCTGTGAGATCTGTTTTTATCAGAAGTTGAGAGATCTTATATTTCTCAAGATGATCTTTGTACACCTTGTCTATGAAATTGATGAGAGAAATCATTGATTTCAGTGTTCTGTTCTTGATATTATTTAAGTGACAGCAGAGTTCACTCTGATCACACTTTTTAAGTGTATATTTTCTAATTATTCACATTTATACAGATATATACTGATTATTTATTAGATGATATTAAGATAATGACTCATCACAGCTGTGTTACTCTCACTGTGAGAGATACACAGTTGATAATGAACATTGCAAAGACTCTGAGAAGTAAGTATTTTGAAAGTGCTGTAGTTCTGCAATCTTGATTTTTTTTTGTTTTTATTTTTTATTTTTTTCTTTTTCTTTTATTTTTTTTTATTGTGATTTTTTCTTGTGTTTGTTTTGTTTTTTGTTTTTTGTTTTTTTTTATATTTTATGTTTTTTTCATAATTAAAATTATATGAATTATGATCTGTATTCAGAAAAGTAATAATATTTAATAATACTCTCTATTGAATTTTCAACAAATGAGCACTATGTTATAATATTATATAAGTGAGAAGTGATTTCATGATCTCATTTAATACTATTCTCAATAATGAGATCAGAATGAAAATGTGACTAAGAATTCAAACATATTCTTTATTCAGAACTAGATTTTTATTTGAAAAGTGAATCTGAAATCTTTAATATTTGAAATAATATGATTTGAAATCAATGTGATGAACACAAACCATGACCAGAAGTAATGCTTTTAGACAATGTGACAACTGTAAAGTTTGATCCTGATCTCAGACACAGTTACACAGTCAGTCTAGTGACAGATTCACTGAGCTCAGAGACTGAGTGAGTTCTGGTTTAAGATAGAACATATTAAGAAAACTAAGAACTCAGCAGACAGACTCTCTCACAGATCAGACTATGTTAAGAAGATCAGAGTAACAGACACAGAGAGACTAGAGAAGATAGAAAAGCTTCACAGAATACTCAGACTGAGTGTTGTGAAGAGATTGACTGAAGAGTCTCTCAATTCTCTGTAAGAGAAGAGAAGGAAGAGAGAGAAGAAGTCTGCACAACTACTTTTCATAACACTGAGAGTTAACACTCTGAGAATCTCTGCAAGAATTCTTGAAGAGAGTATCTATAATCTGAAGAGTTTGTAAGCTTTGAGAAGCACTGTGAAAGACCTGATACAAGAGAAAACAGAGTATAAGTCTTTGTAAGATCTTCTATTCAGATTGTCTGAACTGCAACTGAAGAATGAATATACTCAGCATATTCAGAAACTGCTCATAGCAGGAATCAATCCTGTAGAAATAAAGAATTGAAGTGACTTAAATGACCTCTTGTAAAAAGAGAGCTGAATTTATGTGCTTATGAATAATTTTCTATGTATAGAACTCATTAAAAGACATCATGACTCTTCTCTAGCAGGTTATTTTATAGATACTAGAACTCATGAGTTGCTTATAAGAAAATACTTCTGACTGAAGATGTGAGAACTTGTGAAGAAGATAATGAATTCTTGTGCTGTTTATCAGAGTTTATGAGTAGTATGATTCAGATTATATGAAGAACTTACTTCTCTACTCATTCTGCAGAAACCTTGAGAACAGCTAGAAATGAATACTCTTATAAGCCTCTCTGAAAGTAAGAACATATATGATGTCTGCTTTGACAGTGTGCTGGTGATAGTGAATTACTTCATCAAGATAACACACTTTATACTCACTTACAAGAACTTTGAAGTTAAAGAATTTGACTCACATCTTCATTTATAATGTGATCTGATTGCATGAGTTGTCTGTGAACATTATCTCAGATAGAGAATCAATCTTCATAGAAGAGTTCTAATCTGATCTGATAACTATACTGAAGATCTCACAAGATCTAAGCACAGCTTTTCATCAACAGACAGATGATCAGACAGAATATCTGATAAGTATATTGAAACAGTATCTACAGTACTTTGTCAATTACAATCAGAATAACTGAATGCATTAATTATCACTCACAGAGTTCACATATAATAACTCAAAGTATATTAGCACAGATAAAACTCTCTTTGAGATACTCACTGAGACTTATTCATGAATAATCTTGATAAACTCATGAGAGTACACTATAGAGTGTGATGATGTCTGTGAACAGGCTGAGAGAATTCAGAAGATTTGAGAGAAAGCCTGTAAATTCTTGAGAAAGATTCAAGAGTATCAGAAGAGATACTATGACTTTAAGCACATTGTAAAGAGTTTCAAGAAAGATAATAGAGTCTTTATTATTATTATTATTATTCTTCAATTATAGATGTATGCAGTCAGAGACTATGACATCTATCTGAGAACTTTAGTTCTCAGGGTTTTTTCTATGTCTGTAAAGTTAACTATTATACATTCATCAATTTCAGATATGCAAAATCAGAAAATTCCAGCCCAGAATACAAAAACTGTTTACAAATTACAGTGTTTTAACATCTTTTGATACTTTGAAACCATTTGACAATATCATGACAAAAGAAAAGAGAAAAAGAACACAGTCTCAAAGATAGACACATTAAATAAATAGATAGGAAGAAATTGAAAGAAAAAGATAAAGAAAAAGATAAAGTAAAGAGAGACTATAACAAAACAAATTATTAAAAGAGAGTGTATAGCTGTTTTAACAGACTATATCTGATTAATTTCCTCCTCTTCATACTCAGATAATTCTGAATTTAGCCATTTTCTTATAGCTGCTTGAGTTTCTGATAGAAAGTCTATTAAGTATTTAATTCCTGTCTCAGTTGAGAATAAGAATCTCATATTTAATTGATTTAGATCATACTTCTCTTTCAATCTGACTCTGAGACTATTGTATAATGCACAGTGCATTACAATATGCTCAGAATTCTCATTTGTATTGCAGAATGAGCATTCTATTGAGTCAAATCTATCATCAAATCTTTGTATATAAGATTTGAAATAGCCATGTCCTAGTTTCAGCTGTATTATAGATGAGAATATTTTCTTTTTACATTTAATTGAACAAGATTTCCACTTGGGTTTTGTTTCAAATCTTGAATAATGTATACTCTTCTTTTGTTTCTGCCAGCTTTCATTCCACTTGTCTAAACAAGATTCTTTTATTTTTCTCTTTATAAAAGACCAGGACACAATTTTTTGAATAGATCTGCTTAATTCTGCACCCTTTTTTGCAGCTGAATCAGCCAATTCATTACCATGAATATTCATGTGAGCAGGAACTCAGTGCAGATGAATTATCAGCTTTGATGTTCTTCTCTTTTGAATTTTCAAAACAGAGTTTAAGATCAGTTCAAGATTCATTTGATCATTATGAATCTGACTATTTCTAAGTCTTTTTAAAGCAGCTTGACTATCAGAGAATATCCATGCCTCTTTCAAACAATTTCCTCTTTTATGAGATTTTATTTCAATGAGTTTGAAAGCTTTCACTATTGCAAATAGTTCAGCATCAAAGACTTCACATTCAGAGCCTAGATTCCAGAAATCTGAGATAAAATTAATATTATCTTCAGTATAAGCAATGCCTGCGCCTAATCTATTCAAGTTCTCATTTTTTGAGCCATCTGAATAAACCAGAATAGAGTCTTTTATATTGATTGTAGAAATTCTCTTCAAATGCTGTTCATATTCTTTCTCTTTTGATAGTTCACTTATTTGTAAGTCTATAAGAGATTCAAGCTTTTCTCTCCAGGGAGATAACTTCTCATGATCAACTTTTTCAACATTTAAAGAAGAAAATTGATTTTTAATCAGAGGGCATAGTCTGTACAGTTGAGAAGGCATTTTCTTTGAAGAATTATTTTCATTCCAATCAAGAAATCTATTTCAATCCAGTTCATTTCCAGAATTAATTGATGGAAATGAAGAAGAGACTCTTTCTCTGATTATATGATTTGAGCTCATCTTTACAACTCTCAGAGCATAGTTCATACAGGCCTTTTCAAATCTAATAGCAGAAGGAGGAATTGAAGCTTCAATTTCCATTGCTTTAATAGGAGATGATTTGAATGCTCCCAGAATTCTTCTCAAGGCTCTGTTTTGCAGACTTTGAAAGAGTTCAGTGAAATTCCCTTGATTATTCCATCAAACTTGAACTCCATAATCAGCTACTGATGTAATACAGGCTATATATAACTGTCTCATAGCCTGGAAGAATAGACCTCTCTCTGTATTTGATAGTCTGATTATGTTGTTCAATAGTCTTTCTGCCTTGACAGTTCTTTGTTGAATGTGATATTTAAAATTCAACTTGGAGTTTAACCATACTCCTAATCATTTGACATTTACACTGGGTTTAATCTCTCTATTTAAAAGAGTTAGAGATAGTTCTTTCTCATTGAGTCTAGAAAAGAAATGAATTAACTCAGTTTTATCCATATCAAATTGAATTTGATTGATATCTGCTCTAACAAAGATTTCCTTTGCAGCTTCTTCAATTACTTTCAAATTCTCTTTGATAGTTTTTGAGCTGTAAACTAGACCAATATCATCCACATAACTCGGAGATCGCACTATTCTCATATTTCTATTTTTGAATAGATATGCAGTGTATATTGCAAATAAAATGAGTGAGATTGGAGATCCCTGTGGTACTCCTATTTTTATCTCAGTCTTGTCTTGTTTCATTCCATCAAAGAAGATTTGTATAATTCTTTTAGACATAAAACAGTTAACTCATTTTATTAGAGAAAGTGGCAGTTTTAATATCTTCAATGTCTGAATTAACTTTGACTTTGAAACATGATCAAATGCTCCCTTTATATCAATAAAAACTGCAGTTGAGACCAGACCCTCATGCTTTGCTATTTGAATATCATGAACAACTGAGAGAACAGTGTCAATTGCAGAACACTGTTTTCTACCTCCCATTTGTTCACTGAATAAAAGAGAATCATCTATAGAGCTTATAAAAGATAGTCGAGTAGCTATTATCTTTTCTAAAACCTTTCCTAAACAGTTCAATAGAGATATTACTCTATATGACTTAGAAATTGAAGTTTTTCTATTAGGTTTTGCAAGAATCACTCCAGTGGCTTCTCTCCAGCATTCAGGATGATATCCATTTTTCAAGAGATTGAAAAAGAGCTCAAAATATTCATTCTTTAAGTAGAAATATGTATTTTGAATAATCAAGTGATTAATTGAATCAGGAGATAATAGAGTCTGACTGAGTCTAGAAAACATTATTATATAGAGATCTAGTAAGAAGCTGAATCTCTTACAGACAGAGTCTTATAAGATTGTGAAGAAAGTTAGCTTACAGTTCTACAGATTGAAACTGCTATCTGAGTTACAGATATATAATATTTTTTCATATCTCTTTACTTTATAATATAGGAAATTCTCAGAAGAGAACTCTGTGACTCATCACTCTATTTGCAAAATACTAGACAGTGAAAGAGAATATTAGATTAAAGAAATTATTAACTCAGAGAAGTGAGATCATGAGCTCTGATTAGACTGACCGTGTGACCGTGTCTGGGACCAGGACCAGATTTTTTGATAGTCCCATTACCAATTCGACTGATCCCATTACACGGTTTTATCATTAAATAGTAGTCCCATACTGTCCCAGTGGGACTTACTGTCTACTCTTGTCACATTTTCCAAATGGGACCATGATTTCCACTTCTCAATTTAAATTATTTTTATTGCTTTAAATGACTTTAAATCTCATTTGAGCGTTACCAAAAAGCGTTACTTTTTAAAAAATTAAAAATAGTCTAAAAAAAACCTTAAAATGTCTAAAAATAGTAACTTTATGCCAAGAATGGGACTAAATGGGACCAAATGGGACCACTTTCTCATTTTTTTCAAGTCATGGTCCCATTTTAAGATCTGATATATAGTCACTTTGCATGGTTTTTTGATAGCCAGTCCCAGCGGGATTCACGCCAAGAAATGTATGGGACCAGACCAAATGGGACCAAACGTGAAATTCATGGTCCCGGCGGCCAGTCTAGCTCTGATTTAAGATTCAGTGATAAGAATATTCTGATAAGATGAATAAGTTCACTTGAGAATCATCTGAGCAGATAAGACATCTGCAGAAGCTAAGATATGACTTTTATACTGTGAATTCTGATAAGTCAGAATAGCACAGTCTTTGCTAAGAATCTGATTATAACAAAGATATTAACACTGTTATTTATGAATTCTAGTCTATAAGACAATGAGTTTCTACTGAGATGAACAGTCTGCAGTATATGCAAGAAAAGAAGAAATCATATTCTCATTAAAACTAAAAAACAAGAAAATAAACAGGGCTGTGAACACAATTTAGAGATTAATAATGAAAAAACAAAGAAAACTCACACTCACATTCTTAACACTCATAACACTTAATTCTCTCACAACTATCAATTTTCTTCTTCAAAGAAGCAGAGAGTATCATACTCACAGTACAGATAATTATTGCATTTGATACAAAGATTATCAGAAATGTACAGACTTCAGAGAAGCTGAATATCAGAGTGCATGCAATTGCAGCAGAACCTTGAAGACTGATCATCTGTGTATGTGATTAGATATCTCTTACAAAGCTGTATCTGCTTTCTCAGTTATGCTGAAGTATTCAGTCTGAAAATAATTGAGATATGAAGAGAGAGCTCATCTGCTCAGATTAACTTCTGTTATAAATTCATGACATTCACATTATCTTGATTACCTGAATTTTACAGGTATCTGAGAACTCATCTCTTATCAACAATGAGATTGCAGAAATGCACTGCAGTGTGAGAATCATTGATAGAAAATCTAGACATATTCACATATGTCTGATCAGAGATTGTGTGAGCAAAGAAGAAGTGATCATAGATCTGCAGAGCTGCAGAAGACACTGATAACACTGAGAGCTTTATAAGAACTGTTAGCTAGAGTCTGTAAGAAATTACTTATAAGAAGACTTACAGTAAAGAAGAGAACTGCACTGCTTGAAGTCAGAAACTGATCTAAGAAAGGCATGAGATTGACCGCTGACCTGAAGATCAGTTGCAGTGACAGAGCTGAAAGAGATGAAGACACAGTTATAAGTGACAGCATTTCTGCTTCATCAGCTGATAAAAAGTGATCAGAGAAGTTATGAGAATACTCATGAGAAGCTCAGCAGTAGTCAGACATTATTTATGAAGATATTGAAATTGAAAAATTTTTTTATTCTTGAGAAGTTCTTGAATTAATACACAGATATTGTCAGAAACACTCTCTCTCTATCATCTGAGTGAAAACACTTTGCAGATGAATGAGAATACTCACAGTTTATGAGAATGAGAGCTGTTACAGAAAAAGAGAAAAGAAGATAAGATTCTGTGAACAGATCTGAGATATTTATACTACTCTAGAGAGGTTTGCTTACACTGTGAGTGATTTCACAGAACAGTCAGATCACTCTAATAAACAAGAGTGATTGTGAATCACAGACCTGAATCTTTCTATGTGACTACAAAGAGTGATTGCAGATTGTGAATATCTTGATTCTACAATTCTACAGAGTTGATGAAAGAATAAAAAATTCCTCACAATTCTACAGTGTCAAAGAACAATGATTTGTAAGAATGAGTGAAAGATCAACTCATGAATACTTCTCTTTAATAAGAATAATCTCACAGAGAGTGATTCATCTGTGAGATGAATCTGTGTGATAGTCACATAAGAATCTTATGAAAATGATTAAGAGTCAACTGAAACTCTTCTGTATGAAAGATATGAGATAAATCTGTGTAATAGTCAGAGAAGAATCTATAAATTACAAAGAATCTCACAGAATAAGAAACTGAGTGACAGACTCTTTTCTCTTTGTAATAATAAGGGATTTTTCCTCACTGAGGTTTTTTATAGATATAAAGAGTTTTTAGTGAGTATCACTGCAGTGCTGAGCTAATTCTATGAAGTCACTCAGTGAAAGGCTTTACAGATGAAGCCTTAGAGAGAGAGAAGTATGTAAGAAATTTCACTTCTTACAGATTCTTTATCTCTATTTCTATCTCTTATGTAATCAATAGAGCTAGCAGCCCTTGACTACACACAACTATATAGACTGAAGTTCACAAATACTATTCACAACTCAGCTTGAATGCTATTATACATTTGACTTCTATATTTTATCTTTCTATCACAAATACTTCTAGTAGTTAACAGTACATATCACACCAAGCTGCAAACATCTGAATAATCGCCTGTGAGTACTTATTCTTACATTTTACTGTATTCTTCATCAATGTCAGAATCAAGAGATTCATTGTTGAAAGTTTTAACTGATTATAGTTATTTTCTCAGATATCAATTATTCATCAGAGGTTCTAGTGATGTTCTCAGCAGACATGAGTCTGAGAAGTGAAAACTCTCTCAATAGCATCACTGCAGACCCGCTGAAGCAATAGATAAAAAAATAGACAAGAGTAATTAAATAAGAGAGCTGAGATTTCTCTGATCTAGAAGATTCAATTCTCTACAGTGTATTAATAATTCTTTCATAGATTCATCTACAGAAACCTTGTTACAACTTTTACTTTCTTTAAATAATTAAGTTTAACTAACTTTTCAGCTCTGAGCAGTTATTGCTAATCTCTCTGAGTCAGTCTAAAGACCTCACTGAGCCATTCAATCAGTAGTAGCAATGAGTGATGTGTACAAAGAGTAGAGACATAATCAGTACAAGCTGATGACTTATATCTACTAGGCATTTCTCATTGAAGAGCAATAATTGTAATACTCTATTCTCAGCATAACAGAGTTTAACAAGATTATTCAGATCTCTCAGTCAAGATAATGTACTTACTGACCCTGTCAGTGTAGCGCATGTGCGGCTCAGAATATCTAAGAGTATCACAGATCTGTTACTATTTCAAACTTTTATTAGCTTGAGCTGATAGTCTCTCTAAGAAGTGAGCAGTCTGCAAATGTGAGCTGAGCTATTTAGCAGGTTAAGATCTCATTCATTATCATAATTAAGTAGATAAATCACTTCATTAACTAAGAACAGTCATACATCATCATTTAAAAGATCAAGAAAGAGCTCTTAATCTGTCAATTCTTATTTTGTCTGAATCTGATGAGTTTCCCTGTGTTGAGTCAAATTAAGCCGCAGGCTTCACACCTTGTGATGCTCTTTCATCAATTTCTTTAAGTTTCAGTCTTGTGATCATACTCTCTTTTTTGCCCCGGTGGCTGAATGGTTAATGCAGCCACCTGGTAGCGCCTTGGCATGGGAAATCAAGGTGTGTGGGTTCGAAACCCGCAGGGGATACATTAAATCCGGAACTCAAGCACCTCAGGTTTTTAATAAATACAGAGGTGTACAAATCGCTTCAATAAAATCGCTCTATGTTTCTGGGCTGGGAAGTTATTATCGCATGTATCTAATTGTCACTTCTTTGTATTTTCTATGTTCTTGTTATCTTGATGTGGTCTCAACACCTGTATTTCCTCCTGTATAATCAACACTTGACCTGTATTTAACATCACGCAAGGACTCATCATAAGCTCCGCTTGCATATGAGTATAATGAAAGAATAATAATAATAATAATAATAATAATAATAATAATAATAATCATACTCTCTTCAGAACTTAAAAACTTTGATTTCTTATAAGATGCTGAACAGGTCATTATAAGAACTCTGTTCAATTCCTAGTCAGTATAGTTTATAATTAAGATTATAATAATATCTGATTATTTTTCTTTTTATTACTTTGTTCTTAAAGTTGCAAGTCAGTTCACTGAAATCTCAGTGTATAATGAGATAACACTTCTCATGACTCTATCTCTTTGCAGTCATTTTATTCATGACTGAGACTTCAAGCTAACAGGTTTATAATAGTTTTTATGATATACTCTTCATTTGCAGATATTTAATACTGAATGAGCAGAGCTCTGTCAGAGATGTAATTGATCTGATTGACTACTGTACTTATCTGATCTTCACATATCTCTCACTAGATTACAATTCAATCAGGTTTGTTATCAGATGCACAGTCTTACTGTTCTTTGAACAGATCAGCTCTATTACTAGAATTGTTTAGCATTAGTTGTTAATCTATATAATACTGCATTATCACTCTAGAGCAGAATCTTTGCAGTACTTCTATCTTTATAAACTTATTGACTTCTTTGAAACTTCAGGCACATCAGTAGATTCAAATCACTCAAAGAGTCTCAGAGAACAAGATTTAACACCTCATCACATCTGCTTCATTTTTAAACTGTCTGCTATTATGTGTATATCTCATAAGAATAAGAGCACTTCAACTAGTGAGAGAGTTAAGTGCAATGTCTGTCATCTTGTGCCAGAGGCATTTCATCTCTCTTCATACAGTTCTAGTAATTGAACACTCTCAGAAAAGATGTTTTGCTATTTGAGACATGTAGCATCTTAGACAGTGTTGTAGTTTCATTCAGATTACACCTGTTCTGACTTTGACTAGAATTCTTTTTCAGTAAAGATCACTAAATTCAGAATAGTCAATTGTTTGATAATAAAGACTTTTTCAGATACTTCTTTCTGAGATTTCAGTCAGGTCTATGCTATCTCTTCTACAACTGTCTTTAAGAGGCCTAAGCAGGTTCTTTGACACATAGGTGTTCTTCAGTAGATGTTGATACATTTTCTTACAGAGGGCTGAGATTGAAATTGACTGATTAAGTCTTTGACTTCACACCTCTGTGTGTCTAAATCTCACAATGTTTTCAGATATCTGAGACTGTTGCAGCAGTCTGATTCACTCTTGTGAGAAAATCTTCACCACTCTTTTTACCACTGCTATATATCTCTGTAAGAGTTTATTTTCTACTCTTGAGAAATTTCATATCTGTGATATAATTAAGATAGGTTCATTCAGATCTTTCTCTTCAAATAGGTCTTTTCACACTTCAGTATTTCACCTTGATGCGTTATAACTCTTACTTAATACAGAGTGATATCAGAAGTATATATTCTCTATATCATTTCAGCTGCTCAGTGATACATCTCACTTTCTACAAGCTTTGCTTCATCAACTTCAGAAGAACTTATTATTATTATTATTATTATTCTTCAATTATAGATGTATGCAGTCAGAGACTATGACATCTACCTGAGAACTAAAAGTTCTCAGGGTTTTTCCTATATCTGTAAAGTTAACTATTATACATTCATCAATTTCAGATATGCAAAATCAGAAAATTCCAGCTCAGAATACAAAAACTGTTTACAAATTACAGTGTTTTAACATCGTCTGATACTTTGAAACCATTTGACAATATCATGACAAAGGAAAAGAGAACACAGTCTTAAAGATAGACACATTAAATAGATAGACAGAAAGAAATTGAAAGAAAAAGATAAAATAAAGAAAGACTGTAACAAAACAAATTATTAAAAGATAGTATATAGCTGTTTTAACAGACTATATCTGGTTGATTTCCTCCTCTTCATATTCAGATAATTCTGAATTTAGCCATTTTCTTGTAGCTGCTTGAGTTTCTGATAGAAAGTCTATTAAGTATTTAATTCCTGTCTCAGTTGAGAATAAGAATCTCATATTTAATTGATTTAAATCATACTTCTCTTTCAATCTGGCTCTGAGACTATTGTATAATGCACAGTGCATTACAATATGCTCAGAATTCTCATTTGTATTACAGAATGAGCATTCTATTGAGTCAAATCTATCATCAAATCTTTGTATATAAGATTTGAAATAGCTATGTCCTAGTTTCAGCTGTATTATAGATGAGAATATTTTCTTTTTACATTTAATTGAACAAGATTTCCACTTGGGTTTTGTTTCAAATCTTGAATAATGTATACTCTTCTTTTGTTTCTGCCAGCTTTCATTTCACTTGTTTAAACAAGATTCTTTTATTTTTCTCTTTATAAAAAACCAGGACACAATTTTTTGAATAGATCTGCTTAATTCTGCACCCTTTTTTGCAGCTGAATCAGCCAATTCATTGCCATGAATATTCATATGAGCAGGAACTCAGTGTAGATGAATTATCAGCTTTGATGTTCTTCTCTTTCTTTTGAATTTTCAAAACAGAGTTTAAGATCAGTTCAAGATTCATTTGATCATTATAAATCTGACTATTTCTAAGTCTTTTCAAAGCAGCTTGACTATCAGAGAATATTCATGCCTCTTTCAAACAATTTCCTCTTTTATGAGATTTTATTTCAATAAGTTTGAAAGCTTTCACTATTGCAAATAGTTCAGCATCAAAGACTTCACATTCAGAGCCTAGATTCCAGAAATCTAAGATAAAATTGATATTATCTTTAGTATAAGCAATGCCTGTGTCTAATCTATTCAAGTTCTCATTTTTTGAGCCATCTGAATAAATCAGAATAGAGTCTTTTATATTGATTGTAGAAATTCTCTTCAAATGCTGTTCATATTCTTTCTCTTTTGATAGTTTACTTATTTGTAAGTCTATAAGAGATTCAAGCTTTTCTCTTCAGAGAGATAACCTCTCATGATCAAGTTTTTCAACATTTAAAGAAGAAAATTGATTTTTAATCAGAGAGCATAGTCTGTACAATTGAGAAGACATTTTCTTTGAAGAATTATTTTCATTCCAATCAAGAAATCTATTTCAATCCAGTTCATTTTCAGAGTTAATTGATGAAAATGAAGAGAAGACTCTTTCTCTGATTATATAATTTAAGCTCATCTTTACAACTCTCAGAGTATAGTTCATACAGGCCTTTTCAAATCTAATAGCAGGAGAAGGAATTGAAGCTTCAATTTCCATTGCTTTAATAGGAGATGATTTGAATGCTCTCAGAATTCTTCTCAAGACTCTGTTTTGCAGACTTTGAAAGAGTTCAGTGAAATTCCCTTGATTATTCCATCAAACTTGAACTCTATAATCAGCTACTGATGTAATACAGGCTATATATAACTGTCTCATAGCCTGGAAGGATAGACCTCTCTCTGTATTTGATAGTCTGATTATGTTGTTCAATAGTCTTTCTGTCTTGACAGTTCTTTGTTGAATGTGATATTTAAAATTCAACTTGGAGTTTAACCATACTTCTAATCATTTGACATTTACACTGGGTTTAATCTCTCTATTTAAAAGAGTTAGAGATAGTTCTTTCTCATTGAATCTAGAAAAGAAATGAGTTAACTCAGTTTTATTCATATTAAATTGAATTTGATTGATATCTGCTCTAACAAAGATTTCCTTTGCAGCTTCTTCAATTACTTTCAAATTCTCTTTGATAGTTTTTGAGCTGTAGACTAGACCAATATCATCCACATAACTCAGAGATCGCACTATTCTCATATTTCTATTTTTGAATAGATATGCAGTGTATATTGTAAATAAAATGAGTGAGATTGAAGATCCCTGTGATACTTCTATTTTTATCTCAGTCTTGTCTTGTTTCATTCCATCAAAGAAAAGTTGTATACTTCTTTTAGATATAAAACAGTTAACTCATTTTATTAGAGAAAGTGGCAGTTTTAATATCTTCAATGTCTGAATTAACTTTGCCTTTGAAACATGATCAAATGCTTCTTTTATATCAATAAAAACTGCAGTTGAGACCAGACCCTCATGCTTTGCTATTTGAATATCATGAACAACTGAGAGAACAGTGTCAATTGCAGAACACTGTTTTCTACCTCTCATTTATTCACTGAATAAAAGAGAATCATCTATAGAGCTTATAAAAGATAGTCAAGTAGCTATTATCTTTTCTAAAACCTTTCCTAGGCAGTTCAATAGAGATATTACTCTATATGACTTAGGAATTGAAGTTTTTCTATTAGGTTTTGCAAGAATCACTCCAGTGGCTTCTCTCCAGCATTCAGGATGATATCCATTTTTCAAGAGATTGAAAAAGAGCTCAAAATATTCATTCTTTAAGTAGGAATATGTATTCTGAATAATCAAGTGATTAATTGAATCAGAACCTGCAGTAGTTTTAACAGAACTTGAGAAGATAGCTGACTCTAATTCATCTTGTGTAAGATCAGGCCATTCCCAGTCATTTTCATCAATGTAGTTGAGAAGTGATATATTCTCTTTCTCTGAATCTGAATCTGAATCTGGTGAGTTCTGAAAGAGAATTCTCATGAAAGCTTGACATTTTTCCTCAAAAGAGTTTGCTGTATATGATTCATTCTGAAACTCATATTCTAAGGCTGGAAGTTTTGCTACACTTCTTGTTTTAGTATAGTTAAAAGCTTTAAAAACTTTCTTCTCTTATGCTTCTTCAAGAAATTTATTCCAGCAGTCTGTTTTAGCTCTTTTAATATCTGAAAAATATTCATTTCTGACAGCTTTGAACTCTTCATCAGATATTACATCATTCTTTCAATCTCTTCTAGCAGTAGCTAATTCTTTTCTTTTAGATGAGATATTCTCATTTCATCAAGGTTTTGAATACTCAGAAGATTTTCTCTTTAAAATATTATCTCTAACACTTGTTACAATAATACATGTAATAAGCTTCACTCTATTCTCAAGCATTTCATTTGAGATATCTTGACCAGAATTTCAATATAGCTCATTCTGTTTCAAAAGAACTTGATTGATGGAGAAAAATTGAGTGTATAAGTCACTTATATCTGAGATTATAACTAAGTGATGAACTGTCTTACTTCTACAGTTAGTTCCGTATGAATTATATCTATCATTAACTGACTTCAGATTGGCTTTTCCTCTGACTTCTTATCTAACTCACTTTCAAGAGCGTGAATTCAGTACATGTTGGTTTGAAAATGAGAGTTCATGAATACAAAGACTCAAGAATAAATCTCAAAGCTCAAACACAGTGTTCAAACTGTTAAAGATATGAACACTTTGCAATGTTCTGTTTCAGAGACTCAAAATGTGCATTCTGTGCCAGAGATCACAAAACTAGTGAGCATGAATGTGAAACATGCTCAAAAAGAGATGAAATATGTCAACACACTCTGCTTAAATGCTCTAATTGCAAAGAAAAACATGCATCTAGCTCAAAAGAATGTATGTTTGCTTCAAGAACTCAAAAGAACTGAAGAAAAGATGAAGCTGAAAGCAAATCTAGAACTGAAGAGAATAGTCAAGTCAGTAAACTCACAACTACAAGCTCAAAAAGAAGAAACTCTCAACTATCTAAATCTTCAAACTTCAATTCTTCAGCTAAATGTAAACAGAATTTGAATTCTCAAACTTCTGTTAAGATTAGAGAATTGAGAAATGACTCTGATAATAAACTAGATATAATACAAGCAGTTGAGATTCCTGCTTTTCAGAATAGTTATAATCTACTATCTAATGATAGTGATTAGATTCTACTCTACTCTCTTTTAGTATGAATATACAATAAAAACAACAAAAAAAGTTTAAAAACTCTTCAAAAATCACATTTATTCAAAATAATGTAGATAGAAACTCAAATTGCATTTATTCTTATCTTTAAATTGCATTTGAATAAAAAGTTGATTTTATACTGCTTCAGAAGCCGAATTTTGATACTGAGCAAAAATATGTTATTTCTCATTCAAGCTACTACTGCTTTTTATCTCAAAAGTCTGAGATAAAGTCAAGAGTAGTGATCTATGAAAGAAAGAGATCAAGATATTAATTTAATCTAAGATTTGATATCATGTCTGACTCTGATATTCTGGTGAATGATATTATAGATAAAGAGAATAAGTTTGATATCATACAGCTCATAAATATCTATAATGAAAAGTCATTGAAGAAAAATGATAACATCTGAACAATTAATAGAGAGTTTCTGAACATAACTTCATTAAGAAACTCTATAATTATAGGAGATTTCAATGCACATCATCTCTGATAAAATTCAGAATGCAAAAGAGCAGTAAGAGCTGATAATCTGATTGAATGAATCTTTGAGCATTCAATAGATTTAGTTAACAAGTCTGATTAACAAACATTCTTTAGAAAAGGCATGAAACAGAAATCTATTATAGATCTAACCTTCATATCACAAAATCTAATAGAAAGAAGATGTAAGAGGCCTACACCGAATAGATCAGTATAATATTATAGGTCTTATATAACAAAGATAAAAACGCTAGAGAAGGAAAGAAAGAGAAAGTGCGAGAATCAGCGATCGAGGTGGATATTTATACGCGTATGTGGTGGCGTACGCGGTGGAGCTTCGGGGCGGAAGAATATATGCGCGTTCGTAGCAGCCGAGGATCGGTGATCGAGAATGGCCGAGAATCGGAGTGGCGATCGAGAATGGCCGAGGATCGGAGCGTACGTAGAATCTGTGAAGTGTAACGGAATAGTCTATATGATTGCTCAGGGTGGCGGCCGAGGATCGGCGATCGAGAATGGCCGAGGATCGGAGTGTACGTGGAATCTGTGGAGTGTAACGGAATAGTCTATATGATTGATCAGGCGCAGCCCGCCACAGAAGACTTGTAAACTGATTTATTGATTCAAATGAGACATCAGAATCAGGTCATGAGATTATTCAATTTGATATTGAACTGAGTAAGAAATAAATGAGTGAAAATCCTCTTCTCTCTAATCAGTTTAACTTTGAAAAAGCTGACTGGAAGGCAGTTGAAGAAAGCATAAAACTGTTAAAATCTGAAAGACAGAGTGAGCTGTATTAGAATTCTGATCAAGATATTTCAAATGAAATGCTTGAGAATAGAGTGAAGCTCATTACATCTATTATTCTACTAAGTGTTAAAGACAATATTTCAAAGAGAAAGTCTTCTGAGTATTCAAAACCTTGATAAAATAAGAATATTATATCTAAAAGAAAATAATTGACTACTGCTAGAAGAGATTGAAAGAATGATATAATTTCTGATAAAGAGTTTAAAGCTGTCAGAAATGAATATTTTTCAGATATTAAAAAAGCTAAAACAGACTGCTGAAATAAATTTCTTGAAGAAGTATAAGAAAAAGAAGTTTTTAAAGCTTTTAACTATACTAAAACAAGAAGTGTAGCAAAACTTTCAATCTTAGAATATGAGTTTCAGAATGAATCATATACAGCAAACTCTTTTGAGAAAAAATGTCAAGCTTTTATAAGAACTCTTTTTCAAAACTCATCAGATTCAGATTCAGAGAAAGAGAATATATCACTTCTTAACTATATTAATGAAAATGACTGAAAATGACCTGATCTTACTCAAGATGAATTAGAGTCAGCTATCTTCTCAAGTTTAGTTAAGACTAGACTGACCGTGTGACCGTGTCTGAGACCAGGATCAAACTTTACAGTTATTATATTGTCTAAAAGCATTACTTCTGATCATGATTTGTGTTCATTACATTGATCTCAAATCACATTATTTCAAATATTAAAGATCTCAGATTCACTTTTCAAATAAAAATCTAGTTCTGAATAAAGAATATGTTTGAATTCTTAGTCACATTTTCATTCTGATCTCATTATTGAGAATGATATTAAATAAGATTATGAAATCACTTCTCACTTACATAATATTATAACATAGTGCTCATTTGTTGAAAATTCAACAGAGAGTGTTATCAAATATCATTACTTTTCTGAACACAGATCATAATTCATATAATTTTAATTATGAAAAAAATATAAAATACAAAAAAAAACAAAAAACAAAAAACAAAACAAAAACAAGAAAAAATCAGAATGAATGAAAAAAAAAAGAAAAGAAAAAGAAAAAAACAAAAAATAAAAATAAAAAAAATCAAGATTGCAGAGTCACAGTACTCTTAAAATACTCACTCTTCAGAGTCTTTACAATGTTCATTATCAACTGTGTATCTCTCACAGTGAGAGTAACACAGCTGTAATAAGTCATTGTCTTAATATCATCTAATAAATAATCAGTATATATCTGTATAAATGTGAATATTTAGAAAATATACACTTAAAAAGTGTGATCAGGATGAACTCTGCTGTCACTTGAATGACATCAAGAGCAGAACACTGAAATTGATAATTCTTCTTATCAATTTCACAGACAAGGCAGGTGAAGATGATCTTGAGAAATATAAGATTCTCTGACTTCTGATAAAAACAGATCTCACAGAGAGACTCTATTTTCATAATATCAGAGACTGAGTGTTATCAAAAAGCATTACTTTTATGCAATGCACATGTACTTACTGCAATGATTCATTCTCTGCATATATAACTGAGAGTTACAGCTTTCTCACACTGCACAGCTCTCTCTGAGATGCTGATACTAGTTTGCAATTTACACAGTCTCTCAGTTCAGCATGCACTGTGCATATACAGCTCTGTGTGCTGAGGCTGTGTTGATCATTATGATCTGATATGATACTCGCTTTTCACAGACCATGTTTCATTTGAAGAAAGAGAGAGAAGATGTGACTGTGATTTTATTAAGAGAGAATGAATAGTTAGTAATATTGAATGTAATTTAGTTCTTCTGTATTTAAAATTTGATTAGTCTATACTCTTCAATTTGAGAGTTTCTAGAAGTGTTTTAATAGTTTTCATACTAGCTTGAATTTAGTGATGAGTTGAAGAAGAAGAGAAAAGAGAGAAGAAAGAAATGAGAATAACTTATTTTTATAATATGAAAACAGAGAATTGCTGCAATTATTCTTTCTAGTAATAAAGATCTGTTTTCTGCATGTATCTCTGATATAGATTATATAATAACTGTATACAAATAATATCAACACTGTATGTATTAAATGAAGATGATGTTGCTATGCAATACTATAGCTGTTTCTATATATCTCTGAAAGCTGTTAATATTTTCTTTGTCTCTTTATATTTGATAAGTCAGTAATATATTTCAATGCACTCTCTCTTTCATTATTATTATTATTATCATCATCATCATCATCATTATTATTATCATCATTACTATTATCATCATCTTTACTATCATTATCATCATTATCATCATTATTATTATTATTATTATTATATTATTTCTGGCTCTCTCTTCTACCTTCATCTCTCTTCAATACTCACTGAAATCAATCATGTCATCTCTCTTCAAATATTCTGCGGTCCTGTGGACCATCAAGGCGCGTGAGCGCTGTCATAGATTGAAGAGAGAGAAGAACAAGATGTTCAAGTGAGAGAAGACTGATTGCAAGACACATTATAATGCCTTGAAGAGGCTCTGTAAGAGAGTAGAATGATAATGATTTTAAGTAACACTTCTGATAGATTTAGACTGAACTAAGTATAGAAATAATGTGAATGACACTATCTGTGAGAGATTGAAGAAGAAGACAGTGAAGAGTTTTATATAGCAGCAGTGAGATCAGAAGAAGTTCTGAGAATGATTTGAGTTCAAGATAAAGAGAGAAAGAGAGAAGAAGAGTGTTACTATAAATAAGCAGTAATAGAAAGAGATTGAGAGAGTGTTGAAGCAGGAGATAAAGAAGTCAAAACTGATAAGTTTTTTATTTATTGAGAGATAACAATTTTTAGTAACACTTTTATTCTCTAATTGATTAGCAGAAGCTGGCAGAGAAGAAGAGAATTGAGGTCTTATTCAGGTCTCAAATGCACTTCATGATTCAGAACATTGAGAAGACAGCTCTGCTCTCTGAGCATGCTAATCTGCTTGCTGCTGAGATGGAATCTGAGACAGCAGATCAGGAAATGCAGGATTTTGAAGCACAGGTTGACCTGACTGAGAGAAAGCAGTGAGAACCCTCTTCTGAGAAGGCAGTGAAGAGAGATTTTGAGGTGATTATCATCTCAGATAAGGAGAAGAAGAAGAAGAAGCAGAAGAAGAAGAAGAAGAATAAGAAGTGAATTATGAAGAATGATAAGAAGAATGAGAAACAGAAGAAGTAGATTTTTTTCTTTTTATATTAGTTAGTTGTAAGTTTAAGTTTTTAATTATTAATAATTAAAATTGATTTTGAGTTTTCAAAAATTATTGTACAAGTTGTAATCAAGTCAGGAATGATATATATATATATATATATGTTTAACTATCATGATTCACAAATCACTATAATGTATAAGTATCAATATTTTTTCAATATTAATATTCATAATATTAATATATTTTTAATGATATTATCTGATAACATAATTTGATAACACTCTCTTTCACAATATTAATATATTTCAAGAAATATGACAGAGATTAATCAAGATTATTTGTTTACTTTTATACATTAATAATATTCAATCTGAGTTAGTATTAAAATTATAACTAAGCTAAGAAACAAGATTATTTTCTCTTATATTAATTCTTCTTACACACATCAGTGATCAGTTATTGAAAATAAATTATTATCTTTCTTAAATTATTATCATATCTTCTGAATTCACTTCTTTCACTTCTTTTACTTCTATTGAAGATTTATAAACTCTTTAAGAAATCACTGTGAATTACAAAGTCTACATTATTTACAATTCAACACAGAATGCTCTCTTTCAGTCATGATGAATAATCACTTCATTCTTCATATCTGATTCCAGGTCATGAAATTTATGAAAAACTCAACACAAACACTGAGATGATCTATGAAATAATTATCAACAGGTTGTATTGTAGATTACTGAAGAGTCATCTCTCTGCTACAATTACTGTAACTTCATTCAGAAACATTTATCATGAACTGATTATAGCTCTGAAGAAATTTTCTGACATCTGAAGTCATCAGAATGCAGATAATAAAAGAAAAATAATCAGAAAATTACTACTGAGCTGATAAGTTGCTCTATCAGATAACAATTTTTGATAATACTAACTTTCTAATTTGAAGAAAATCATGTGAAAACAATCATGTATCAGTACTCTGATTTCACAACTCTTATCTGATAACTTCTGTGAATAATTACTTTGCATGTGTATATCTCTGAATCTTTCTCTTTAATCAATTGAAAACCCCGAATTCTGAACACTTCTTCAAATGCTTAATTCAAATCTTCATATTTCACATCAATCCTGTCTTCAGTTCAACCTTGAGATACACTACAAAGTCAATATACAACATCTAGAATCAGAGTTGAAGAATCATTGAAGAGTGTCTCTCACAGTGAATGCATAGACTAGTACAAACAATCTTGCATTTATAAGAGTTACATGTTATTATATTGATGAGAACTGGACTTATCAAGAGACATTAATTGAATTTGAATTATTGATCAGTAGTCATACTGAGAATTATATGACAGAGATATTAATGACTGTGATTAAAAATGACTATTAAGATATTAGTCTCAGTCTTCTTACAATTACAACTGACAATGCTGTGAATAACTACACTATGATGAAGAGCTTAGAGCAAAAATTGGCTTTGCATTTCTGAAATAATAAACAAGGTCATATCCCCTGCATTGCTCATGTGGTTTAACTTGTGATGCAAACACTGATAAAGAATCTTAACATTGAGACAAAGAATAATGAGATGACTGATTCTTGAGATGAGAATGAGATGAAAGAGATTACTCAAGTAACTTTTGCATCTACTTTGCAAAAGATAATATTTTTTGACAACACTTTTTGATATTGCTTTTTAATAATACTTTTTGATAATGCTACTGTTAATTTTGAATAGATTGACTAATAATTTAAATATCACAGATTTAAAACATTGCTAATGTAATTTGTATCTCCTCTAAATAATAACAATGATTTCATGATATTTAATAAATAAATAAATCAGTCACATCACTGAATATGATACAGAATAGTAGAATACAGTGAAGTTTAACATATAAGATGACTGTTCAGACTCTTTGATTATGTCAGATGATTGATCATTGAGTGCAACACTCTGATTGAGAAAAGATTCAGATATTGAAACTTTCTGATATGAAGTGAACTCAGTTGAAATATGTGATTGATTTACTGTTTCAGTTTTATAAGATAACAAAGACAGTCTTAATCACTTATACATCAATGCTGCAGTCAGCTTGATAAGTGTATAACAGTTTATTTACTTATCTTGAGAAGCAGTTGAATCACTTAAAAAGAAATTCAGTCTGAGATAATGCTATAGCACAGGCTATTATTACTGTAAGAGATAAACTGGTATATTACTACAGTAAAACTGAACAATCTTTTGCAGAGTACTATGCTGTAGTAGCTCTACTAGATCTCTCTCATCAAGTTAATATCTACACTTCTCAAGATTGAACAGAGAAGAAACAAGACTCATATATCAAATTAGCTCAAGACTACTACAATGCCAACTATCAGAGATTTGAATGAGCAGATATTTAAGATGTGAAGACAGTGAAATACAATTCTCTAGTAAGTAATAATCTTTGATAACACTTCATATTCTATAGAACTATAATACTAACTTTGAAACAGAACTTGTATACATTGATTGCAACTGAAAATCAGGCAAAACTACATGCTTGTAAAACTGAATTTGACTGCTATCTTCAAGATGATTCAATGAATTTACACATCAAATCAATTCTAGAGTTATGAAAAATTGTTGAGAGTATATATTCAACTGTTGCACTGATAGCACATGATATTCTGACAATTTCATTGACAGAGGTGAGAATGAAGTGAAAGTTCAACTCAAGTTAAGATATTTATCACTATCACTGAGAATAATTACAAGAAGAAACAATCAAGAAACTCATGATTGTAAAACATGGAATTATCAGACAGTTTAATACCTCTGATCACAGTATATCAGAGAAGTGTAGTTTTCATGAGAAAGTGAAGAATAAACTTGTACAAGAATGTATTTAGTTGTTTCATAAGTGTTATCAATAATCATTATCAAATTCTGATTATATAAGTAATCACTGAATGAACTGAATGAGACTGATTTTAATCTTCAGTCTCAGTCTCATTCGGACCATGATTTCC